>NC_060138.1:299039096-299345138 GCF_021461385.2 Schistocerca piceifrons
ATCTTTGATGACAAGTGTTCTGTAACCTACATATAGCCTGTTGTTACTTAAGCTACGTTTTCTTATTTCAAGCGGTACGTCCGCGACTTAGTGGTTTCCCGTAGATTCCATATGAATCTCAACTTGGTGTTCTTTTGTTTGCAATTTGCCCTTACGAATATCGTCAATTTTTATTCATGGATATATGGTAAAAGATCCTTCTCTGTGATCTTGATTCCTACCTTACTAATAACAAGTTTGGGTCGACTCTTTTTGGGTCGTTCATATTCCATGATTTTCGTTTAAATTGGGATTACTGATTATGCTGCCAATTTGAACCAGATAACTGATTCCCAAAACCTATTATTTATTTAATAGGTTGCACGTAGAACGTGAACAACACTGAAACCTGCAAAACACGAAACGAGAGGGTAAAAAGTGAATAAATACTGTACGAGAATTCATTATTACTGCTTGGCCAAAGACACATGGACGTCAAAAAATAATGATAGATATGTAACCGTGACAGCGCATTTCGTAACAGGTTCTCATACAGGCTTTGAAATAAAGTTTGATCACAAATATCGCGCTGTGCGATCTAAGAAGTCTCGTGTCTTACAGAAAACTATTGTCATAAATAAGTAGATTTCCGCTTATTTCGTTCCTTTTTTTTTTTTTTTTTTACAACTGCACGAAACTGCGCACACATTTCAATTTGAAATTTCCATACTTCACTTTCATGTAGTATACAAGGTGTAAATTTTAAGTTGACAAACCAGAATAACTCGAAAAATAAGCTTCACACGAAAAAATGTGTGGAATCCAAAGTTGATTATATTCGAGGGGGACATCTGCTGGTGCTAAAATTAGTCCGCCACCCCAGCCCCCCGGGGGTGCGACGGGTGGCAATTTTGAAATTTCAAATGGGAACCCCCATTTTTTATTGCAGAATCGGATTCTACATTAAAAAGCTACGTACATTTTGTCTTAAACATTTGTTTAAATATTTGGCAGTTGGCGCTGTAATTCAAGAAAATCCATGTTCTCATTTTTGCGTGGAAAATACACTCCTGGAAATGGAAAAAAGAACACATTGACACCGGTGTGTCAGACCCACCATACTTGCTCCGGACACTGCGAGAGGGCTGTACAAGCAATGATCACACGCACGGCACAGCGGACACACCAGGAACCGCGGTGTTGGCCGTCGAATGGCGCTAGCTGCGCAGCATTTGTGCACCGCCGCCGTCAGTGTCAGCCAGTTTGCCGTGGCATACGGAGCTCCATCGCAGTCTTTAACACTGGTAGCATGCCGCGACAGCGTGGACGTGAACCGTATGTGCAGTTGACGGACTTTGAGCGAGGGCGTATAGTGGGCATGCGGGAGGCCGGGTGGACGTACCGCCGAATTGCTCAACACGTGGGGCGTGAGGTCTCCACAGTACATCGATGTTGTCGCCAGTGGTCGGCGGAAGGTGCACGTGCCCGTCGACCTGGGACCGGACCGCAGCGACGCACGGATGCACGCCAAGACCGTAGGATCCTACGCAGTGCCGTAGGGGACCGCACCGCCACTTCCCAGCAAATTAAGGACACTGTTGCTCCTGGGGTATCGGCGAGGACCATTCGCAACCGTCTCCATGAAGCTGGGCTACGGTCCCGCACACCGTTAGGCCGTCTTCCGCTCACGCCCCAACATCGTGCAGCCCGCCTCCAGTGGTGTCAAAAAATGGCTCTGAGCACTATGGGACGCAACTGCTGAGGTCATTAGTCCCCTAGAACTTAGAACTAGTTAAACCTAACTAACCTAAGGACATCACACACATCCATGCCCGAGGCAGGATTCGAACCTGCGACCGTAGCGGTCTCGCGGTTCCAGACTGCAGCGCCAGAACCTCGCGGCCACTTCGGCCGGCCCCAGTGGTGTCGCGACAGGCGTGAATGGAGGGACGAATGGAGACGTGTCGTCTTCAGCGATGAGAGTCGCTTCTGCCTTGGTGCCAATGATGGTCGTATGCGTGTTTGGCGCCGTGCAGGTGAGCGCCACAATCAGGACTGCATACGACCGAGGCACACAGGGCCAACACCCTGCATCATGGTGTGAGGAGCGATCTCCTACACTGGCCGTACACCACTGGTGATCGTCGAGGGGACACTGAATAGTGCACGGTACATCCAAACCGTCATCGAACCCATCGTTCTACCATTCCTAGACCGGCAAGGGAACTTGCTGTTCCAACAGGACAATGCACGTCCTCATGTATCCCGTGCCACCCAACGTGCTCTAGAAGGCGTAAGTCAACTACCCTGGCCAGCAAGATCTCCGGATCTGTCCCCCATTGAGCATGTTTGGGACTGGATGAAGCGTCGTCTCACGCGGTCTGCACGTCCAGCACGAACGCTGGTCCAACTGAGGCGCCAGGTGGAAATGGCATGGTAAGCCGTTCCACAGGACTACATCCAGCATCTCTACGATCGTCTCCACGGGAGAATAGCAGCCTGCATTGCTGCGAAAGGTGGATATACACTGTACTAGTGACGACATTGTGCATGCTCTGTTGCCTGTGTCTATGTGCCTGTGGTTCTGTCAGTGTGATCATGTGATGTATCTGACCCCAGGAATGTGTCAATAAAGTCTCCCCTTCCTGGGACAATGAATTCACGGTGTTCTTATTTCAATTTCCAGGAGTGTAGTTACGGATAAATAAAAAATACTTGTTTCCTTCGTTAATTTTGATTCGTTAAAACTAAAACTGTCCCTCTCTCCCCATAGGGTGAGGTTTGAGAGAGAGAGAGAGTGAGAGAAATTAGAGTTTTACAAATGTTGACCCAAATATTAATTTTTTCCGCTGATATTTGGGTCAACATTTGTAAAACTCCCAACAAAATTTCTGATCAACATCGTTTGGTTGCAGATGACAAGTTACCTGTAATAAGTAATACACAAGTGGTCCTGAAAAGTCATGCACACCTAGTGTAAAGGTATTAACAACAAGAAACGAATTATTGTTTGAACTAAATATCCACATAAGTTTGTAATCATTTAGTAAAAATGTTCACATTACAAATTAAATAAAACGGAAACCCACTGATTATGGCACAGTGGTGCTGAAACATGTTTGGGTACTTGGAAAAAACGGTGTTTTGCGTAACTGGCGGACCTCACATCCTACAATTTTAACTGCAAACACGGTAAACACAATGAGCTGCAAATCCAAATAATGAAGATTCTGCGTTGTTACTGTGGAACTGTTTGCGAAGGGGAAAAGCTCTGCACTCTGACCCTGTTAACTGTTACCGGAAGAACGATTTCGTACCACCTGTGAATTAGAACCTGCCCGGATGGAGCTGTTGCAGAGTCACGGCTGCCGCAAACAACTGGTGGGACGTTGCTGAGGAGCGCAATTTCTGCAGGCGCGGTAATAACACCCCACCCTAGCAAGCAGTCTGTTCGTAATAGGTTGCGAGACGAAACTCTAAGGCTGCCTATCATAGTGAAAAGGCAAGAATGGTACTGGTTTGTTTAAAATTACTAAAATTTTAAGAACAAGAAGAAAAGTATTGTGTTAATAGCTGAAGATTTCCCATTGCTCCCAAAACGAGGTGAATGCTGAAAGCTGGCTTTTCTGTTGGTGAATCTCCTCCTACACAAATTTAAAGAGGCCCTGCGTGCAACGTATTATACGCATAAAGAGTACGAATGTGTAACACTAGTATTTAAATAAATACTTCAAATATCGCCTATCCCTTAATTAGTAGCTGAGTCTATAATTAACACGTTTATTGTGGTTGTTATGTTTGTTACAAGTGTTTTTCTTACTTTGGACTTACAGGTTTCGTGAATACGTCCGATTTCTGTAATATCCTCGTCTTTATCAATTTAATTAAGAAACTGGCTGCACAACGAATAGCGTCCCTTTCTGTGATGTCGAATATTGGAAGCGCAGTGCAAGGTGGTTTTGTCAATCCGGAATACGACTGGCGGACCTTAGTGTGCTTCCTTGGCTTTTCATCTTCCTCTTTTAGGATCTTAATTTGACATACAAGCTTTGTTTGGCAAAAAATTCGGAGATTGTGAGAGGCTGTTTTCTTTTAATTTTCTTCGACAATCATCCAGGAATCGGCAGCAGACTAAAAGCACACGCTGCAAAAGTGGTGATGGAGACGCTCCCGTTGTATTCTCGCCATGCTGAGAATACAAATCAAATGGCCCTGAGCACTATGGGACTTAACTACCGAGGTCATCGGTCTCCTAGAACTTAGAACTACTTAAACCTAACTAACTTAAGGACATCACACACATCCATGCCCGAGGCAGGATTCGAACCTGCGACCGTAGCGGTCGCGCGGTTCCAGACTGTAGCGCCTAGAACCGCTCGGCCACCTCGGCCGGCCTCATAATACAACTGGAACGTTACGTCACGGCTTGTAGCACACATTTCTGGAGTTTTAGTTTGTTGACGACGACTGTCTAGACGAAACCAGTTATGTAATGCGAAATCCTTTTGATTCTTGTCGAATAAAAACAAGTTTGCTCGGTCTGTTGCCTATCTTGATAACATCCACATTAGTTCGTTTTTTTCCCAGTTTGGCACCGGGAGTACTCTGACTAATTGCCAGACCGTTGTCCACTTACCGTAAAAACTCGCCACAGTGCTGTGGAAAACCCTGTTGCCGTCCTCTCGACTAGGCAACTCCGAGAGACACAGCTGGCAGCCGGCAACTGACTAGTGGCTGGCGCCTTGGCGTCGACTGAGCACCTGAGCACACTGGCAGCTCCGTAACAGCTGCGCGCTGCTCCTGACGACTGCAGTACCTGCGACGTAGCGTGACGCGACGGAAGTGAAGCGCTGTCCGCGCTGGAAGGTGTCACTAGAGACACACAAAACTGCGCTCACAAAGTTTCCTTACGGCCGACATAAAATAATCCAGTCATCCAGATCTACGGTCAACAGTGGACACAGTCACGTTGTCTGCCGACGTGCAGCAGGCCATTTGCAATGATTCACGTTGTGGCAACCACGGAGCATGCGTCTTTTTGGAATTCGTAGCTAGATCTGTCTACGTAGGCCCGGATCTAGAGGTGGGGGGGGGGGGGGGGGGGGGCACAAATCTGGCTATCTGCCCCTGGCAGCAATTTCATGGACGCCAAATCCATATTCTTGAAAAAAATATCTTGTTTCACAAATGGCCTAGCATCCAACGCAGGTTGGTTAATCGATAACTCATATGAGTTTGAAACCCATTCCTGTTGGTTTCTGAACATTTTTTAACACATTCTAAGTTGATTTCTGAACGAATCATAATTTGATTTATGAACGTGTGCTTTGTGTATGTGGTGTCATTGCCAGGGGAATCCCAACCACATACAGAAAAATTATAAACTTTCCCGCAGACAAAAGGGGACACAGCTATATGAGTTGAGCCGAATAAACCCGAACGGGTGAATGTCAATCGCAGTCTGTTTATGAGTTTGATTTGGTGTGCGAATGATAAGCGTTCATATAATTACTAGCGAAATTCCTAGATTCGGGCTACCAGGGTGGAAACAAACAAATAATAGGAAATTGTCCGCAGCTCGTGGTCTGGCGGTCGCGTTCTCGCTTCCCGAGCACGGGATCCTGGCTTCGATTCCCGGCGGGATCAGGGATTTTCACCTGCCTCGAGATGACTGGGTGTTTGTGTTGTCCTCATCATTTCATCATTTTTCATGTAAGTGATGAGATTGGGTTGAGGAAAGGTTGGGAATTTGTACGGGCGCTGATAACCGCGCAGTTGAGCGCCCCACAAACCAAACATCATCATCAAAAGGAATATCTTCTCGCTGTATCCAAGAAAATGAAATTTTGACAGAAAATTTTTGCCATATAGCGACACTACTAAGGGCCAGTTGTATAGTCTCCCGTCAGCAGCCGCTTATGGCGTGGAAAACGCACTATACAAACACGTAATAACGCCTGACCGGAGAACAAACGCGGGATAACTGAACTGGTGATTCTGGCAGAGTTAGTGAAGTTAACCGGAGAAACGTTTTGACAGTGGTACGGATAGCTACAGAATTAGTGACGACAAGCTTGTTTGTTAGGACGAGGAAGGAGAAGAAACAAGGCTATCACACAAATTATATGGAAGAATATGACAGTCCCAAACGTATATAAAAATTTCGTACTGTTACTACTTTTCGATCTCATTCTTGAGAAACTGGAGCCTTTGAATGAAGTTTGAAACTATTTCCTAACATAAAACTTTTTCTTATAGTAGGCCTCATAGACATTTCATATTGGCACTTCGTGAATTATATTCTGTCGTCTTGTTTATGTAAACAACATAGATAAAGATGATCATTTCTGCCAAACAGTATCGCTAGTTTGGCGTGTGTTACAATTTTCTGCAATATTAGAAAGGTCTATTTCGTTTTAGCTAGCAGATTGTGACAATATAGATGTAATCAGATCGAGAAACCACTATTCGTATTAACAGCTTTTTCAGTATTAGACAACGACATTTTGATTTTTAATGTAGCAAGACGTTTGACGAACTTTGATGAAGTAGAAAATTCTTTTGCAGAAACGAAAGCACGTCGTTTTAAGCTGTTACAAGATTAGACAGAAAAAATGCTGGAACCTAAGGATTGAAGAAATGTGTACTGTCTTGCTTGTCTCTTGTCTTTGCCGGTTTTACGTTTCCTACGTATAATTTTATGTCACACGAAAGAGAAAGTTATTAGCTAATACGCAATAAAGAGTGCAAAGTTTCTGGAGAGTTCTTTTTCTGGTCACAAATAATACCACCCAGTATTAACGGTGAGTTGTTTTTGAGTGGGCGTAGCATATCAAACCGGCCGACTGGGAGCAGGAGAGGCGCCACAGGACATTTTAATTTCCACTGACCTGAATATAGGTCTGATGGCTTCCATTACAAAATACACATATTTGAATTCCACAGAGCGAAATACAGTGACATCCGATAGAAGAATGCTGTACTAAGATGCGTGGCACTGCACTTCGGCACACTTAAGACCACATAACAAGTCTTACATTTCCTCGAATATATGTGTTTTATGTATCAAACTCTTCAGAAAAATGTGCGCTACAAAATGAACATATTTTTAAAAACTCATTTTTTTAAATTTTTGACGGCCTATCTCAAACGCTCGAGGGGGACGCGGGGATACACCACTATCAAGATTTTGTCCCGGTTAGGAAATATCGTAGATCCGGGGATGTATCTACGTCTGTTACGTTTTCCTGTAGCCAGTATCTACCTTACCCCTAGAGATATATGCCTCTACATCCTTACATTTGTCCTCTAGCCATCCCTGCTTAGTCACTATGCGTGGTAGCCTAGCCCCTACCAATAGATTTTCAAATCCACAATTGCCTCGGATTGTCGATTATCGTATAGCATGGTTGACTGGGAGACTCTTCAGCCGCCTAATTGAAAACACTTTCCCTTCCTTCGTCTCGCATCGTGAGAGTTGTGTGTAGTGTAGAATCGTGTATGACGATGAGAGAAGAGTGTGAAACCCGACACCGGCATTTAGCTTTCTCCTCTCGAGTAGCACGAAATGGCTTGTCAGGATTAACATACGCATCAGACGTACGGATCACCATCAACAGTATCAAACCCTCTCACTTCGTGAAACATTGCGAAGCTGCTTGAGATTTAATCCAGAATATTGGCGCAAAGTCTAATGTTTGTTTGTTATTATTCAGCGCTAAAGAGAAACGTATTGTTCCACTTCAGTTTGGCATTCTCAGTGTTGCCACCAGACCATTTCTTGGATTCAAAAAAAGGAAGATTAGGGTTAAAAGTTTCTTTGACAACGAGATCATTAGAGACGGGTTCTTAGAACTGAAGACGCACAATATAATGTGAAACTGTTACCCCCGCCACTCTGCTAGTAACACTCATAACTCCCTTGAAAACTGTCCAGAACTGTCCACCTACACCTAAGACGGCTTCTTCTATTATGATGACTTGTGACGTCATTCTTAACGGGTGAACCAAGTACGGCGTCGGAATTAAATAGTGTCTTATGAATCAAATGATCCCTTGTACAATTTCTAGGCGCTTCAGTCTGGAACCGCGAGACCGCTACGGTCGCACGTTCGAATCCTGCCTCGGGCGTGGATGTGTGTGATGTCCTTAGGTTTGTTAGGTTTAAGTAGTTCTAAGTTCTAGGGGACTGAAACCTTAAAAGTTAAGTCCCATAGTGCTCAGAGCCATTTGATTTTTGTACGATTTCCACTGACAGTGGAGGTCAATATTAATATGATTTACTGTTTAAAACTAGAATTTGAATACCCTCACAGACTGCCAGTTCCGTTTGCATGCAAATCATGTTCATAATATATTGACTGAAACAGGCTGACAAGGGAATGGAAGGGCTAAAAACGCGGGCATAAATTAAAACTACTCCCAAAACGTCAAAAGAAAAGTTAAGCACAATGTGATTATACACTGCCTGAAGGCAAAATTGAAACGCCGAGAAGCGGAGAAGGAAACTAAATGAAACTTCGCAGGTTGAAAGGACATGAAATTTTACTTCAGCAATTACAGTATCGAGTCAAATGTACGAAGAACTTGGCAGTATGAGATCACTTACCGGTACGACGTTGTACCCCCTTTGGTCTGGATGCATGCGTTAACTGAGTAGAGAAGTGTGTCATGAAGATGTTGTGTACTCTCCTGATACAAGCTGGTCAACAACTCTTGTAATTGGTCGTTGATACACTGGATATCACTAGGACGAAACTGACGTGCGCACTGACAGATCTTGGGATCTTCCTGGCCATGGGAGTACCTCTGTCTCACGCAGACAGTTAATAGAGACACGTGTCATGTTGTTGTTGTTGTGGTATTCAGTCCAGAGACTGGTTTGATACAGCTCTCCATGCTACTCTATCCTGTGCAAGATTCTTCATCTCCCAGTACCTACCGCAACCTACATCCTTCTGAATCTGCTTAGTGTATTCATCTCTTGGTCTCCCTCTACGGTTTTTATCCTCCGCACTGCCCTCCAATACTAAATTGGTGATCCCTTGTTGCCTCAGAACATGTCCTACCAACCGATCCCTTCTTCTAGTCAAGTTGTGCCACAAATTTCTCTTCTTCCCAATTCTATTCAATATCTCCTCATATGTTATGTGATCTAACCAACTAATCTACAGCATTATTCTGTAGCACCACACTTCGAAAGCTTCGATTCTCTTCTTATGTAAACTATTTATCGTCCACGTTTCACTTCCATACATGGCTACATTCCAAACGAATACTTTCAGAAACGACCTCCTGACACTTAAATTTATACTCGATGTCAACAAATTTCTCTTCTTCAGAAACACTTCCCTTGCCGTTGGCGGCCTACATTTTATATCCTCTCTACTTTGACCATCATCAGTTATTTTGCTACCCAAATAGCAAAACTCATTTACTACTTTAAGCGTCTCATTTCCTAATCTAATTCCCTCAGCATCACCCGATTTAATTCGATTACATTCCATTAACTTCGTTTTGCTTTTGTTGATGTTCATCTTATACCCTCCTTTCAAAACACTGTCCATTTCCATTCAGCTGCTCTTCCAGGTCCTTTTCTGTCTCTGACAGAATTACAATTTTATTGGCGAACCTCAAAGTTTTTATTTCTTCTCCATGGTTTTTAATACCTACTCCGAATTTTTCTTTTGTTTCCTTTACTGCTTGCTCAATATACAGATTGAATAACATCGGGGAGAGGCTACAACCCCGTCTCACACCCTTGCCAACCATTGCTTCCCTTTCATGCCCCTCGACTCTAATAACTGCCATCTGGTTTCTGTACAAATTGTAAATAGCCTTTCGCTCCCTGTATTTTACCCCTGCCACCTTCAGAATTTGAAAGAGAGTATTCCAGTCAACATTGTCTAAAGCTGTCTCTAAGTCTACAAATGCTAGAAACGTAGGTTTGCCTTTCCTTAATCTATCTTCTAAGAGACGTCAACTTCTACCAGTTTTTCCATTCGTCTGTAAAGAATTCGTGTTAGTATTTTGCAGTTGTGACTTATTAAACTCATAGTTCGGTAATTTTCACATCTGTCGACACCTGCTTTCTTTGGGATTGGAATTATTATATTCTTCTTGAAGTCTGAGAGTATTTCGCCTGTCTCATACATGTTGCTCTCCAGATGATACAGTTTTGTCAGGGCTGGCTCTCCCAAGGCTATCAGTAGTTCTAATGGAATGTTGTCTACTCGTGGGGCCTTGTTTCGACTCAGGTTTTTCAGTGCTCTGTCAAACTCTTCAAACAGTATCATGTCTCCCATTTCATCTTCATCTAGATCCTCTTCCATTTCCATAATATTATCCTCAAGTGCATCGCCCTTGTATAGACCCTCTATATACTCCTTCCACCTTTCTGCTTTCCCTTCTTTGCTTAGAACGGATTTCCATCTGAGCTCTTGATATTCATACAATGGTTTTCTTTTCTCGAAAGGTCTCTTTAATTTTCCTGTAGGCAGTATCTATCTTACCCCTAGTGATATACGCCTCTACATCCTTACATGTGTCCTCTAGCCATCCCTGCTTAGCCATTTTGCGTTTCGTGTCGATCTCATTTCTGAGACATTTTTATTCCTTTTTGCCTGCTTCATTTACTACATTTTTATATTTTCTCTTTTTATCAATTAAATTCAATATATCTTCTGTTAGCCAAGGACTTCTACTACCCCCCTCGTCTTCTTACCTACTTGAGCCTCTGCTGCCTTCACTATTTCATTCCTCAAAGCTACCCATTCTTCTTCTACTGTATTTCTTTCCCCCATTCCCGTTAATTATTTCCCTTATGCTCTCCCTGAAACTCTGTACAACCTCTGGTGCTTTCAGTTTATCCAGGTCCCATCTCCTTAAATTCCCACCTTTTTGTAGTTTCTTCAGTTTTAATCTACAGTTCATAACCAATAGATTGTGGTCAGAGTCCACATCTACCCCTGGAAATGTCTTACAATTTAAAATCTGGTTCCTGAATCTCTGTCTTACCATTATGTAATCTATCTGAAACTTTCCAGTAGCTCCCGGCCTCTTCCATTTATACAACATTCTTTCATGATTCCTGAACCAAGTGTTAGCTATGATTAAGTTACGCTTTGTGCAAAATTCTACCAGGCGGCTTCCTCTTTCATTCCTTACCCCCATTCCATATTTACCTACTACGTTTCCTTCCCTTCCTTTTTCTACTATCGAATTCCAGTCACCCATGACTATTAAATTTTCGTCTCCAATCACTATCTGAATAATTTCTTTTATCTCATCAAACATTTAATCAATCTCTTCGTCATCTGCGGAGCTAGTTGGCATATAAACTTGTACTACTGTGGTAGACGTGGGCTTCGTATCTATCTTGGCCACAATAATGCGGTCACTATGCTGTTTGTAGAAGCTTACTCGCACTCCTATTTTTTTATTCATTATTAAACCTACTCCTGCATTACACCTATTTGATTTTGTATTTATAGCCCTATATTCTCCTGACCAGAAGTCTTGTTCCTCCTGCCACCGAACTTCTCTAATTACCACTATGTCTAACTTTAACCTATCCATTTCCCTTTTTAAATTATCTAACCTACGTGCCCGATTAGGGAGATGAGATTGCACGCTCCCATCCGTAGAACGCCAGTTTTGTTTCTCCGGATAACGACGTCCTCCTCAATAGTCTCCGCCGGGAGATCCGAATGGGGGACTATTTTACCTCCGGTATATTTTACCCAGGAGGACGCCATACAATAAAGCTACATGCCCTTGGGAAAAATTGCGGCTGTAGTTCCCCCTTGCTTTCAGCCGTTCGCAGTACCAGCACAGCAAGGCAGTTTTGGTTAGTGTTACAAGGCCAGCTCAGTCAATCATCCAGATGGTTGCCCATGCAATTACTGAAAAGGCTGCTGCCCCTCTTCAGGAACCACACGTTTGTCTGGCCTCTCAATAGATACCCCTCCGTTGTGGTTGCACCTGCGGTACAGGTATCTGTATCGCTGAGGCACGCAAGACTCCGCACCAACGAAAAGGTCCATGGTTCATGGAGGGGTGGGGGGGATACTTGTCATATGTGAACGAAAATTCTCGTGTCGCAAAAGCACACAACAATACTGTCGCAAGAGAGGCGACGCATGAGGAAGCAGGACGTCCATCGTGCCGTCAGAGTTCCTTCAACCTTTACCAACCGTGACCTGAAGTCATACCAGATGGCTCTCGACGCCATGACGTCAGGAGGGTGCTTCTCCAAAACACTGGGAGAATGGGAACTCTCCCGAAGCAGCTGCCATGCTCGCCCTGCGATGGTCATCCGGAGTAGTGGACTCGAACTTTCCAAGGCAACGAATTTCGTGAACTGTCGATACTTCTGTATCTGTGATTTAATCGATTAAAACATCGTCGTTTGGTTGCAACAAAGCACCTGTATCGAGAAATTTCGATCTTGTACGTTTAATGTGAAACGCCAGTAGTTTCAGAATGCTGTCCAAAGGAGTTCTCAAAAGGAAAGGTCTACTCTCAAATCAGGCTTGATAGAGTTAGTTCATGGAAGCTACCCCCATCCCCTACCAAATGTACTGTTCCACTGACAGAATGTGGTGGTTCTGACTTCCAACAGATGTTAGCAACGCTAGGCAGAATTTCCAGAAAGGAATCCAAATAGGAAAACTTGAATTACATGAATGAAACTGGTAAATTAAACACGCCTGAATAAAAGGATCAATATGGAAGAAGACGGAAATTTTACAGCAACTTTATGTAGTAGCTGAAAGCATTTGTTAACTTACATCAAACACAACTCTTATTATGGAAAATTTGGATTATGATGAACAAAGGGCCTCCTTCTGAAGCAATCGGTTACATGCAGAACGAGTGCTCGCAATCGATGCAAAAAAAGAGCAGAGAATTCAGTAGAACTGTATCGAAGTAGGTTCAACGTCCAACAGATTTCATAGGTACAGGGAGTAAACAAAAATATGGGAACGCAAAAACACAACACATTACCATGTGGGAACTCTCTTGGCATTCAAAACAGTTTCCAGTCGTCTCGTAATGCATAAATATAGGCCCTATATGATTTTCAAGGGAATCTTATCGCATTTTCCTGCAAAATATTGGAGAATACGGGTAACGATGATGAAGGTGAATATCAATCAGGCACTATTTTCTCCAAAGCAGATCACAAAGGTTCAATAATATTCAGGTGTGGTAACAGTGGTGGCTAGGGGAGTTGTGACAATTCAGGCTAGACTGAGGTTTTTTTTGGAAGAATCCACAAGAACGTAGTCCACCCACAAAAGAGGTAGCTTACAAAACCCTCGTTCGACCAATACTTGAATACTGGCCGTCTAACACCCCTAACAGATGTTGTTGTTGTTGTTGTTGTTGTTGTTGTTGTTGTGGTCTTCAATCCAGAGACTGGCTTGATGCAGCTCTCCTTGCTACTCTATCCTGTGCAAGCTTCTCCATCTCCCACTACCTATTGCAACCTACATCCTTCTGAATCTGTTTAGTGTATTCATCTCTTGGTCTCCCTCTACAATTTTTACCCTCCGCGCTGCCCTCCAGGTTAAACTGGTGATCCCTTGGTGCCTCAGAATATGTCCTACCAACCGATCCCTTCTTCTAGTCAAGTTGTGCCACAAATTTCTCTTCTCCCCAAATCTGTTCAATACCTCCTCATTAGTTATGTGATCTACTCATCTAATCTTCAGCATCCTTCTGTAGCACCACATTTCGAAAGCTTCTATTCTCTTTTGGTCTAAACTATTTATCGTAACAGATAGGATAGAGGAAACAGACCAGATCCAAAGAAGAGCAGCGCCTTTCGTTACTGGGTCATTTATTTAGCGCGAAAGTTCTAGTGGTAGACGCTGGAAGACACGCGCCCTGGATCACGGAGTGGATTGCTGTCAAAATTCAGAGTGTACGTTCCTGGAAGAGCCGTACTGTATATTGATTACTCCTACGCATATCTCGCGAAATGACCATGAAGCTGGAAGGTAAAATGAGATAAATTCTACTGACGCAGTGGCTTGCGACCAATCGTTCTTTCTGCGAACCATTCGTGACTGGAAAAGGAAAAGGGAGGAGTAACGGTGATACACAACTATCCTTCGCCACACATCGGAAGGTGGCTTGCACAGTATAGATGTAGATGCTACGATAAATATTCTGACTCTAGACCGTAGACTGTATGTGGACGGAACGGAACGACTTAGCTCCACTGCAAGGAAAATACTTCTGAAATTTTATGGACATATAATACGAGTGAACGATTCATGATTAACCAAGAAAATCTCCCGCACCGTGGAAAGCGAACCTGAAAAACTAAAGTACGATGGACAGCAACACCCAAGAGTATCTCATGGAAATCGCTGATGGACACTAACAATTAAATTGATGACAAACTGACTGAAGACTGATTCCCATAAGTTCACGTTTAAACAGTTAATCGAAAGGAAGTTGAAACTCAAAAAATCAAGGACGGTAGAAATACAACAAGTCCATATTAATAAGATGAAAATCTTGGTAAGGTAAGAAGATCAAGAAAAGTAAAGTTAACTATTAGTTCTCGTCGTCTTAGATGCTCCGAGCAAAATAATAATAAAATTTATAATAATGATAATTTAACTGCAAGACATTTTCTTTTAAATGTGTGTAAACGGAATACGTTCATCGCCTCATTCGTTCATGTAGAGAACGGAGGAGGAGATTAGTGTTTAACGTCTCGTCGACAACGAGGTCATTAGAGACGGAGCGCAAGCTCGGGTGAGGGAAGGATGGAGAAGGAAATCGGACGCGCCCTTTCAAAGGAACCATCCCGGCATTTGCCTGAAGCGATTTAGGGAAATCACGGAAAACCTAAATCATGATGGCCGGAGACGGGATTGAACTGTCGTCCTCCCGAATGCGAGTCCAGTGTGCTAACCATGTAGAGAACGTAACATTCTATCCCGCAATTACACAGCCTATGGACATTAAATTATTGCACATGGATGAAGCAACATAGTCCCGCTTTTCATACGATCATTTACAAACATTCTGGATTTTACATGCTGTGACCGTAGTATCACCACCAGACAAGAAAATATGAAGTAAAGTGAAATGAAATAGGATTCAACACACAACGTTATATTAGACAGATCTGATCTCTCAAACAATGTTCCATATTCAGACTGGAACAAATAAAAGTGGCCCGGACGAGTGGATACGATGGGACGTGAATTGTGGCAGCAGTAACGGAGGAGGAAAAGACCTACAGTTACTTCCAGCAGGATGGAGCAACTGCCCATACAGCCGACCGAACCTTGTAACACATTTACACAATCTGCATGCCTGACAAATATGTTAGCAGTGATCAGTCTGGTCGCAGCCTTGGGTGACCTCTCAGGTCACCTGATATGTCAGTGTGCAGTGACCTTGAATGGGGAGCCCTCACGTTTTAGGTGTATCGGAACAACAGTCTTCAAGACCTGCAGCAGAAAATTTCGGACGAGACTGCAGCAATTCCAGCAGTCCAGCTTCGATCCGCCTTCAGCAACTTGCTGGGAGACACTGAGGAACCGCATACAGTGGGCCGCCAGGTAACACACGTGGGAGGTGCAAGAAAGTTTCCTATCGAGCATGAGCCCAAGCAATTTCGTAGTTTCAACGAATGGAAGAAAACAGGCCCAAGATGTAAAGATGGTGGAAGAAACCAATTGCGCCGTCAAAAATTCACAGAAACGGTTTTGTTAGTGGAAAAACGAAAGCCATTGTCGATGCTAGATGAGTGAAGATGTTCGAGACATCGCTGAATACGCCGCTCAGTGAAACAAGTCTGTGCAGAACATCAATAGAGGGCAAAATCGTCAAAAGGGAGCTAGAGATGCCCAGCAAGAGAAAGGCCATTATAGGGTTAATGGTGATAGCGAAGAGGACGACGCTCAGGACGGAATCCTGAGCCCCGTCGGTTTCCTGGATAAAGGAGTCCGACAAGACAGAACCCACGCATACCTCGAAAACTCGGTCTTTTAAAAATTCCTGAAGGAAACACGGCATGCGACCGTGGAAGCCCCACATGTAGAGAGTACGAAGGATACCAATCCTCCAGCAGAAGTCGTAGGCTTTTCCAAATCGGAAAACACGGCCACAGTCTGGTATTTCCGCAGAAAACCATTGGTGACACGGGTGGATAAACTGACGAGATGGTCAACTGCAGAACAGTGCGCTCTTAACCCACACTGTCCAGCGATCAGTAAACTAAGAGACTTGAGCCACCATACAAGCCGGGCTTGAATCACATGTTCAATCACCTCGCAAACACAGCTGGTGCGATAAATGGGGCAGTAGCTAAAAGAAAGGCGTTTGTTCTTATCAGGCTTAGGTATGGGGATGACAGCGGTTTCACGCCAGCGTTTAGGAAACGTGCTCTCTGCACAGATTCGGTTGTACATATTAAGCAGAAAGTGCTTGCCCGCAAGAGAATGGTGCTGCAACATCCGAATGTGAAAAGCATCTGGCCCTGAGGCGGAGGATCGGGATGAAGTGAGAGCGTGATCTTGCTTCCTTATAGTAAAGGCGGCATTGTAGCACTCACGATTCTGAGAAGGGTATCACACGAGCCTCCTCCGCTCATTTCTGATGGAGGAAGGTAGGGTTATAGTGGGAGGAGCTCCAAATCTCCAGAAAATGGCGGCCCAAGGTGTTGAAGATAGCAACAGAGTCCACTAAGATATCATCTGCTACTATCGGCTGGAAATTGGGAAAAGGATCTTAGTCCCAGAGAGCAATCAGAGGTTGGTCCACACGATGTCAGATGGAGCGGAACTATTAAAAGAACTAGTAAATGAAATCCAGCTAGCTCTTTTTCTATCCCAAAGTACATTATGACACTGTGCTTGCATCTGTTTATAGTGAATGCAGTTTGCCATTGTAGGATGACGGTTAAAATCGCGGAGGGTATGTCTCCACGCGCGAATTGCATCGTGGCACACCTCAGTCCACCAAGGGACCAGGACACAGTGTGGTAAGAATAATTGCAAGGAATGGAACATTCTGCAATGGTAAGGGGAATGTTTGTAAGATATTCCACCTGGCCATCACAAATGGGGAAATGTAGTTCGTCGACAGACGCCAGGGACGAGTAAAGCCTCCAGGCAGTCTTAGAAAGCTGCCATTTGGGCTTAGGTGGGGGAGGAGTCAGCAGTTGGATGGCACACAGGAAATGGTCGCTCGAGTATGGGTCAGAGAGAAAAGACCATTCAAGATGATGGGCAAGCTGAACAGTGCGGAAGGAGATGAGTCAGAAAGGAACATGGGTGCTCCTATGTTAAGGCAGATGAGGTTAAGGTGTTTGAGAAGGTCAGCCAAGAGCGCACTTCTGACAGGTTCTGTGCGAGCCCCAAAGGGGATGGTGCACGTTAAATTCACCAAGTGGCAGAAACGTGTGAGGTAGCTGGCCAGTAAGCTGGAGGAAGTCTGCCCTGGTGACATCGAATGATGGAGTATTGTAAATGGTACATAGGGAAAGGACAAGTGAGGAAGGAAAATGCAATCCGCAAATGTTTGGAGCCAGGTAGCCAGGGAGGTGGGCTGACTATGAACGTCATCCTGGATAAGCATGACCCCCATGAGATGGAATGCCGTCCTTGGGGGAAGGTCGAATTGGACTGGGAAGAAATTCGAGAACCCAAAGCGGTCGTGACGACGCAATTTTGTTTCCTGGAGGAAGAGTACAAACAGTCAGAAAGGAACATGGGTGCTCCTATGATAAGGCAGATGAGGTTAAGGTGTTTGAGAAGGTCAGCCAAGAGCGCACTTCTGACAGGTTCTGTGCGAGCCCCAAAGGGGATGGTGCACGTTAAATTCACCAAGTGGCAGAAACGTGTGAGGTAGCTGGCCAGTAAGCTGGAGGAAGTCTGCCCTGGTGACATCGAATGATGGAGTATTGTAAATGGTACATAGGGAAAGGACAAGTGAGGAAGGAAAATGCAATCCGCAAATGTTTGGAGCCAGGTAGCCAGGGAGGTGGGCTGACTATGAATGTCATCCTGGATAAGCATGACCCCCATGAGATGGAATGCCGTCCTTGGGGGAAGGTCGAATTGGACTGGGAAGAAATTCGAGAACCCAAAGCGGTCGTGACGACGCAATTTTGTTTCCTGGAGGAAGAGTACAAACAGATACTATGATTCTGAGAGCAGCTATGAGTCCTCTTTGTTGAATCAAAGGCCACGAACATTCCATTGGAGGAGAGTCATGATGAGGAAAAATCAAGAGGTGTAACCTTAGGGTCTGCCGAGTCCCAGCCTTCAAAGACTCGCTGCACAGAGCCAAGAGGATCCTGCTCCATGAGGTCTACAGGCGTCAGCAGTCCCTCTTTGTCAGTCTGCAGAGTCCAAGGCAGAAAAAGAGTTGGTGATGTATAGTGGTGATATGGAGGTCAGCTGGACGAGTGCATCATGTAGCAATACTGTTGAACAGGATCTCGGAGTTAGCAATGGAGAAGACCGTTTCCCTTTGCTTGGCTTCTTGGAGCCTTTCCTGTTGGCAAAGGAAGACTCAGGTGTTTGTTGGCCCGAGGGACATAAGAAGTCTTCGTGTATTCCTTCTGTTCTTTCTGTCCTGCCGGTTGTGTAGCAGGTGATTTCGCCTTGTGAGGCAAAAGTTTGGTGACTTGTTGCACAGCTGGGGGAGGAGATTGGGACGCTATCGTGATGCTGGGCGATTTCCCGACCACGCTGGTAAATTTGATGTCTCGTGTCTGCATTGCCATGTATTTCCTGGAGCGAGATGCAGAAACAACAGTACTGCAGGTGCCAGATGGTAGAACACAGGCTTTCTGACTTGCCAACAACTTGCGAGCGACTGGGTAACGCACTTTTTCCTTCACCCGGATCTTCTGGACAGCCTGCTCATTGAGATATATGGGACAATCTCAGGAGGCGGCGAAATGGACGCCATTGCAGTTGATACAGCGGAGAGAAGAAGACAGACAACTGCCCTCCTGAGCATACCTACCACAAGTTACATATTTGGCCAGGTATGGATAGGACTCTCGAGTGTGGTTGTTACAATGACACTGGTAGCAGCGCATCAGGTTGTATGGTCGTACTGTGATAACTTTATAGCCTGCTTTGATCTTTGATGAAAGAATCACTCTATCAAAAGTGAGAAAAAGAGTGTGTGTGCGCGCACTAAGGATGCATCTACTTTTTTTTATTACCTGATGGACTGCAATGGTACTCTGATCATAGACGAATAATTCGATTTCTGCCCTAGTCAGACTACCAAACAGCCTAGTGTAAATAACACCATGAGAAGAATTCAGTGTTCGATGGGCCTCGACACAAACAGGATAGCCATAGAGGAGCAAAGCTGCAAGCAGTTATGCTTGAGTACAAGAAGTAGTCTCCGAATGCAAAGTGCCATTTCATAAAGGAGAGCAGGATTTCCCAGGGCCAGCAATTAAATCAACACCTTTTTGAATAATAAAGGGATTTACTGTAGCAAAAGGACGACTGACTCTTCAGTAGATGAAACCACAAGGAACTGTGGTGCAGCTGAGAGGGTCTTTGAATCGTGAGCTTCATTCCATTTACGTTTAGTAGATATTGACTGTGAAGATGATGATCAGCTCATTGCGAGAAAATCCCCCATGACTGCCAGCATCTATGATGGCGCGCTCCATTCACGTGGGTGCTCCGTTCTCAAGGGAGTGGACCTGCCTTAGGTGATTGTTCACATCTCCCGAACACCTGACATAGGGACCAATCAGCAATTTGGGAAGATAGCAGCTCAAGTAATCACCCCTCCCTAGGCCTGGCCTTTACATCAACGTGGAGCTGGGAATTACACGTTACCCAGTCACCTGCTACATGTCAGACGCATAGACTGGCCTTCAGGAGTGCACAGGGAGGAAGAAGAAAAAGAAAAACAAAACCTCAAGCGCTGAAGCAGAGGAAGGATAGGACAAGGGGAACGAGAAAAGAAAGAAGGAACTAAAGACAGTGGAAAGACTGTTCTGATTTCGGCGACCAAATATGCAGAACACATTTCTAACAACATCCCAGACATGTCCCCCACGGGAGGGGAGAAAGAACAGCTTGAGGATAGACATGCAGCACGGAAGATAAAAGATGTTGCAAAGTCTGGGGCTCCATGGTACCCAAGCACAAACCTGCCAAAGAGTGGTGAGCCCTCTACTATGAAAAGAAATGGCACCATAAACTATCACTCCTAGTTGACAGGCAGTACAGCAGGAAACAGATTGGTATCCCACTGTCGTCCAGGGCATCTCCATATGTCTTCAGGCTGGAATCTCGTCTTCAGTAATGAGTCCCGCTTCAACCTGAACTCCGATGAACTGCTGGGGCTCCCTGGACAGCAGAGGCACACCAACCTAACCATTGCCCACCATATGGTCAGACAACTAAGAATGATGATCTGAGGTGCCATTTATTTTCATAGCAGGATCCATTTGGTTGTTATCCGTGGCACCTTTCAGCACAGCGGTACGTCGATGATACTCTATGCCCAGTTTTGTTGCCCTTCATGACAAGCCATCCTGGACTTACATTTCAGCATGGTGATGTTAGCCTGCACACAGCTAGAGTTTCTACTACTTATCACGCTTGCCAAACCCTACCTTAGCCAGCAAAGTCGTCATATCTCTCCCATTGAGAATGTTTGGAGCATTATAGGCAGAGCCGTCCAACCAGCTCGGGATCTTGATTATCTAAAGCGCCAATTGGACAGAATTTAGCATGATATCCTCAAAAGGACATCCAACAACACTACCAGCCAGTTCCAAGCCCTATAACTGCTTGTTTAAGGGCCAGAGCTGGGCGAACGCCTTATTGACTTGCTCAGTTTGTAAAGCTCTTTCTCTTAAATCATTCAATTTTTTTGAAATTGTAATAGTCTGTTTGTCTGCTCATGTACATCAAGTCTGCCGATTTCCATCGCATTTGGATAATTCCTTCATGGTGTGTTTTTTTTTGTCTTATAAGGGGACCATCAGAAGTGTGAAAAACGGATTTTGATGGGTCTTGGATATGTTGTAGAGGGACATGCCCTGAGTATGAGGCTGTCCGCTTTTTTAGCGATGGGCGATGGTTTTCGAGGAAATTGATTTTCAAGTTCACTGCGCGCTGTAATGCTTTTGTTTTTAATCAGAATAGTCCGACATTTTTCCATTTTATTTTTCAGAATATCAACAGTGTACAGTCTGTGACATTATTAAGAAGTTTAAGTTGTGTACGCTCGGTGAAACAGAAAACGGACTGTCCGCGCGGACATCCCGTTTGAACTCTGTGTATTCTGACAGTGTATCGCCTTAGTCACCGCCTTTATTTGGCTACGACGATATAATTTCATAATACACAGAGTTAGCAAGGACAGTCCTCTGTGTATTATGAACATGTATCGCCATAGTCAAACGGCGGTGACCTAGCTCCTAAACCGCTAGTTTGTAATTGTCTTCAACATCCGTTCCTCGAAACGCGTTGTTAATGCCGTGCGTGTTCGAAGAATACAGTGAAACGGGCCACCCAAGTGTGTCTACAGAAGTGCAGCCAGAAGAAGTTACACCAGGGGTAGAGGAGTTGAATGAACAATCGCTAACGCCATCAAATACGCCGAAAAATTGCTTCGTGATTTAAATCTTCTAACAAATACACCGCCCAGCACGATCTCTGCTAATTCAATTGCAATTCGCAAAGAGATAGGTATCGCAATACAAGACCTTTGGCTGAGAGACGGATCATAGATGGCGATGAATTAATAAACATCAACGAAGAAAACGAGGTGCACGAATATGAGGGGGTAAGTTTCACTTTGTCTTGTTCTCTTTCTTGCGGACAAATCTACATAATATAAAGCTATTCACTTTGCAATATATTTGATTATTTGCCTCTATCCTACAAGGAACGAGCAGTCGCTCCTGCAATAGCTCATCCGAAATGGAGCCTAAAGAGTTTGCAGTCCCACGGCGTCTCTCGATTAAAACATAAATCAGTGCTATATCGATGCAAAGAGGAAGTGAAACGAGGCGGAAATCGTCGTGATAAATGGAACACAATCGATCGTGAGACCTATCAACGGTTCGTCGAAGCGAGACAGAATTTGGAACAGATAAATCATATCAAAATATATGTCAAATACATCGTAAGGAAGAGACTGGCGTGTGAAAATAATATAATTTCTTACTCTAGAATGTGACAGCCATAACTTTACAGCAATGGACAATGAACGCTGCTGTTCCACTGTTATCGGATACCTTTAATTTCGTGGCCAGCTTGGCTTGGGTCGAACGATTTAAACAAAAGCATAAAATCAGGCAAAGAAAGATCACGAAGTTAATCAGTTCCAAAAAATATGCAACGATGGAAGAAGTGTTAGTACCTGCGGAAGAATTCCGCACACAAACGAAAATACTTATTGGTAATTTTAACCACGACTACGTAATTAACATCGGTCAAACGGGCCGTCAACATCAATCAAGGTACAAAAGATCCCTCTCGGAGAAAAAGGCGAGAACCGTCTGCAGAGAAAAAGATTTAAACAAGGTAAGTCATTCGTACACAGCACAGTACACTATAATTGCGTCAGGAAAGGTGATCCCGTAAATCTTTACGTATGCAGGAACCGTCGGGAAATTTTGGCCTTAATGTTCAGAAAAAGAGTGGATGAATTAATCCTCACGTTTAAAAACGTAATTGTGTCTTGCACGATATCAGGGAAGTTCACAAAACTGGTGTACGAAGACTTTAAAATCTGCGATTCTTCCATTCGTCGGACAGGAAAAATTTCTATATATCATTGATACGTGAGGAGGGCAGACCATCTGACCGTATACGATCACATCTTCGTGAATCAGAGGATAGCGTGCACCTGCACACTAAAAGTTATCCGACCAAAGTGTACACTTTGGCTGCCCTGTAACGTACATTTTTACAAACAGGTTTTGCGTTAATCCTGGACACCAACTTTTTCGAATATGATCAAATACGCATGGAAGTTAACGGATGAAAGAGAAACCTTTGAATGTAAATGAACAATGTTTGCCGGTATCGCTCTTAAAAATTCCATGCGCCTGCAAGATAGCAGATTTTATGAAATGTGCTTGGTGCTGTAAAACATTGTTTCGGTTGCTTTTACGAAAAATATCATCTGGATTTCTGCTAAGGAATAACAAGCGATGCAGGCGATAGCGAGTAAGATTTTGTAATAATGATGTGAAAACTAAATTACTATGGCAAAATTGAATATTTCTTAATAATTTCACACAATATACACTGATGTTGATATTCTGTGTAATATAATGAAAAAATGTCTGACTACACAGATTAAAAAAAGAAGCAAAAACACGGAAAGGACCCGAACATGGCAACTCTAGCGTCGTATTCGTAGACCTTAACCGCTACACTATGCCACGCTCACTTGCTTGGAACACGGCTAACGTTACGCGTATTACATCGCGCAGTGAACTTCAAAATCAATTTTCTCGTAAACCAAGGCTCGTCGCTAAAAAAGCGGATAGCCTCATACTCAGGGCATGTCCCTCTACAACGTAACCGAGACCCACCAAAATCCCTTATTTACACTTCTGATGGTCCCCTTGTTTGTATATACCTTTAACGGTAAGGGAAAAGGTAAAGGATTGCATTATCTAGCGGAACTCGATGAAAAAGAGAGAAGCAAAAATTGGTGCCAAAACAAATTACCTTTTGTATTACGCTGTTCACTTTATCTTACATGTTCCCTGAAGCTTTACATATCTAAGCATATTCACTAATGTGCGATTTGATACCCAAACACAGAAAAATGAGGGAGGGAAGGCGGTTTATTAAATCCCCTCAGTCTGCTTCCCTGAAAAACCTGGAAGTTTTAAGAGCAGCTTTGATATGCGCCTGGTAGAATTTAAAAGCTATTATTACTGTATGTGCTCACAAAACTCTTCTCAAAGCTACAGTGAATTGTTGATTACAGTGTCACCTATCAAACCATCAGGTTACACGACTTCAAAAGTATTATCCGGATTTTTATAATGTTTCTTAATTGAGCTCTGTTATTATCATCAGTTCTAAATATTGGAGTAAATATGATATTACTTTAAATGACAGAACATACCTTTCTTAAATTCTTGTATTCATTGTCTGGGTTGTACACCAGATAACTAAGTTTTTAGCAATTTCTCCAGTTAAAATCCGTAATTTCATACAGGAGTCTCAGAGAAGGGAATGAAAGGTGAGGTTGTATTGGTGGAATTCGTTTCAGTATACAAAAGTGACATGGCAGTTTCAAAATAATGTTATTTCTAAACTGAAAGAAAAAGATTTGCACCGTACAAAAATCGAACAAATATATTCAATATTTACAATATCAACAGACATGTTACATGGCAGAAAGACGCGCGCGCGCACACACACACACACACACACACACACACACACACACACACACACACACACACACACACACACACACATTCATTAATTCATCCATCCATTCATTTTCTTCAGTCTTGCTTCAGGCACCAATGGCACAGCTACTTCTTCGCCTGCTCGCGCATAGTCTTGACAGACTCCCACACGTCGTCGGCGAGCAGTTTGGGTTCTTCGAACGCCGCGAAGTGGCCGCCCCTGGGCTGCACGGTATACCGGACCAGGTTCCGGTTTTTATCCCGAACCATCGACTCGGGAACGAAGGTAATCTCGTTGAGGAACTGTGCACAGGCCGTCGGCGTGTAGTTAGGAACACTAGAAGAACAAATTAATTCTCTTTGTAAGAATGCTCTTATGTGATACAACGAATTATGAAGGCAACTGCAGTCAACCACCATGTTTCCGAACATTCAACTCTAGGTTTTGAATGGAGTGAAAAAGATAAATGAACTGCATAAAGAATTAGAAATTTGTTCACAAATATCCGTTATTACTATTGAATTTTACATTAAAATGACTAACTTATTGGCCAATTAACGTTTGGTAATATTCCATTTATCTTTCATGTCTGGCGAAATCGAGTCTCAGTGGATTATACCCCAACATTAAGACGTTCGCGAGGGGAAAGGAAATCTAAGGATATAGGGGTTCTGGTTGTTTTACTACCAAACAGTGGTTTACGGGTTGTATAACATCTTCAGATTATACTTTTGCTCTCATTAAGACTTCTGCGTTTCTCTATTATATATATATATATATTTTTAAATTACACGTTGAATCATTACCTGATTCTTCTACAGTCAACTGAAGTCAAGTAAGCTGTTAAATATATGCTGTTTTGGTGACCATATCACACATGCAAAACTCGTGAGCAACAAGTGAAAGTAGTTATTATGAAGAAGGTTGTTTCGTATACGAACTACAGTAAATCGTGTGAGTACTTACACGTCCAGCTTCAGAGCGAGTTGTGCCCTGGTGAAGCTTTCACTGTACAGTCTGACAGACGTAGTGATTGAGTTAGTAACCCAGTAGATCATCACATTATCCAGCAGGTCGGTCAGCGAGTATTTCTTTGTAAGTCCACCATCAGGCAGGGATCTCCACGACGCATCAGTCCACGTAGAGAACTTCTCCAGAATGTAGGCAGCCAGACCGACCGGCGAGGTTTGCAGAGCCGCTCCTGAAACACATTTACATCAGTTCCGGGATACACAGGGCAGTTCTTCATCAATTTATTTCGTTAATTACGACCACACAAGAAGCAACGCTGAGGGCTTTCGTAAGAGCCTTTTGCACACCATAGCGTCACAAAGGTACTTGCATGAAGTGATGTGAAAGTGCCGTTGATATGGAATTCAGGTTGGTTGCCTTAAGCCAGACAACTCTAATGATATTGGTAACTATAACACTCACGACGAAACCAACCTGCGTAGAATACAATAATGACACGATCCAGTAAGTCTCATGTCTACAATACGTATGGAGTTTCTACACTACTGGCCATTAAAATTGCTACACCAATAGAAATGCAGATCATAAACGGGTATTCATCGGACAAATATATTATACTAGAACTGACATGTGATTAAATTTTCACGTAATTTGGGTGCATAGATCCTGAGAAATCAGTACCCAGAACAACCGCCTCTGGCCGTAATAACGGCCTTGATACGGCTGGGCATTGAGTCAAACACAGCTTGGATGGCGTGTACAGGTACAGTTGTCCATGCAGCTTCAACACGATACCACAGTTCATCAAGAGTAGTGACTGGCGTATTGTGACGAGCCAGTTGCTCGGCCACCATTAACCAGACGTTTTTAATTGGTGAGAGATGTGGAAAATGTGCTGGCTACGGCAGCAGTCTAACATTTTCTGTATCCAGAAAGGCCCGTACAGGACCTGCAACATGCAGTGGTGCATTATCCTGCTGAAATGTAGGGTTTCGCTGGGATCGAATGAAGGGTAGAGCCACGGGTCGTAACACATCTGAAATGTAACGTCCACTGTTCAAAGTGCCGTCAATGCGAACAAGAGGTGACCGAGACGTGTAGCCAAAGGCACCTCATACCATCACGCCGGGTAATATGCCAGTATGGCGATGACGAATACACGCTTCCAACGTGCGTTCACCGCGATGACGCCAAACACGGATGCGACCATCATGATGCTGTAAACAGAACCTGGATTCTTCCGAAAAAATGACGTTTTGCCATTCGTGCACCAAGGTTCGTCGTTTAGTACACCTTCGCTGGTGCTCCTGTCTGTGATGCAGCGTCAAGGGTAAACGCAGCCATGGTCTCCGAGCTGATAGTTCATGCTGCTGCAACCGTCGTCGAACTGTTCGTGCAGATAGTTGTTGTCTTGCAAACGCCCCCATCTGTTGACTCAGTGATCGGTACGTGGCTGCACGATCCGTTACAGCCATACGAATAAGACGCCTGTCATCTCGACTGCTAGTGATACGAGGCCGTTGGGATCCAGCACGGCGTTCCGTATTACCCTCCTGAACCCACCAATTCCATATTCTGCTAACAGTCATTGGAACTCTACCAACTCTAGCAGCAATGTCGCGATACGATAAACCGTAATCGCGATAGGCTACAATTCGACCTTTTTCAAGGTCAGAAACGTGATGGTACGCATTTCTCCTCGTTACACGAAGCATCACAACAACGTTTCATCAGGCAACGCCGGTCAACTGCTGTTTGTGTATGAGAAATCGATGGAAACTTTCCTCATGTCAGCACGTTGTAGGTTTCGCCACCGGCGACAATCTTTTGTGAATGCTCTGAAAAGCTTATTTGCATATGACAGCATCTTCTTCCTGTCGTTTAAATTTCGCGTCTGTAGCACGTGATCTTCGTGGTGTAGCAATTTTAATGGCCAGTAGTGTATGTAACTACACATTCATATTTTAATCAACCTCTTATTCGCGTTATTCATTTTACTAACTGGCTGCACTCTGCAGACACAAAGGCGCCAATAATTTCATCGTAGATGATGTGTGGCGACGAGAGATCTTACTGGCTCATTTCCTTACTTCACGGAAAACTGGTTCGAGAGGATGAGTCACTGCATGTCTCCAAACCATTCAAAACATTCCTTGTTTTAACTAGAGTGCTAATGTTGCTAATTCTTCAACATTGGAGGTGTGTCCCAATTTAGATTCAACTATTTTAGCAAAATATCTGTTTGTGAAAGAAAATCAGCTGAAGAACCACTGGTTTGTCTTCGTAAGGGGTACTTGCTAACACGTCACAAATAGACAACGAAGTTATTTCCGACCACAAATAAAAATAATCAATAAAATTAAACTTAATTCGATCTTTTCTGACTCGGAAATTTCGTATCGGTGCAGTGTGAAATCATTTATGAGCGGTAACTTATTATGTTACAGAACTCCACACGTTTGCCATACAGTTGGAGAAACTTCGCTGAAGAGGTATTTATTTGAATTTTTAAACAGGTATTTCACATAGAATTGTTGTGAAATATGTGTTAGTCACATCCTTAAATTAGGTTTCGTTGAAGATGGTGAATATTTTCAGGAAACTTACAATTTACATGAATTGCCCGGAAGATATATATATATAATTCTACATCTCCTAAACCACTTGACCGATTTCAAACAAACAAAAAACTTGCTACACATAACCCTTACTGTCAGGCAATAATCGGTGTCGGAATAAGAAGTAATTACGTTTCACATTTCAGGAGATATAACGACAAACAATGAGATGTGTCAAAACTGCCTCGTCGTGCATGACGTTCTAATTTATTACTTCTTTCTACTAATTGTATTTGCAATAAACTTCGCAGACAATATCGGCATATGCCGCCAAATATACTTAACAAATACATCATTGTACGACACATAGTTCAAGAGATCTGACTTCGTTAACATTGAGATGCGTGGAAATATGCCTCATCAAGCATGAAATTTTACTCTATTCGTCCCTTATTTCTAAGACACTCCCACAGTAGAGTCAGCTTAAGGAGATCTCTGACACCTGGAACCGCTTTTGACAGCTTTCAACTGCGAAACGCAGTCGGCTGTAGGCGAAAATTATAACAGTCTATATAGCTATGAAGAGGCATTCCCACAGGGACGTTTACAAAACCGCGTTGTAGACACGTGAAGCAGCTGTACTCATACATTTGTACATTATGCATATCTCTTTGTACTACTGTTTCACAATACAGAGGTTTTTTCGCGAATACATGGAACTGCAACGTTTTCGATATTACATCAAACATTTTTTGCGTCTGTTTCTAATAGAAAATTGGAAAAGTGAATACCATGGAATGAAGTGTTTCTCAGCTGGTGTATATAATTAAACTTACAAAACTCTATAGAAATAACACCACCGGCCAGATTGACGTTAAATTGCAACGGAATATTATCGGAGAAGGGGGGAAAACGTATGGTAAAAGAAAAAAAATAGAATGAAAATTGATTAATAGATGGCGTTGTATGTGTCAGAATACGTAAATGGAAACACTTGTCACGCGCACGACCCATTGAGGTTGGTATAAACACGTCGCGTACACGGCTCTTCCTCCGTTCGCGTCTGCGACGTTCGCCATGACTGTCTCAACGCAGAATCGCGCTCTGCTTGTAAAGCTGAATTACAAGGATGATGACTGTGCACATGTCGCTCTGCAGTAGTTCCGGACACTGAAAGGTTTGAAAAAAGGCGTTGGTCCGATGACTGCTGTGGGTCTGTGGAAAATGATTTGCAAATTCGAATTGACAGGTTCTTTTGGTGTGCAACCTGGTGGAGGGAGGAAACGAATTGATTCGGTGTCAGTGGAAGCAGTTGTCACAGCAATGCAGGCGGAGATGGATAGGTGGTGCGCAAATGTGTAGTGGACTTGGACATACCTGTGAGCATGGTGCGTAAAATCCTACGAAACATCCTTCTTTGCTATCCATTCAAAATTACCTTTGTGCACGAGTTGCTTCCTGTTGACCTGCCAGCAAGAGAGACCTTAACTTTAGAATTTCTTGCTCGCATGGAAGTGGACAATGATTGGTCGTGGAATATTTTGTGGACAGACGAAGCCCACTTCATCTAACAGGGTAAGTCAATACACAGAATTGCCGAATATGGGCAACGGAAAATCCACACGCAAATCAACCATTACCACTTCATCCTGAAACAGTCACTGTGTGGTGCGGGTGGCCTCTTCTTCGAAGAGGCGGGTGCTTCCGGTCCTCTTACCTGTAGCGTCACTGGTAAGCGCTATGAGTGTCTCTTGCGCAACCGCATCATTCCAGCTCTCCAACAGCGTGGATGTGTGGATGAGATCATTTTTATGCAAGATGGCGCACCTCCGCACATTGCAAATACAAATAAGCAGCTGTCGAAGCGCCATTTCGGAAATGCTAGAATTAGCAGCCGCCATTTCCCTACAGCCTGGCCATCCCGATCAACGGATCTTAATCCGTAAGATTTCTGGTTTTGGGGTTTATCTCAAAGATAATGTGTTCAGTGTTCCAATTGTAAACTCATTTGCATTAAAGGCATGCACTGCGCAACACATTCTGAATGTGACCCCGGAAACACTTCGATCAGTTGTGGAACATGCTGTTTCTCGCTTTCACCTTGTTACAGAAAACGGTGGACAGCATATTGAACATGTTTTTCGCAAGTCAGACGGAAATTAATAATGCGATTTGATTTAGATTAATGCTTTTTATGCAATTTTGACCTCAAGACAATTAAAAACCGATTTTTCCCATCCGGTGTGATATGATCTTGCCGTGGTAGATGGGCTTAAGTAACTAACAGTTCACAGCTGCACACCAATGCACACTGAGTAGTACAGTTTGTTTAACGTCAAACGTACACGTTACGCGTTGTTGTACGATTCGTTTGTCATTTGTCGTCTACCACTATTAAGTTGTGATGCTTACAGCGCCATCTATTTCTACATTTTGTAACTACTTATTTTTATTCTGCCGTACGTTTTCGCCCTACTTCGATTATATTCCGTTGTAATTTGACGTTATTCTGACCAATGTTGTTATTTCTACAGCGGTTTGAAAGTTTAACTTTAATTACAGGGTGTTTCAAAAATGACCGGTATATTTGAAACGGCAATAAAAACTAAACGAGCAGCGATAGAAATACACCGTTTGTTGCAATATGCTTGGGACAACAGTACATTTTCAGGCAGACAAACTTTCGAAATTACAGTAGTTACAATTTTCAACAACAGATGGCGCTGCGGTCTGGGAAACTCTATAGTACGATATTTTCCACATATCCACCATGCGTAGCAATAATATGGCATAGTCTCTGAATGAAATTACCCGAAACCTTTGACAACGTGTCTGGCGGAATGGCTTCACATGCAGATGAGATGTACTGCTTCAGCTGTTCAATTGTTTCTGGATTCTGGCGGTACACCTGGTCTTTTAAGTGTCCCCACAGAAAGAAGTCACAGGGGTTCATGTCTGGCGAATAGGGAGGCCAATCCACGCCGCCTCCTGTATGTTTCGGATAGCCCAAAGCAATCACACGATCATCGAAATATTCATTCAGGAAATTAAAGACGTCGGCCGTGCGATGTGGCCGGGCACCATCTTGCATAAACCACGAGGTGTTCGCAGTGTCGTCTAAGGCAGTTTGTACCGCCACAAATTCACGAAGAATGTCCAGATAGCGTGATGCAGTAATCGTTTCGGATCTGAAAAATGGGCCAATGATTCCTTTGGAAGAAATGGCGGCCCAGACCAGTACTTTGAGGATGCAGGGACGATGGGACTGCAACATGGGGCTTTTCGGTTCCCCATATGCGCCAGTTCTGTTTATGGACGAAGCCGTCCAGGTAAAAATAAGCTTCGTCAGTAAACCAAATGCTGCCCACATGCATATCGCCGTCATCAATCCAGTGCACTATATCGTTAGCGAATGTCTCTCGTGCAGCAATGGTAGCGGCGCTGAGGGGTTGCCGCATTTGAATTTTGTATGGATAGAGGTGTAAACTCTGGCGCATGAGACGATACGTGGACGTTGGCGCCATTTGGACCGCAGCTCCAACACGGCGAACGGAAACCCGAGGCTGCTGTTGGATCACCTGCTGCACTAGCTGCGCGTTGCCCTCTGTGGTTGCCGTACGCGGTCGCCCTACCTTTCCAGCACGTTCATCCGTCACGTTCCCAGTCCGTTGAAATTTTTCAAACAGATCCTTTATTGTATCGCTTTTCGGTCCTTTGGTTACATTAAACCTCCGTTGAAAACTTCGTCTTGTTGCAACAACACTGTGTTCTAAGTGGTGGAATTCCAACACCAGAAAAATCCTCTGTTCTAAGGAATAAACCATGTTGTCTACAGCACACTTGCACGTTGTGAACAGCACACGCTTACAGCAGAAAGACGACGTACAGAATGGCGCACCCACAGACTGCGTTGTCTTCTATATCTTTCACATCACTTGCAGCGCCATCTGTTGCTGAAAATTATAACTACTGTAATTTCGAAAGTTTGTCTGCCTGAAAATGTACTGTTGTCCCAAGCATATTGCAACAAACTGTGTATTTCTATCGCTGCTCGTTTAGTTTTTATTGCCGTTTCAAATATACCGGTCATTTTTGAAACACCCTGTATAATCACCCTACAAGTAAATCACAAGATGTCAGTTGAAACCTGATGAATATTTTCGGCAGCGGAAATAAGCAGCGATTGCAAATCTGACAAAAAAATTATTTTAACGTAAATGTTATATTGACTTCTTTGTGTTTTTATTAATATGAAAGGAGCTTTAAAATCGAAGAAATTTTGGTAAAAACCTCGTGCGTAGAGACGATTAGCGACGTTTTAGGTCCTTACAAATGGGACTGACTAAAATAATACGGTGAATTTCAATTACACACAGTGAACCACAACTCCATCGAAAATCTTTTAGAGGTTGTTCAGAGATATATAGTTGAGTATTCTGACATAAGGGAACCATAGCCTCTGGAGGCTCATTACAGGGTTATTGCAGTTCGTTTGGTTTCTCGTTCAATTAGCTTTGCTTCTGTATTGCACTAAAAATAGTGACCAACAGTGATGAACTCTACGGTATGCGCAGCATACCATCTTTCCATTCGTTCAACTACCTGCTGTTGACAACAGTAATGTCCTTTTTACATGGTTGTCATCAAGTTTGCATTTAGTACTTCTCCGTTCTGTATAGGGTTTCCTTTCCCGACAGTGTTAGTTGTGGTTTAATAGTGATACACACCAGTACTATCGATAGATTTACTGGTAAACAGTTGCACGAGATGCCCGTCGTGTATGGGTTCACTGACTGTAATGGAAGACCAGCACAACGGCGCTGCATTGAACTGTTTCCGCACCGACGGTAACCACATCACACTACTTTTGCATCTGTTCATTAGCACCTACGAGAAAATTAATCCTTCCGCATTAGAATGGAAGATACTAGCTACGTCAGACATGCCAGAACACCCGATATGGAAGAGAATGTGTTACATGCGATTGGTGACAATCCTGCGACTAGTAATACGGTCGTTGCGCGATCTCTGAAGACAAGTCAATCAGTTTTTTTTTTTTTGACAGTTTTACATGAACAACCATTGCGCTCCTTTCATCCATAGAATGTGCAACCATTGCAGCCAGAGGACTCCCCGCTTCGAGTGGCGTTTGAAAACTGGTTATATAACAATGTACAGATAACCTCAATTTTCCTGATGTCGTGGCGTTTACAGATGAGGCAGTGTTACAAGAGAGGCCACGTTCAACAGTAAGAATGGCCATGTACGGGAGGACGGAAATCCACACGCACTGGGGTGTCGATCCTACCAACAGAAGTTTTCTGCGAATGCTTGGACTGGTACTGTCAACGATTTCGTGATTGCACCTTACCTGATTCCTGGTATACTGAGCGGAGTTGTGTACGAAACGTTCCTTTAACAGGGCCTCTCACACTTCATAGAAGATGTGTCGCTGAGAATTCGTCGGCTTGTGTGGTTCCAACAATACGAGTCACCGGCACACTTTGCACTCTGTGTGGGGAACTACACTCAAATACAGTTCAGACGACAATGAGTTGATCACGATGGTTCTTTTCCATAGCTAGGTCGGTCTCTGAACATGACGCAAATGGACTTCTAGAGGAATGAGAAGGACCTAGTTTACCATAATCTGTTCGATACTGGCACGGACCTGGTTCGTAGAATTATGGCAGCCGTGGAAACGCCAAATTCCTCGAATTCTTGAGCATGTAAGACAGCCGATGGTGCGTCACTGTACACACTGCTATGATTTGAACATCTGCATTTGTTATGTGGTGTGCTACACACAGACGTAACACACCATGACAAAAATGTACGTGTTTCGATTGAGGGGTGTTGCATTACTCCTCTTCGTTGTGTGTTGTACGTTTCGATTACTGTTTATTACAGCCTTCCTTTCTGTTATGAAAGTATTTTCACATAAACAAGGCTGGTTGCGGTAACGAACCGGATAAATCAATTACAATATTACTCTGTAACGAGAAGCCGGAGACAGTGGGTCACTGGCACCATGAAAATATATCCCTGAACGACCTCTAAAAGCTTGTCGGCTGAGTTCTGGTTCGCCCCGTATAACACACGCATAACGAAAATCGGTGACAAAGTTAGTTTGAGCTGAGTAAAACTGTTTCTGTCAAACAATCTGTGAAATACGTTGAAGTTACAACTTGAGCAAGTTTGTGTAGCAATTAGATAGGTATCAGAGGCGGAAAGTAGTGGCTGCTCGTGCTGTTTACTGTGGAAAATTCCAGAGAGGAGTATCTCTTGTAAACGTTTTAAAACGTGTCTCTGCTTCCTTGTCATGAATCCGGTAGTGCTGTGTCATGTTATCATAAATGTGCTTTTTTACTGTAAAATTACTCAACATATTTTCAGCACTTCAGTAAATAAAAATGGGCGCCAAATTTTCAATAATGTAATGAAGTACTTTTGAAGAAAGAAGGCAAAAGAAATTATTGCCACAACTATGCATTTGTTTCCTATATAGAGTAAGGAAATTGCGGATTTTCAACACGATACAAATTGTAACATTCGCATCATAAACAATAAAATAATGCAGATTACTGATAACGTCAAAGGAAAAGATGAAGACCTCTAACTCATACTCCGTGTCTTTAAATACTGACACACAAATTCAGTTCTTGCAGTCATTCAAAATACATGCTTAATATAATATTAGTGGTACGGATATATATGAAAAACGTAGGCAGTGTAAGCAAAAGAAAGTAAGACATGTAATGTGACACTTTCAGTATAAATTACAAGTAATTTAGTTTTACTAACATTGCTTCTGCTAATCAAACACAAACTAAATTACACTGCATCTAAAAAATGCCTCTGCGCACTATGGGACTTAACATCTGAAGTCATCGGTCCCCTAGACGTAGAACTACTTAAACCTAACTAACCTAAGGACATCATACACATCCATGCCCGAGGCAGGATTCGAACCTGCGACAGTAGCGGTCACGCGGTCCCAGACTGTAGCGCCTAGAACCGCTCAGCCACTCCGGCCGGCTTACACTGCATCTGCGGAACACATATTGCAAAGCCTACCTGCAGGCGCTGGTATGCAGTGAACTCTTATTACAGTAATCCGTGCAGCCTATATCAAAATTATATGCCAGAAGAAAAGCGAGAAAGAATAAGTGTGGCTAGGACTTTGCTAGAGTTGCCATTCGCAGCTAGATCCATTAAACTAAGATCCAGTATTTTACACTAAGATCAGCATTGTTATTCACTTACCTACGGTATCTGGTTTCGTAGCTTGAATATGGAAGTATCCCATTTCTTCAAGAATTACACCAAAAAACTTTTCCCAATATGGAAACGCTTTGTCCGCATAGCGCTGCTCCACGAACAACGTGGGCCAAAAACTGCCAATGAAGTTCTTAAAAATGGACATCGGAGAGTTGGAGAAGCACATGTTGGAATGGTAGCCCAACAGTCTGAAGCAAAACAAAACGATGAAACCATTAAAAAAATCAGAAAGAACCATTCTACAACAAGTTTAACTTTCTCATATTTGAAAGCGAAGATTCAGGAAATAAGGGAAACTGGAAACAAAGGATGTCTCGAGCAGGTCTCGACATTAAGGTATCATAGGATACGGCCTGTTCAGATCAAGATAAGTCAACAGACAGCCCGATAAATTTTACAATTTACTGACTATTAGTTCTCCATTTTAAAGTAAATAGGCCGTCCCACTGAATTTTAAATGCTATACCATTAAGCCTTGTTAGAAGGCTGATGATACGCACTGTAACTACGGGCCAGGTAAGCTCCAGATGTTGTATGTATGCTATGCGAGACCAAATAATGCTTCAAAAATTTACTGCTGAACAAACGTAAATTTTCGAACAGTTTTTGCTCCTACAGTGGGCGCCGAATCTAGAGACTCTTCATTGTATACACTACTGGCCATTAAAATTGCTACACCACGAAGATGACGTACTACAGACGCGAAATTTAACCAACAAGAAGAAGATGCTGTGATATGCAAATGATTAGCTTTCCAGAGCATTCACACAAGGTTGGCACCGTTGGCGGCACCTACGTGCTGACATGAGGAAAGTTTCCAATCGATTTCTCATACACAAACAGCAGTTGACCGGCGTTGCCTGGTGAAATGTTGTTGTGATGCCTCGTGTAAGGAGGAGAAACGCGTACCAACACGTTTCCGACCTTGATAAAGGTCGGATTGTAGCCTATCGCGATTGCGGTTTATTGTATCGCGACATTGCTGCTCGCATTGGTCGAGATCCAATGACTGTTAGCACAATATGGAATCGGTGGGTTCAGGAGGATAGTACGGAACGCCGTGCTGGATCCCAACGGCCTCGTATCACTAGCAGTCGAGATGACAGGCATCTTATCCGCATGGCTGTAACGTACCGTGCAGCTACGTCTCGATCCCTGAGTCAGTTGATGGGGACTTTCGCAAGACAACAACCATATGTACGAACAGTTCGACGACGTTTGCAATAACATGGACTATCAGCTCGGAGACCATGGCTGCGGTTACCCTTGACGCTGCATCACAGACAGGAGCGCCTGCGATGGTGTACTCAACGACGAATCTGGGAGCACGAATGGCAAAACGTCATTTTTTCGGATGAATCCAGGTTGTTTACAGCATCATGATGGTCGCATCCGTGTTTGGCAACATAGCGGTGAACGCACATTGGAAGCGTGTATTCGTCATCTCCATACTGGCGTATCACCCGGCAGGATGGTATGAGGTGCCATTGGTTACACGTCTCGGTCACCTCTTGTTCGGACTGACGCCACTTTGAACAGTGGACGTTACATTTCAGATGTCTTACGACCCTTGGCTCCACCCTTCATTAAATCCCATCGAAACCCTACATTTCAGCAGGATAATACGCGACCGCATATTGCAGGTCCTGTACGGGCCTTTCTGGATACAGAAAATGTTCGACTGCTGCCCTGGCCAGCACATTCTCCAGATCTCTCACGAACTGAAAACGTCTGGTCAATGGTGGCCGAGCAACTGGCTTGTCACAATACGCCAGTCACTACTCTTGATGAACTGTGGTGTCGTGTTGAAGCTGCATGGGCAGCTGTACCTGTACACGCCATCCAAGCTTTGTTTGACTATGCCCAGGCGTATCAAGGCCGTTATTACGGCCAGAGGTGGTTGTTCTGGGTACTGATTTCTCAGGATGTATGCACCCAAATTGCGTGAAAATGTACTCACATGTCAGTTCAAGTATAATATATTTGTCCAATGAATACCCGTTTATCATCTGCATTTATTCTTGGTGTAGCAATTTTAACGGCCAGTAGTGTATTATTATTTTATCTATTTCAGTGTCGAAATGTATTTCTTGCTGCATGTTTTCTAGTTAAATTTTTTAAACGTGTTCGCACATCGGAATACAATCTTAGTCATTGAACTAAATTTTCCTTAATTAAATGCTTCGGCGATGTTACGTTGTACAGAAAGTTCCTAAAAGCTACCCAACTTTTCGCAACAGACCATATTTTCTCTATTGAATTTAATTCCAGGTAGCAAGGAGGGAGGTGTGAAGCAACGTGACCAGCAGTTTGCAGAATCTTATCGACGGAATACTAGAGTGTCCTTGGCTTGGTTCTTCGAACAAGCTCATATAGCACAGGTTTCAGCTTGTCACCCGAGAATGGGATACGTTCCTTTATTAGCATCTTTCTGATATCGTCTGTAGTAGACAGATGTTGGAGCTTTGTTTATTTTAACATTGTGATACAGAGTATTGTCAAGAATTAGTACAAAGTTAGGTTTTAAATTGAGAATCACCTTTTCTTTCGAAAACATTTCATAATCATGTTGGTTCACGTGGTTGTAATATCCCGTTGCTTGATTTGATTTCACCTGACAAGCGCATTAGGAATAGTCATTTTCACTGTCCGCATGATTTATTATTAGGCGTTGTCCCTTTGATATCCGTTTGAGGAGACCTTGATTTGTAATCGCGCCATGATTTGCCACTAAGCGTGATTAAGCGCCGAGAGTGAAAATTTCATTCTGGATGCCTCAGAGTTGTCCTCTGCCGTGATCCCACATTAATAAAAATGGTTCAAATGGCTCTGAGCACTATGTGACTTAACTTCTGAGGTCATCAGTCACCTAGAACTTAGAGCTAATTAAACCTAACTAACCTAAGGACATCACACACATCCATGCCCGAGGCAGGATTCGAACTTGCGACCGTAGCGGTCACGCGGTTCCAGACTGAAGCGCCTAGAGCCGCACGGCCACACCGGCCGGCCCACATTAATACAATGCTGCCATCTATCAACATGCGGGTAAACAATAGGAGATAAAGAGACTTTGTGCTCACTCTGTAGACAAATACATGCGTCCTCCAGTAAGCTACAGTGCAGCATTAGTACAGAATTCGTTATTTGACATAGCTAATAAAAAATCGCCAACGGCCTTGCCGCAGTGGTAACACCGGTTCCGTCAGATCGCCTAAGTTAAGCGCTGTCGGTCTGGGCTACCACATGCATGAGTGACCATCCGGTATGCCGAGCACTGTTGGTAAGCGGGGTACACTCAGCCCTTGTGAGGTAGACCACATGCCCCTCCATATCCGCATCCAGTGACGCCTGGAGTCTTGGGATGACATGGCGGTCGGTCTCTACCGTTGTGCCTTCCACAGCCTGTTTGGACGGAGTAATACATAATCAGAAATCATGACAGGCTGAAAGAGGGGCGAAAAGTAAGCTTTTCAGTACTAAATGAACTATGGCAATCATTTTATTCAGCAAACACACGGGGCGCAAAATTACTCTTTCCTAGAGGACATCACACTGAAGATTGTGTAACACTGCCTGTAGCCTTAATAACGGCCTCGATTCGCCGAGAAAGAAAAGTCCACAAGTGTCTTCCGGTATGCTAAATCCAGCTTAAGCCCTTCGTTGATCCTATAGAGCTACCAAATTGCTGTTCCAAATGATCCCATTTTCGGATGGTTTAGCAGGCTAGTCGAGGTGCTACATGGTGGCTGAGTCTCCGTCATATCAGCAACGTTGACGTGCAACCAGGTTAATAGGCCCGTTGTCATCTAGGAAGGCAAGAGAGTCCACATATTAACAGGGTGGGGCAGAGCAACTTGCTTATTTGAATTTGGTGTCCGGCTCCGAGGAGCGTGGGGGTCAGAACATTCGAGAGGGCAGAGTGTAAATTTGTAGTCCCGCTTTGTTTAGTTAGCATCATGGAGTGGAGAAGGGATGGAGCGCGCGTTCTCTGTCGAGGAATACTTAACTAACGGACGCTCAGTAATCGCGACGCAAAGTGCATTCCGTGCCTATATCATTACTGCGCCCCCTGGTTGTGTTCCTGGCAGCAGTCGAATTTTTCAAGGGAAAAAACTTCAGGGAAACTGGTGACGTGGAAAAAAAACCACCAGAGCTTCCTCGAACAGAAAGGTCTTCCTAAAACATTGACAAGGCTTTCTGTTTTGCGATCCCCTCAGCGCTCTGCACACAAACATGCAACGGGCGTTGGGTTATCTGCTAATACTGTGAGGCGAATCCTTCGTGAAGACCTAAAATTTCATCCCTGCAAGTTGGTTGCGGTACAGGAACTTCATCCAGGCGATTTTCTTACTAGAGAAAATGTATGCGAGACGCTTCTTGGCATGCCTCTCGACGCACATTTTTTTCCTCCGCGAAGAAGCTCGCTTCCAACTTTCGGGATCTGTAAACAAGCAGAACATGCGCTACTGGAACCCTGATACACCCAGAGAATATCAGCGTCCCCTGCTGTCACAATGTGTAACTATTTGGTGGGCACTGTCGCGAGTTGGAATAATCTGTCCAAGGTTTTTCGAAGGTAACGGACGGGCAGTTTCAGAGGTTTCTGACTATTTCCGTATGATTCATGAGTTTTTCCTGCAAGACTCAACGTGATGGACGTAGAATATGCATGGTTCCAACAGGACGAGTCACGGCACACACAGTGCATGTGTCAATGACTGTTCTGCGCCAACACTTCCCAGGATCCCTTATCTCTTTGAGGGGAGATCTCCACTGACCAGGATGGACGCCTAATTTAATCCCCTGCGACTATCTTTATGGGGCTTTCTAAAAATCGCTTGTTTACATTGATCGACTAGGATCCTGGTTCACCTGAAGAACAAAATTCACCAACATACCTGTCGATGTGCTGGCACGAGTTGAACGAAACTTTCGAGTTCGAAAAACGCAGAGTATTGAGAAAATGGACGCGATCTGCGTGACATCTTTAAAACTGTGTAAACTTACAATTTAAATGTTGTACTTTATGATGTGAAAAGAATTAAATATATATATGCATAGATTTTAACTGAATTTTTAACCAAGAAAGTTGCTTTGCTTCCCCCCCCCCCCCCCCTCCCCCGCCCCATAGAAAAAGTGCAACACTTGGGTCACCGAGAATAATGAAGTAAACACGTAACTTCTTCCAGAACACGTAACTTCTTGTTCAGAGTAACCTGAACGAAGGAGCCCGAGCCACGATACCAAAAATAGCGCTAGAAAAGACAGAATTACCTCTAGCCTGAACTCTATCTTACACTCACTCTGTGTTGAACGCCCTATTGACTCCAAATATCGACTGGACGCAGTTCCCTTTGCAATGTTCGTTCGGAAACTGGTTGAGACGGATCACTGACTCACTGACAGCAGCAGCTTCTGTCAAGATTGGAAAAGTTATCGACGAGATACTCGTCTCCCACTTGCTGTTGGTTCTTATCTGTTTCCTTATACTGCGTTGCACGAATGTGGGTGGTACCAATTCATTGTAGACACTTTGGACAGTCTATGCTAATACACAAATCCGACAACTCCATTCACAGTGTGGTCATAGACACGCTCGAAATGGACACCACCTTCCTGTCATCCACCACATGGAGCCATGTGACTGCTGATTGCATACAACCGGCTGGCACATGGGGACTACTTCAATCCCGTACATAGTGTTAGAGGGTCACATGACCACCAGCTACACCATTTACGGCGCTCCAGAACGACCGGTGTGCTCATAAGAGATTAACCAATATATTGTCTGGCGAGTTCCAGATCACGTCCTCGTCAACATCTTTACAGTAATTTCCGGATTGATAACCGCAGAATGTGCTGCAAGCTCATATTACTTTAGACGGCCAGAGCAGGTCATTTGAGTACAATGGGTTACTAAAATTAATGGCGGTATGCAGAAGACTGAACACGCGGGGTGTAAAGGACACTACTTCTGACTTTCACTGTACTTACCTGTCAGGGAAGAGAGTGGCCATGTGAGAGCCGATTATGGCTCCCCAGTCACCACCCTGTACATAGTACTTCTTGAACCCCAGGCGCTCCATGAGGTCTCTCATGACGACCGCCACCTGCGCCGGACCGAGACCCGGCTTTGCGGCACCCTGCGAGAAGCCGTATCCCGGCAGCGAGGGCGCCACCACCTCGAAGACGAAGTTCTGCCCCTCTCGCGGCGTGGTGAGCAGCGGGATGACGGAGTAGAACTCCCGCACGGAGCCCGGCCAGCCGTGTAGCAGCAACAGCGGCACCACCTCCACACCCTGTGGCACGCTCGTCGGCTTGACGCGCAGGAAGTGCAGCTCCAGCCCGTCCACCGTCGTCTTGAACTGTGGGAACTTGTTCAGGAACTTCTCGCGCTCGCGCCAGTTGTACTTCGTTCGCCAGAACTGAACAACCTCGTTCAGGTACTTTGAGTTGAAACCATACTGGAAGCCAATACCTTCCAGTGGCGGTGTTAATGTTGTGTACGACTTCAGTCTATCGTCCAAGTCTTTCAGGACCTGAAAATTTATAACCAAAGGTATGAGAGGGATATATAGGTATTGTGTCTGTTCTTTCTGGATTGTCTGAAAGAACAGACAATTTTTGATCCAGCTGCCATTATGAATTAAGGCACAAAGGAATTACAGACCTTGGCTGCGAGCGGGCGTTGATTGAAATCGATGGGGAAAGTTAAAAATTTGTGCAGGACCATGATTCGAACTTGAGTCTCCTGCTTACTAGGCAGATCCTGCGACCACTAAACCATCCTGACAGAGGTCATCACACCCTCACGGACTACCCTAGCACGCTTCCCAACAGACCCAAATTATATTACGTAGTTATATTTCTATAAATAAATGTTGTTTAGCTTCCTGTTTATCCTGTTTTACGAGTTCAAACTTGTGCAGTATTCACACTCCTGGACTTGGCATTTATTTTCTGTTCTTGGTCATGTCTCAAAATTTACCCGGAAGTTGCAAGAAAAGTACACGAACCAAATGGGTATTACTTACAGTTCGTCCTGTGCTTGTTCAGCTTTTTTAACGTCAAGTTTATTCAGTCCTGTTCACGACCAGTGCACCACATTTGCAGTTACTAATGTGTTATGTGGCAACATGCTATACGCTAAGCTCATGAACAGTGTGTAACGCTGGAAATGCATATCCTCCTATTTCCATCTATTGTACTATAAATTTTTTCCTTATTTTTGTTACCTGAATATATAACATTTCGGGTGTCTTTATATACTGTAATTGTTTTACAATTTGTATATATACATTTATGCATTTATCTCGATGTGTAATTGGTTTGTTTTGTAAATATTATGTGTGTTTTTTCGATGGGTCTTGCCTATGGAAAACTATGCTATCGAACGATTACATCGATAGGTCGTGTGGAGAACCAAAGTGTTTAGCTCCCGTGAGTTGCCGCGCTTGTGGGGTTTGGCAGCATGTAATTGCGCTCGACTTGCTATGATAGTTTCCGGCACGGTGTCGCGGACGGGAAGCATTAGCTGGCACACATCAAGAGCCCGTTTCGCCTGGTGACCGTGTCGAGAAGAAGGCGCGCCAACATCCAGCTTCTGCAACAGCGACGGCCGACAATGAGTGACTGTTGCCACCTCCTCGATCGATGATTTCACACCTTCAATCAACCAACAAGAAAGACAGCACGTAAAGTTTTAGAACTGTATGGCAGACCTCAGCTTTTCAAACTGTTCCATTTGCATCACAAAAACACAGCAACTTAGCATCAACCTTTGTTGCTCATTGTCCCAATTGCATTACCAAGCAGGGTCGCTTCCTTTTCCGGAATGAACCCGAGTGTCGTTGAAATTCAAACGCCAGCATTAAAGTAATATCATTCCATTTCACTGCTTTAATTTCAATGTTCATTTAAAGTATTCATAGCTGGCTACAATAAACAAACGGAACTATATTTAGATTACACAAGCACAAATTAAGAGTGCGAGTTTTGTTACCATATTTTAGCTTACCTGTGACTGCAGCTCAGCTTGATATGTACTAAATTTTACTACTGTTAATTGTTCAAAATCATTTAATTCAAGTTCAAAGTTAAATCTCTTATTTCTAAATTGCGTAGATTCAAGATGCTTTTGAGATGATTGTTGAGATAGCCCAAGACTAACCTTATTTTATTTAATTTCGTAGTGCTTCAGAAACAAAGTTAACTATTAATTTTAGTCACTAAATTAACTTTCAATTTTCCAGTTTTATTAATTCTTTTGCTAAATTAAGTCAGAGTGTAGCGAAATTTATTACTTCTGACAAACATTCAGTTTTCACACAACACGTGTCAACCTTCAGTTGCCACGCTTTTAGTGCTAATTATATGTGCATTAACCTTTCTTTTTCAGTCATTATAGTAGTTGTCCATAGGACTGGCGATCGTAATTTTCCCCAAATCTCAAATATCTAATTAACGCCAGTTAATTGTTAACGTAACGACTGCACATTTACTTTCTTTCTTAACTTTACCCTTTTTCAAAATTAATTTCCACCAATTTCATTTGAATTTTTTCTTTCATTTACATGTAACCCTTCCTCCCTCTTTACCGACAGATTAACTTCGGTGACGATTGCTTTTCCCAAATTTCCATTAGGTAAACGCTGTTTAATTTTTCACTGCCATTAAGGTCGATTAGTGAAGGGGAGGTTACAAGTGTACAAATCTGTATCTAGTATCTGGAAATAACGTAATTATACGAAATAAAGAGAAGTATTAGCTGCAGTCAGTAGGAAAAGCGGTTAACTGCGAAGTAAGACGTTCTAATAAAATTAACTTTTCTGCCTTAAATTTCAAAACTTAATTTACACGTACGTAGTATAACCAAGTGAAGCATACACAGTGAATTTGTTCCAGTCATAATCAATTTTGTGTACCTTTGCTCCCAAAGATATACCAGACTGGTTGATGGTAAAAGGAATGGTGGGGGAGAGGGAATGTTGGGTTTACGCTCGCCGCATCTGCAGCATTTGATAAACTACACATTCGTTACATGGTCGTGTCAAATGGCGAGACAGAACCATGTTAAAGCAACACGTAGCGCAGCATGCAACGAGAGCAACACGTACCTGGTCTGGGACGTTTATCTTGAAGGGCCGGATGGAAGTGTCGACGGCTTGCGGCTGTCCCTGTGCCCACCACTCTGAACGAAGCACAGGCGGCGGCGCCGTTTCGTTCAGCTTGGCCCAGAACAAGGCCACCACTATCACCAGCGACGCCACCAATATCTTACCCATGAGGCCCATCCCTGTTGCAAAACAGCCAAGAATCATTTTCACTCACAATAAACACACAAATGTTTGATTCTGAGCCGAAGTTGACAAGATAACTCCGATCTGGAATATAACGTCGCAGTCATGTCTTCCAAGAACCCGCCAGGATAGCCGAGAGCGCCAACGCGCTGCTTCCTGGACTCGGGTAGGCGCGCCGGCCCCGGATCGAATCCACCCGGCGGATTAACGACGGCGGCCAGCCTGGATGTGGTTTTTAGGCGGTTTTCCACATTCTGCTAGGTGAATACCGAGCTGGTCCCCACGTCCCGCCTCAGTTACACGACTCACAGACATTTGAAACACATTCACACAATTTCACGATTTACACTAGCCGCAGGCAGCTGGGGTACACTAATTCCGTCCTGGGGGGGTATGGGGTGGCGGCAGGGAGGGCTTCCGACCACCCATTAAAATTAAAGTGCCAAATCCGGTTAAAGATGGCCGACCCTGTATAACCATGGAACAAGGCACAAGCGATAGATAGATAGATAGATAGATAGATATGTCTTCCACGAATCCGATAGACTAACTGAACCATTGACGGCGGAGTGTTTGTTACCTCTTGGGATTAATGTTATTACTAAAACGCTCCACTGTTCAACTTGAAATTCAGGATTTGAAAATGTAAAAAAATATAGGCCAATTATTAATATGATGCTCCAGTAAATCTTACAGTAAAAGGTACTGGTTTGAAATTATGCGAAGATCAAAATAGTGGCTGCCTCCTCTTCTGCTTGGAGGAATGTATGGTGCTTAGCTCTCAAGGCAACCTTTAAAAAAAGTCCAGACGCACTAGGGAGTTGGCTTTTTCTTTACATACCAGGAAATTAATATTCTCCAGAACATCAAAACATACATATGTGCTTAACCAGTGAACATGTTACCAGAAAATTATACCTTCATTATTAGATGTCTTGGGTGAACGATGACGTACGAAAATAAAACTAATTTGTCTCAGATTTCTTCTGCAAATATTGCCATACGTTGTCCGATAAAATGCTACAGACACAGAAGCTGTACTACATTAGCTTTAACTCAAGCCATCTAATAATAATAAAGGTACAATTCTTCGAAGTCTGTAGCAGAAATAAAGCAGTTTGTCACGAACATTTCTCTATTCCGTTTTTAAGTAAAATTTCTCTATTCCGTTTTTAAGTAAAATTTCTCTATTCCGTTTTTAAGTAAAATTTCTCTATTCCGTTTTTAAGTAAAATTTCTCTATTCCGTTTTTAAGTAAAATTTCTCTATTCCATTTTTTAGTACATCGTCCAAAATTTGGGCTCACCTGCCTGAGTAACTTCTCCACACCCTGATCATCCGGAAGGAACTTTCTTTGCATACACAAGAGATGATCAGCTTGCTAACCACCAGATGTTTGTTGGATGAATTATATTTAGCAGTCTTTTAGAGAGAGGAAGAGAAATGTCGAGGGTAACTGATTATTTTACTGAAGTAAAAGGTGATCTTTGTGAATTAGCTCTAGGACATAATTTTAAGATGATGCTGTCTTTAACAGAAGTGTGAGCCCAGGCATTTGTCAAATGTATTATGACTTATGAAAGAAGTGTTTTGTGCAACTCCTGCTGACTAATATTGAAGTTAATCCAGTACCTTGTAACATAATATTCCCTGGAAATCCTATAAGCATATTAAAGAAAAAATTAAACAGACTGGTTGATCGCTGTAAATTGTTAAGCGATGGCTAATGCTCAACTGCAATCTAACCTAAACGCATGAGTTTTCTAATGTCTTCCACATGCACAGCATAGCGACGGTAGAGGTTACAAATCGTAACCCATTGTTCAATGGAAATGCGTATGAAGCGACATAACTATTTATGGAGCGTTTTTGCGCGTGGGGGATAGTTAAAAATAGAATTTTAGCATGACAGCCTGTGACATGTGGAGAAGTGCAAGCCTTGGAAAAGCATGAAATAGTAATGTAATTTTTCAAGCATGGACTTCAGGCTTGTACTAACAAGACAGACACACATTACATGTATTATCTAACTATGATCCATTTCCTAGTAATAACAATGGACCGTACAATGCATTATATGTTCCAAAATTACTGAAATATTTCACTAAACGAGTAGAATTTTAACATACTATTACAGAGTTTACACAGTAGACAAGCAATTCTGTGGAATTTGCATCCCCGCCATTGAAGAAAGTATGGCTCTACTGTCACGCTAAGCACTGCTCTTAGTTTCCTTTTCATTTACAAACTATCACAATCAACAACACTCAAAAACTATGATATGCACCTTCACATTATAGAACAGTACTCAATTTCAACTATGAGTGTCTTTGCAACTACATACAGCATCTACAGCTTTGACATACAATCAGGAACATGAGGCGCATAGACGCAACTACCACCACCCCACCATCCTTGGCGTATGCTCATTGGATAGAGTAGCGCACCCAATCTCTCTCTTATGCTTCCAACGCCATATCAATATTTTAGTCCAGCATACAACACAATTTCGAGCATGACAAGTTCAGATAGAAATGATCGATCAGGCCCACCTCTATGGCCGATTGCGTCCTAGATTAAAAAAGAATTTAAGCTTGACTTATCTACGTCACCTGTGACCACAACTATCCGCTACACAGACCTGGTCTGCAAGGTGCTCATGCTACAACTCTGCAGGGGACATTCCCTTGACAGACCCAGATATCAACAATATGACAGACACAGTGTATCAGCCACAAGCTGGATTGTGTCCAAAACACACCTGTCTGTTTTGAAGAGGTACTCCAGTCGGCACCACTGAAACATCTGAGACCAACAGAATGCTCACCCTGGAAAACATCGCCACAACAGAAGTACTGGTTTTCCTCTGCAAATCATGTGTCTCGCAAGTATCAAGGAGATATCACTCCACTGGGAATGTATTTGAGATGACGCCTGGTGACTCTGTGACTGTTCAGTTCACTGAGCCATTGCAAGCAGTTCTGAAGCAGAGCGACCACCAGCATCTACATCAATTGCAGCACCATCTAATCGGGCAGATACTTCACAGCAGCCACAACAAGCAGACAGATGTCAGCCAAGGAACTTTGCCTCGTCCAACTTGGCCTCCTGAAGGACAAGTGCTCCATGACATATTCCTGTGTGAAACTTTGACTGTCTACTGTGCGCAGTAGTTGCCATCATATATAAACGAATGGACCTTGACTTGTCATCGATAACTGCCACTGCTAAATGAACTTTGAATTTAGTTTCCTGATTGTAAACAAGCTGAGTGAATCCGTTCATCATGATTCGTTCTGTGGAATTTATCTTTAAAACATTTTTACATTGACAGAGATGAAATAATATTATTATTTATAAATCATTGACTTGTGGTAAAGTTACTTACTGAGTGTACATTACCACTTAGCACACGTCAGTGGACCCTGTCATTTTTCCTTTATTTCATAAGAAGTTTCCCAGGATCTATGGATAGCTTGTCTTTAACATTTGCCGGCTTCTGTGGCCGAGAGGTTCTAGGCACTTCAGTCATGAACCGCGCTGCTGCTACGGAAGCAGGTTCTAATCCTGCCTCGGACATGGGTGTGTGGGATGTCCTTAGGTTAGTTAGGTTTAAGTAGTTCTAAGTCTAGGGGACTGATGACCTCAGATGTTAAGTCCCATAGTGCTTAGGGCCATTTGAACCATTTTTTCTTTAACATTTTGCTATCATTTAGCTACCCAATTCTCTCCAAATGCCTCAGCCCACTGGTTATCAGATACGTGGCCCTTCTAACCTGGATAATCACTTCAACGCATGTGTCGTACACCTGAGGTGGGTCGACAGAGTTATTCAATACTGACGGATCGCTCTGACTCACTGTGTTGTTAATGCGGTCACCATTATTATTAGACCTGCTTCTTCCGCTTCTGTCTACATGCTGGTGACAATTCTTCCATTTGGCAGTATTCCTCTTCGTTCACATCTGTTTGGATGTTGCGATACAGATGGAGGGTTGTTCTGTATCCTTGTACCGCCGGTTTTATTATTTGCGCACCGCATGCATCCCTGGGCCGCTTACCAGGAGACGTGTGTTTCCTTCCCGGTTTAGCTGTGGTCAGACTATCCATGCTCTATATGTAGAATTAGTCTTCAACTTAGTAACTCATAGCACTTAGCATCCGTTGCATGCAACTCTGTAACGCAACAACACTATCAGATACGAATAGACAATTAAACGTATTCACAACTGCGAATGATGACAACCATCAGCTGTAGAATGGAATGGCGAAAATGAAAATTTGTGCCCGACCGGGACTCGAAGCCGGACTTTCAGCTTATCACGAGCGGTCGCCTAACCGTTTTTTGTTTCTCTTTGAAGAATTGTACACATACAACTACCCACAGATCACCTTAAACGAACAATCTGATCTTAAACGCAAAAACCACGTCGAAAATTTTATTCATATCTTAATTATAGGTAATGAATAAACATACACAACTAATTACATTTTACAAGCAAAGATAACATTAACCCCAAAGATCATATCACTAACACAGACTCAGATTACCAAATTATGCAATTATTTTTTTTAAATTCGAGATCTATCTATTGGTAAATCTGTACAAACATAAAAAAAGCAAAGCTCAATACGAAAAATTTTACTCCGGTACCGGGAATCGAACCCGAGCCTCCGGGGTGAGAGCCAGGTATCCTAGCCACTTTTTTCCACAAAAACGATAACAAAAAATGGCTAGCTTACAATGAAATTACATAAATAAGGTGACAGATAATTGCAATCACAAATTAAAACATTCATAGAATGGGCAATGATATTCAGTCTTTAGCAGTAGCACTGGCACCTTCAACTGGTGGCAGTTCAGCATGCACATTTTCTTCTTCTGCAGCATGAGGTTCCTCGGCATCATCCCAGAGCCAAATTAATCATTCAGTAAATCCTTGATGCGTGTTCCTTCCAGGGTAGATTACGTGGGCAGAAGAGCAGTCCCGAACAGTGACATCGCAAAGCCCTTCACCGCCTTGTTATTTGTCAGTTACAGCCTTCTAAACGCATCCTTAGGCAGTTCAAGATCTTCCTTTATAACAGACACCAGATCAACGAGGAGACATTCACGAAATTACAGCTCTGATAGGCATGTCGTTTTGTAACTGACCGTACGAAGTATGTAGCTGGAATCAAACAGGTGCCCTGTAAAGCCTTGAAGAGTGCACAAATTAAGTAGGGAATAATAATAGTAGGCAGACTAGACTATACTTAGCAAGTTATAGTATTTGGCGGTGTGTACTGATTTATTCACCAGGTAAGTATGCGCAAAGGCCCTTACTTCTACAATCCACAATGGCTCTTCCCCTGTAGTGTCGGCAACAAGGGACACACCGAAGCATTTAGGCACGAGAAACATTTGCTGTGAATTGCGGTCTAGCCGGATGACAGACGTCGTGAGTGTCCAAAAAACATGGTTTTATTTGATTTAGTAGATAAAATGATTCTATTTGCTTTTAACACCTGTATTAACTTTAAAGAGATCTGTTCGTGAACAGACAGCATTTTCATCCCATAATATGCCGGATGCAAGTTTAACATGGAAGATCTAAACCGCGGAAGATTAATATTGGCTGAGAGAGCAACCGACCTCCCAAAGATGCGAAAATGTCTCAGTGTGCATGCAAAGAGGTTGCTCGAAGGGCTTATTTCGATCAGTCGTAGATGAGTATAGCAGAAACTCGCAAAAGTATTGCAAATGTAACTGTTGCGATCTAAATTTAGTGGTCAGAAAGGACACTGCCAGATGAACAGGCAACTTTCAACATTACACCGTGTGACGTGCAGATCTGACTAACACATTGCTATGTCGCAGTGTCATTATTTGTTTTCTAGGTTTGCTTTTAGAGCATAAGGAGCGGTCAAAAAGTGTCCGTTCCAGGGTGTTGCTACAGCATATTTGGCTATCCATGCGCGACTCACGGTCAGTCACAAACTTTCATATGTCGTCAACTATGCGTCTACGACCTGTAGTCGTACATAAGTACTCGCATGCATGCATGCATGTCCAAAGGAACTTTGCATCGTAATCAGAATAACACAGGCACTACAATATCATATTTATCTGCCGATACCGGGCAAGTGACTTTCAAGTACAACGTCTGAACTGTACGGGAATATACATAATGGAAGTAAGAGTACAGATCGTAGATGCATAGTTGACGACATACGGAAGTTTGGACCTAGCCGCGAGTCGTGTACAAATAGCAAAATGGTAGTCGGCCGCTGTGGCCGAGCGGTTCTAGGCGCTTCAGTCCGGTACCGCGCTGCTGCTACGGTCGCAGGTTCGAATCCTGCCTCGGGCACAGATGTGTGTGATGTCCCCAGGTTAGTTACGTTTAAGTAGTTCTAAAATCTAGGGGACTGATGACCTCAGATGTTAAGTCCCATAGTGCTTAGAGCCATTTGAACCATTTTTATAACGCACTCTGTTGATTTGAGAAACAAAAATATCCAGGAGCTTGATAGGGAAGTCGTCTCTCAGGCACTTGTATTGATAGGGAAGTCATCTCTCAGGCACTTGTGTCTCTGATCGTTTACTCGCAACCTTTGAATGAGCCCGTGGGCTAGTGGTAATCGACGTGAATTCTAAACTACGCCGGCACGGTAGCTCAGCGTGTTCGGTCAGAGGGCTGCGTGCTCTCTGTAATAAAACAACTGAGCCAAGGAATCAACGATCAACTTGAACTTGTGACGCCCGCCCAGAACAAACGCAACGAACTATATCGAAAAAAATTTAAAAAATGGTAAGGCGACCGCTCGCGATAAGCGGAAAATCCGCGTTCGAATCCTGGTCCGGCACAAATTTTCACTGTCGTCATTCCATTCTATAGCCGATGGTTGTCATTATTCGCATTTGCGAATACATTTGATGTATTTCATAACGGCTGTAGTCGTCTCAGTGCCTGTTACTTTGCACATACATGCATGCATGTCCAAAGGAACTTTCCGTCATAATCAGAATAACATAGGCACTGCAATATCGTATCACAAATATACAACTTACATCGTCCATTCATGCTTATCAACATTCTGCATTTTTTATTATAAACTACTTCGCACACATTACTGTTTGTACTGATTACGCTTGTAAAGCTTGGCTGTGTATCATGCAGCTAATATTCTAAAAGTTGTACTGTTTTCATGAAATTGTATCAGATACGAGGGTAATCCCCAAAGTAAGGTCTCCTATTTTGTTATAAGTACAAAACTCTGTTTGTGTGGCAGTTCGCCACACTGTTATGAAGAGTGCTTCACGCACTGTGTGTAAACATGCGCACGCCACGCTGAGGCGCTCAGTCTTGGATTGGCAGCCGTTCAGATTGGAGTTCCTGTTGGATTCAATTGCGAATTGCGCGCAGTTATTTGGTTTTTGAGGGCAAAGGACACTGCACCGATTGAAATCCATCGCCAATTGATGGAAGTGTATGATGAGTCGTGCATGGATGTCAAACATGTTCGTAAGTGGTGTAGAGTGTTTGCAGCTGACCGGACCGAAATTCACGACGAACAGAGGAGCGGGAGACCGTCAGTTTCTGAGGAGACATTGTTGAAGGTTGAGCAAAGCATGCTTGAAGATCGGCGGATCACCCTGGATGATTTCTGCACGTTGCTTCCTGAGGTTTCCCGAAGCACCGCTCACAGAATGTTAACGGAGAACTGCTACCGGAAGGTGTGCGTAAGATGGGTGCCACGCATGCTAAGGACCTCATGCGGCAATGAGTTGACGCTTTCCGCGCATTTCTTCACTGCCTTACAGCCAAACAGGGCAACTTTCTGGACTCAACTGTCATGGGTGAAAACCTCGGCATACCACTTTACACCTGAGACCAAGCAACAATCACGCCAGTGGCGGCATCCTTCTTCGCAGCATGGCGGCGAGCTGGTATGACATGGGCATACAAAAACCGCCACAGCATCTACAAAAGTGCATCGACAGAAATGGCGATTATGTCGAAAATTCCTAAATGTTCAAGCTGTAAACTAATGTAAGCCATTGTATAAACAAACAGGTCTATGTCCTTTTATAAAAAAATAGGAGACCTTACTTTTGGGATTACCCTTGTACACTACTGGCCATTAAAATTGCTACACCAAGAATAAATGCAAATGATAAACGGGTATTCGTTGGACAAATATATTATACTAGAACTGACATGTGATTACATTTTCACGCAATTTGGGTGCATACATCCTGAGAAATAAGTACCCAGGACAACCACCTCTGGCCGTAATAACGGCCCTGATACGCCTAGGCATTGAGTCAAACAGGGCTTGGATGGCGTGTACAGGTGCAGCTGCCCATGCAGCTTCAACATGATACCACAGTTCATCAAGAGTAGTGACTGACGTATTGTGACGAGTCAGTTGCTCGGCCACCATTGACCAGACGTTTTCAGTTGGTGAGAGATCTGGAGCAGCAGTCAAACATTTTCTGTATCCAGAAAGGCCCGTACAGGACCTACAACACGCGGTCGTGCATTATCCTGCTTAAATGTAGGGTTTCGCAGGGATCGAATGAAGGGAAGAGCCACGGGTCGTAATACATCTGAAATGTAACGTCCACTGTTCAAAGTGCCGTCAATGCGAACAAGAGGTGACCGAGACGTGTAACCAATGGCACCCCATACCATCACGCCGGGTGATACACCAGTATGGCGATCACGAATACACGCTTCCAATTAGCGTTCACCGCGATGTCGCCAAACACGTATGCGACCATCATGATGCTGTAAACAGAACCTAGATTCATCCGAAAAAATGACGTTTTGCCATTCGTGCACCCAGGTTCGTCGTTGAGTACACCATCGCACGCGCTCCTGTCTGTGATGCAGCGTCAAGGGTAACCGCAGCCATGGTTTCCGAGCGGATAGTCCATGTTGCTGCAAATGTCGTCGAACTGTTCGTGCAGATGGTTGGTCTTGCAAATGTCCCCATCTGTTGACCCAGGGATCGAGACGTGGCTGCACGACCCGTTGCAGCCATGCGGGTAAGATGCCTGTCATCTCGACTGCTAGTGATACGAGGCCGTTGGGAACCAGCACGGCGTTCCGTATTACCCTCCTGAACCCACCGATTTGATATTCTGCTAACAGTCATTGGATCTCGACCAACGCGAGCAGCAATGTCGCGATACGACAAACCGCAATCGCGATAGGCTACAATCAAAGTCGGAAACGTGATGGTACGCAATTCTCCTCCTTACACGAGGCATCACAACAACGTTTCACCAGTCAACGCCGGTAAACTACTGTTTGTGTATGAGAAATCGATTGGAAACTTCCCTCATGTCAGCACGTTGTAGGTGTCGCCACCGGCGCCAACCTTGTGTGAATGTTCTGAAAAGCTAATCGTTTGCATATCACAGAATCTTCTTCCTGTCGGTTAAATTTCGCGTCTGTAGCACGTCAACTTCGTGGTGTAGCAATTTTAATGGCTAGTAGTGTATATGGGAGGACTTCAAAAGCGAGTTACACATCATTATGGCAGGTCATAAAGTTTTTATTAAAGGCGGCACTGCGCTTCAAAGAAACAACGGTCGGAAGGTTCTATCATTGTTTCGTTCTCGACGGTAGAAATCCGCTCCTTGATCACGGAGCCATTCGAGAACTGCTGTGTGGACGACCTCGTCACTGGAAAATCTCTTTCCCTCCAGATGTTCTTTCAGCTTGTCGAAAAGATGGAAATCACATGGTGCGAGATCTGTACTGTCCGGACAATGCCTCCAAACCTCCCATCGGCAATGTCGAGTCATAGCTCGTCTTGTGCGAGCTTCGTGGCCTGCTGCATTATCGTGGAGGAGACCAACGCCCTTACTTAATATTCCAAGTAACTTGTTCTTTATAGCATTGTGCACCGATGCCAATGCTGTACAATAGGAATCGGCATTAATGGTTGGGTCCTTTGGCTTAAAATCTGTGTACACAACTCCACAGTGGGAGAAAACGGTGGCCATGATGTCCTCTGCTAATGGCGCAAGTTTGTAGTTCTTCTGCGGAGGAGAAGAGGTGTGTGTATGTTCCACAGAAGCTCTCTCTGTTACAGGTGTGAGATGAAGGAACCAAGCCTCATCGCCCTTAATACTGCAGCTTGGTAAATTATTGTCTTCCACAGAGTAACGTTCAAAGAAGTCCTGAGTCGCTATAAACCTTGTGCCATTGTGTGCAGGCGACAGTGATCGCGGAACACAGCGTGAGCACAATTTCCGATACTCAAGACGATTTCTGACAGTGGAGTGAGCGCTTGCTGTCGCCATGTGCATCTGTTGAGCAATGTCCGCGATAGCCACTCTGTGATGGCTGCGAATCAGTTCCTCGATTGCCTGGACATTGTCGCCTGTGGTCGATATCTACGGCCTTCCTTCCCGATCAGCATCCTATTCGGCTGTGCAGCACTCATCAAATTGTTAGCACGATTTCCCTACGGCTGGACGCGACCTCGCATCGTGCCTATGTACCGCCAGTATTTCACAGTGCATGTGTTCAGTTTAGGAGTTTTGTCCATAAGAATCGCACTTTAAGTTTGTAGTACATTTCTCGTTCCTCTGCCATTGCAGCCGCACACTGATGACCTGGTATAGGTCCCGCAGCAGAACTGTGTCAGCAGGAAACATGCACTCACTTACGGCACTGCGCAATGATCTTAGCGTGGGACGACTTACGTAACTTACTTTTTGAAGTCGCGTCGTATAAACAAAGTTCGTGTATTTTCCAAGCTGTCGTCTTCTTCTTCTTCTTCTTCTTCTTCTTCTTCTTCTTCAAGTGTTAGGAATTTACCTGTTACTTCCTCTTCTTCAGTGCTTGTGTCTTCTGTGGTAAGTTACTATCTGACCGCTCTCTTTTGCCGTCTACCCATTGATCCTTTCCATATTAGTCGAAAATTCACTACCATTTTAGACATTCTGCACTGTCAGAAGAATAGAACACCTGGAAAGACGACATCGATTTTGATCTGATCATATACCATCTAGATGATAGTAGCTGTACTAATAATGGTTTCAACGTTGTCCGCCAACAGATAGCATAGTGCCATAGCAACCAGAGCGCCATCTGTATCTATGATTTAATAAGGAGCGCTCGCAGCGAGAAGGCTCAGTGTGGTGCAAATAAGGGCCTTCTTACACTCGGCCGCCAGGCGGCGCAGCCAGCCACGCCATCGGAGGCGCTGCTCCTATTAACACTAGGCCGCCAGCGGCGCAACAATCTCGTTGTTCAGGCTAAGGTAGTTCGGCAGTTCCCCCTGGTCGAGCAGTCTGTTTTCCTCGCACTCCTTTCCGCGCACTATTTCATTTGCTTCAGTATTTCAAATAAACTGCAGTATGTCACTGTGGAAAGGAGTCAAAGTATAGACACAACGAAAGGGAAAAACATGAAGCTGGAAGAAGCACTGAAAGAATGCCATAAGTTATTGGACACACAAGTGAACACCGAAGATTTCATTTGTGCAGTTGAACAACATCTCGCAATTTGGGACACCAGTTCTGAAGCTTACAGTAATAAGCAGGTAAAATAAATGCTTGTAATGAGATTATTTGTCCACTCCTACGGATTTTGAACAGCGGTCCTTCGTTGAGAGGAATAACCTTTTGTAAGTATTTAAGCACGGCTGCGAAATACTAACGCGAATTCTTTACAGACGAATGGAAAAACTGGTAGAAGCCGAACTCGTGAAAGATCAGTTTGGATTCCGTAGAAATATTGGAACACTTGAGGCAATACTGACCCTACGACTCATCTTAGAGCCGCGCGGGATTAGCCGAGCGGTCTCAGGCGCTGCAGTCATGGGCTGTGCGGCTGGTCTCGGTGGAGGTCCGAGTCCTCCCTCGGGCATGGATGTGTGTGTTTGTCCTTAGGATAATTTAGGTTAAGTAGTGTGTAAGCTTAGGGACTGATGACCTTAGCAGTTAAGTCCCATAAGATTTCACACACATTTGAACATTTTTGAACTTATCTTAGAAAATAGGTTAAGGAAAGACAGACCTACGTTTCTAGCATTTGTAGACTTAGAGAAAGCTTTTGACAATATTGACTGGAATACTCTCCTTCAAATTCTGAAGGTGGCAGGGGTAAAATACACGGAACGAAAGGCTATTTACAATTTTTACAGAAACCAGATGGCAGTTATAAGAGTCGAGGGGCATGAAAGGGAAGCAACGGTTGGGAAGGGAGTGAGACAGGGTTGTAGCCTCTCCCCGATGTTATTCAATCTGTATATTGAGCAAGCAATAAAGGAAACAAAAGAAAAGTTCGGAGTAGGTATTAAAATCCATGGAGAAGAAATAAAAACTTTGAGGTTTGCTGATGACATTGTAATTCTGTCAGAGACAGCAAAGGACTTGGAAGAGCAGCTGAACGGAATGGACAGTGTCTTGAAAGGAGAGTATAAGATGAACATCAACAAAAGCAAAACGAGGATAATGGAATGTAGTCTAATTAAGTTGGGTGATGCAGAGGGAATTAGATTAGGAAATGAGACAAAGTAGTAAAGGAGTTTTGCTATTTGGGGAGCAAAATAACTGATGATGGTCGAAGTAGAGAGGATACAAAATGTAGATTGGCAATGGCAAGCAAAGCGTTTCTGAAGAAGAGAAATTTGTTAACATCGAGTATAGCTATAAGAGTCAGGAAGTCGTTTCTGAAAGTATTTGTATGGAGTGTAGCCATGTATGGAAGTGAAACGTGGACGATAAATGGTTTGGACAAGAAGAGAATAGAAGCTTTCGAAATGTGGTGCTACAGAAGAATGCTGAAGATTAGATGGGTAGATCACGTAACTAATGAGGAGGTATTGAATAGAATTGCGGAGAAGAGAAGATTGTGGCACAACTTGACTAGAAGAAGGGATCGGTTGGTAGGACATGTTCTGAGGCATCAAGGGATCGCCAATTTAGTACTGGAGGGCACCGTGGAGGGGTAAAAATCGTAGAGAGAGACCAAGAGATGAATACGCTAAGCAGATTCAGAAGGATGTAGGCTGCAATAGGTACTGGGAGATGAAGCTTGCACAGGATAGAGTAGCATGGAGAGCTGCATCAAACCAATCTCAGGACTGAAGACCACAAGAACAACTATAAGCACGATTTAGACATTCGTAGGTAATTAAAAAACTTGTCGTCTAAATGTAGTTCATCAAAAATAGTATAATACAAACCTTTTGATTCTCTTAACGATAGCATAGAGTGTACATGCATCTTCCTCTCCCTTCGCCTTCTCCTTTTCATTAAAAGTGCTAGGAGGAGCATGTATGTATAGTTGTTGTCCGACATGTTCCTTGGTCACTAGTGGACAGCGAAGTGACGACTTGGTGGCAGGACTGGCTGCGCCGCCTGGCAACACAGTCTAGTAGGCCCCGTTTGACACAATGCCCCGCCATGTCTCTACGCCACGAGTGGGGGTGGACGTAGTGCCGGGACAAGGGAGCCAGCTTCTGGCGGCACCATTGGCTGTCCTAGTCTAATAAGCTCCACAACAATCTATTCCCAATGACGAGCAACGCCACTGGTGGCGTGGCGGCTGTGCCGCATGGCGGCCTAGTGTAATATGGGCCTACAACTGGTGGCGTGGGGGCTGTGCCGCATGGCTGCCTAGTGTAATAAGGGCCTAAGTGAAACAAGCTGGCAACTATGCCACGGAGACGCACTCTTGCATTCCACAGCCACTGATCAAGTTTGAAAGAAGTCAAATTGTGGCCTTCGAGAGTCAGGGCAGTCATTTCGGAGAACTGTCACGCAAGTTGTGTGCTGCGTCAGTTCTTCAACGATGCTAGGCATCAGTGGTAACGTAAACTTTCTGATACCTGTAGACGAGGTTCTGGTCGTTGACAGCACAGACGCTCGCCAGGATCGTCATCCTGTAAGGGCAGCTGTGATACAGCACAGATAAGAGGGCTTGTGAGCCCAGTCGTGTCAACAAGAACTGTTCCAAACCAGTTATTAGCAATGGGGCTATAGGCGCGCGCGCGCACGCACACACACACACACACACACACACACACACACACACACACACACACACACACACACACACACACACACACACACATCCAGCCCATCTTCCACTCATGCCACAGTATCGACGTGCACGATTAGACTGGTGCCTTCAAAGGATCACTCGGAATGGCGCGCCTCTGTCTTCAGCGAAGAAAACAAATGCGGCCTGCACGGAAGTGATGGCCGTTTGCGCGAACGACGTAGATCGTGTTAGCACTGTCTCGTAGAGTGATTTCGTCTAAGACATACTGGCTCCACACCACGCCTTATGGTCTGGAGTGCGATAAGCTACAACTCTCGTTCACCTTTGGTGCTTTTGAAGAGGACGCTCATCAGCGCTCGGTACGTGCAGAACGTTGCTAGGTCCTTTTCCTTTGACGTTCGTGCAACAGGAAAATGATTTGTTGTTCCAACAGGAAACGCTCGCCCACACACTGCCCGTGAAACTCATTGAGATGTGGAAGAGGTGCAGCAACTTTCTTGGCCAGCACGATCTCCGGATTTGTCTCCAGTCGAGCACGAGAGGGTACGATGGGACGAGAAGTGAAAATGGCTCTGAGCACTATGGGACTTAACATCTGAGGTCCATCAGTCCCCTAGAACTACTTAAACCTAACCAACCTAAGGACATCACACACATCCATGCGAGAGGCAGGATTCGAACCTGCGACCGTAGCGGTCGCGCGGTTCCAGACTGTAGCGCCTAGAACCGCTCGGCCACTCCGGCCGGCAACGAGAATTTTTTTTTTTTTTTTTGTTTGGGGTTTAAGGATGCTCAACTACTGAGGTCATTAGAGCCCAGTCACAATTGTTAGAGCACATAGAATCTAGTAAAACTCAAGGGGGGGGGGGGGGCACCAGAAAGTTCTTACAAAGATGCAAATAAAATAAGTGAAAGAGTTAGATGTCTTTGGATAAGCCAGTCAAAGTAATAAAACGAAGAACACGAGCAGCTGCTCGAGCGTCATCAGCTAAAATATCCTGTAAAGTAGATGGCAGAGACAGGACAATAAAACATGGCGCACTGTTAATACATGACCACAAGGGCACTGCGGGGCTGGGTCACCGGAGAGCAGATAGCGGTGGCTAAACCGGCAATGCCCAATCTGCAACCTGGTCAGAAGGACCTCTTCTCGTCGAGATGGTCGGGAGGAGGTTGTCCAAGCAGTTGGGAACGGTTTTACTTCCCAGAGCTTGTTTCCTTGAAGTGAGGACCAAGCATCCCACCACAACGACACAAGCCTCTTACAAACAACCCCACTAACATCAGATGACGGGACACAATGGAAGGCGGGCCGAGGCAGGAGGACTGCAGCCTTGGCTGCAGCATCAGCAGCCTCATTCCCAGGCACTCCTACATGGCCGGGAACCCACAGAAAGCTGACAGGAGAGCCACCATCAGCAAAAGAATGGAGGGACTGCTGGATCCGTTGCACCAAGGGATGGACCGGATAAGGAGCTCCAAGGCTCTGAAGGGCACTGAGTGAATCAGAGCAGAGTACATACGATGAATGGCGGTGGCGGCGGGCATACTGAACGGCCTGATGGAGAGCAAAAAGCTCGGCCGTAAAGCTGGAACATTGGTCGAGGAGCCGGCATTTAAAGGTGACAGCCCCGACGACAAAGGCACAGCCGACACCATCGTCAGTTTTGGAGCCATCAGTGTCAATAAAGGTGTGACTGGCAAGTCGCGCACGAAGTTCGACAAACCGTGAGCAATACACTGCAGCCAGAGTACTCTCCTTCGGGAGCGAGCTGAGATCGAGATAAATATGAACCGGAGCCTGGAGCCAAGGTGGAGTCGGGCTCTCACCCTCTCTGAAGGTGGTAGGGAGGGCAAAATCCAATTGTCGAAGCAGGCGACGAAAGCGGACTCCAGGGGGCAGCAGGGCAGACACATACAACCCATACTGACGGTCGAGAGAATCGGCGAAGAAGGACTGATAAGAGGGGTGGTCGGGCATTGACAACAGCCGGCAGGCATACCGACAAAGCAGTACGTCGCGTCGGTAGGTCAATGGTATTTCGGCAGCTTCAGCATAAAGACTCAACGGGACTAGTGTAGAAGGCTCTGGTCGCAAGACGTAACCCCCTATGGTGGATGGAGTTGAGACGGCGTAAGAGGGATGGCCGAGCAGACGAATAGACGAGGCTCCCATAATCCAGCTTCGATTGGACTATGGACCGATACAAGCGAAGCAGGACAGTGCGATCCGCTTCCCAAGATGAACAACTAAGAACTCTGAGGACATTAAGGGAACGTGTACAACGGGCAGCCAAATAAGAGACGTGCGGAGACCAACAAAGTTTCATGTCCAGTGTGAGCCCTAGAAACTTTGTTGTTTCCACGAATGGGAGAACAACGGGACCGAGATGTAAGGATGGCGGAAGGAACGCTTTATATCGCCAAAAGTTGATGCAAAATGTCTTCTCTTCAGAGAACCTGAAGCCATTTGCCACACTCCATGAGTATAGACAACGCTGAAGGCAGCGCTCCAGGAGGCATGTTCTCTGGGCACTGCAGTAGATTGCGAAGTCATCGACAAAAAGAGAGCCTGAGATTAGGTGGAATACAATCCATAATAGGATTGATCGCTATGGCAAAAAGGGCTAAGCTCAAGACGGAGCCCTGAGGCACTCCATTCTCCTGGAGGAAGACGTCGGACAAGGCGGAACCCACACGTACCCTAAACTTTCGGTCTGTTAAAAAGGAATCAATAAAAAGGGGCAGGCGACCGCGTAGGCCCCACCTGTGCATAGTGCGGAGGATACCTCCTCTCCAACAGGTATCATAAGCCTTCTCCAAATCGAAGAACACGGCTACCGTTTGGCGCTTTCGCAAAAAGTTGTTCATGATGAATGTCGACAAGGTCACAAGGTGGTCAACAGCGGAGCGGCGGCGACGAAAGCCGCATTGAACATTGGTAAGTAGCCGTCGAGATTCAAGAATCCAAACTAACCGAGCGTTAACCATGTGCTCCATCACCTTACAGACACAGCTTGTAAGAGAAATGGGGCGGTAACTAGAAGGAAGTTGTCTATCCTTCCCGGGTTTGGGTATAGGAACAACGACGGCGTCACACCAATGCATGGGGACTTGACCTTCGGTCCAGACGCGATTGTAGGTACGAAGAAGGAAGCTTTTGCCCGCCGGAGAAAGGTGTGCCAGCATCTGAACGTGAATGGCATCCGGCCCCGGAGCAGAGGACCGGGACAGTGCAAGCGCACGTTCGAGTTCCCGCATAGTAAAGGGGGCATTATAATTTTCCAGATTCAGCGAGTGGAAGGAAGGTCGCCGAGCCTCTTCTGCCTCTTTCCTGGGAAGGAAGGCAGGGTGGTAATGGGCGGAGCTTGAAACCTCCGCGAAAAAGCGGCCGAAGGCGTTGGAGACATCCACAGGATCAACAAGGACCTCATTACCTGAGGTCAGGCCAGGTACCGACGAGTGGGCCTTAATGCCTGACAGGCGGCGCAGGCCACCCCCAGACGACAGAAGAGGGAGTAAAACTGTTAAAGGAGCTGGTGAAAGAGGCCCAACAAGCTTTTTTGCTGTCTTTGATGACTCTGCGGCATTGCGCTCTGAGTCGTTTGTATCCAATACAATTCGCCAACGTAGGATGGCGGCGAAAGGTGCGTAAAGCACGTCGTCGAGCACGGATAGCGTCTCGACAAGCCTCATTCCACCAGGGGACGGAAACGCGACGTGAAGAAGAGGTAGTACGAGGAATGTAACGTTCGGCAGCATTGATGATAACAGCCGTGAGGTATTCGACCTGACTGTCACAACTGAGAAAATCGTGGTCCGGAAAGGTCGCCAGGGAGGAGTAAAGTCCCCATCCAGCTCTAAGGATGGTTGGTTGGTTGAGGTTAAAGGGACCAAACAGCAAGGTCATCAGTCCCTTGTTTCAAATAGACTCCATTCTGCTAACGGGACATTTCAGAGAAGTCAGAACAATAAAACGGAAAAAGGGCAAACGTAAAAGGGCAGTCATGGTGTCATTAGTAAAAAACAAATGAGGGAAGTTGGCAAGAGAACGAACCCAACACTATGCTGAAGCAGCATAGGCAAGACCACCTGTGACTTAAAAGGTACAACTGCTATAATGCAGAAAGTACGTATGGGAATAGAAAAAATAACGAAGCCTTAAAAAGAAGGGGTAAAAACAGAAAAAAAGGGGAAGAAAAGAGGATTCCAGTCAGGGAGGTGAATCGGGAATCTCTGATCACTGCCTACAGTGGGAGACACCCAAACACTCACCGCCCTGCCCCAACACCAGAGGGAGATTAAAAACTTTAAAACTGAGAATAAAAACCACTCTCCCGGAGGAAATCTATAACCAGAGAGACCATCTGGGAATCGTCAGCCAACATCAAAGGTAAAGTGTGGGGGAGTCTGTACTTAGCACGCAGAGCCAAAAGAAGGGGGCATTCAACCAAAATGTGGGCCACTGACTGGAAGGCTCCACAACCACATAGCGGGGGTGGCTCATCATGCAAAAGGAAACCATGGGTCAGCCTGGTATGGCCAATGTGGAGACGACACAGTGTGGTCGAGTCCTTGCGGGAGAGGCGAAAGGACGAACGCCATGGGCCTGGATTCACCTTAATTGCACGAAGTTTATTAGACAGTGGAGTAGCCTCCCAAGAATTGGCCCATGACTGTGCGAAGTGGGATTTGATGTGAAGCCGTAAATCCGCTGCAGGAGGGGTTACAGAAAATGGGGGGTAAGTAACTGCTCCCCCAGCCAAACGATCAGCGAGCTCATTACCCGGGATACCCACATGGCCCGGGACCCATAGGAAGTCAATGGAACAAGCAGCACGGTGAAGATCAGCGAGATGGTCATGGATGACAGAGACCAAGGGATGGCGCGAAAAACACCGGTCAATAGCAAGAAGGCCACTCATCGAGTCCGTACATAACAAAACGCGGTTGTGTTGGGATTGTTTAATAAAGGTAAGGGCCCGGGAAATTGCCATCAATTCCGCAGTAAACACCCCACATGAGGGTGGCAGCAGATGATTTTCCGTTCCAACAAAGGACGTGAAGGCATACCCAACATGATCAGCAGATTTAGAGCCATCAGTGTAAAAAACAACAGCATCCCGAAACTCCCATAAAATTTGGCGGAAAAAGGAACGGAACACCACCGGGGGGATGGAATCTTTCGGACCGCGGCGGAGATCCATCCGAATTCGAGGCCGAGGAACTAACCAAGGAGGGGTGGAGGGGAGGGAGCGAGGAAGACAGGACAAAGAAGGAAGCTGAAAATCACGGTTAAGAGACGCAAGGCGCAGCCCAACCGGTAAACCCGCCCGAGGGCGGGAGTCGGGCGGGCGACGTCCATGGTCTGGGAATAGGATAGAATAGGAAGGATGAGCGGAAGAAGAACGGATAGTAAGGGCATAAGACACCAGAAGCTGGGACCGCCGAACAGAAAGGGGGGGGGGGGATCCCAGCTTCAACCAGGAGACTATCAACAGGGCTAGTAGGGAAGGCACCGGTGGCCAAACGGATACCACGATGGTGGACTGGATCCAGCACGTGCAGTGTGGAAGGAGCAGCTGAAACATAAACTTGACAACCATAGTCCAAACGTGACAGAACTAGAGCACGATAAAGACGGAGGAGGAGGGAACGGTCCGCACCCCAAGAGGAGTGGGCAAGCAAGCGAAGGACATTGAGTTTATGGAAACATCCTACCTTCAGGAGTCTGATGTGGGGCAGCCAAGTGAGCTTGTTGTCGAAAAGACCCAGGAAACGAAACTGTGGAACCACAGGCAATCTTTGTGCAGCGAGATAGAGCTCTGGATCAGGGTGGACCGTAGTATGGCGACAGAAGTGGACCACCCGCGATTTTAAAGGTGAGAATTGAAACCCGTGTGAGAGGGTCCATGCAGAGGCACGCCGTATAGCCACCTGGAGCTGCCGTTCTGCAGATGGCATCGAGGAGGAACTAACCCAAATGCAGAAATCATCCACATACAGGGCAGGGGCGACCAAGGGACCGACAGAGGCCACAAGTCCATCGATAGCAATGAGGAAAAGGACACTCAACACAGAACCCTGTGGGATGCCCGTCTCCTGGGTCTGTGGAGAACTAAAAGCAGTACCAACTCGAACTCGGAATGACCGATGGATCAGGAACTGGCGGATAAAAATCGGAGTGGGGCCCGAAGACCCCACTGATGAAGGGTTAGTAAGATGTGATGGCGCCAGGCCGTGTCATAGGCCTTGTGAAGGTCAAAAAACACTGCAACCAAATGGCGGCGCTGGGAAAAAGCCTGCCGAACTGCGGATTCCAAGCGAAGTAAATGATCGATTGGAGATCGTCCCTCTCGAAAGCCACACTGGTAAGGGGACAATAGATCCCGAGATTCGAGGCCCCAAGTGAGCCGACGGGCTACCAGCCGTTCAAGTAACTTACAACCAACATTGGTCAAACTAATTGGCCGATAGCTGTCAACAGATAGGGGGTTCTGACCAGGCTGAAGGACAGGAGCCACAATGCTATCCCTCCATTGAGAAGGGAAGTCACCCTGGAGCCAGATACGGTTAAACACCCGAAGAAGATGGTGCCATTGTGGAGCACTGAGATGTTGAAGCAGCTGGTTATGAATGGAATCTGGGCCAGGGGCCATATCATGAGAAGAAGATAGAGCAGAAAGAAATTCCCATTCAGTGAAAGGTTCGTTGTAAGATTCTGACTCACAAGTGGTGAAACATAAGGTGACAGCTTCAGCCTGCTGTTTTTGATGAAGGAAAGCAGCTGGATAGGAGGCCGACGCTGATGCCACTGCAAAATGGGTCGCAAGATGTTCTGCGAGAACTAATGGGTCCGTACAAATGCCATCTGGGAGGTGAAGGCCTGGGAGGGTGGACTGCCGATGGCAACCTTGGAGAGAGCGAAGTGTAGCCCATACCCGTGACAGAGGGACAGTGGAACCAAGGGAAGAAACGAATCGTTCCCAACATATCCGCTTGTTCTGTTTGATTAAATAACGGGCTTTAGCGCGAAGGCGCTTAAAGGTAGAAAGGCTGGCTACAGATGAGTGCCTCTTAAAGTGTTGCAAAGCTCGACGGCGATCACGGATGGCAATGGCAATGGCCGTACTCCACCACGGGACTTGTCGACGACGAAATTGTCCAGATGAGCGCGGGACAGCAAGGTTAGCAGCGCGAACAATCGCGTCAGACACGTCACGTAGGACGTCATCAATACAACCCCACAAAGAGGGAGAAAACTCGACCTGTGTAGTGTATAGAGGCCAATCGGCGCGGTGGAAAGACCAACGAGGTAACCTGTCCATCGGGGAGCGGGAAGGGAGCGTGATAATCAACGGGAAATTGTCACTATCACAAAGGTCGTCATGTGGCGACCAGTGTAATGAAGGGAGGAGAGAGGGAGAAGAAAGAGAAAGATCAGTGGCAGAAAAGGTACCATGACCTGCACTGAAATGAGTAGGGGAGCCATCATTAAGAAGGCACAGGTCGTGGTCTGCTATAAATTGGTCTATAAGAAGTCCTCATCTAGATGGAAAGGCACTGCCCCACAAAGGATGATGAGCATTAAAATCCCCAAGGAGGAGGAAGGGAGGAGGAAGTTGCTGAAGAAGGGTGGTTAAGGCAGCAGGTATAAGAGTCCTGTCAGGAGGGAGATAAAGATTGCAAACTGTGACTGCAGAGTCTAGGTGGACCCTAACAGCAACCGCTTCCAATGTAGTTTGGAGAGGAATCCACGTGCTAGCAATGTCTGTACGGACCAACGTACAAACGCCACCAGAAGCCCGCAAGGGTCCGACCCGATTTCGACAGAAAACACGGAACCCACGGAGTGCCGGTGAGTGAGCATAAGTAAAATGAGATTCCTGGAGAACCACACAAGCTGCTGAGTAGGACGAAAGAAGGGATTTCAATTCCGGAAGGTGACGATAGTAGCCATTACAATTCCATTGGAGAACCACAGAACGATGGTTTAAATGAGGGCTGAACACGCTAAATCCAGTCATACCGCCGGGTCCCCACCCGTCACCGACAAGGAGGGGGCGACATCCATAAACGACAGGTCAGAATCCGGTTGTGAAGTCGGGGGAGGCACCTCCGGTGACACCAGAGGCTCTTTGTCCCGGGACTTATGTTTCTTCTTCTTTTCAGGCTGAGATCGAGGAGGGCTGTGTGGCATAAAGGAGCCAGCTGCAGCAAGATCAGGAACAGAAAGAGACCGGGCGACCTGTGGGCCGAGAGACCGCGGCTCTCGCGGTCGCCGCGTTGCAGCAGACCTTTGACCTGGAAGGTGCCGGGAAGGGGCATCCCGGGAGAGGCGCCCTTGACCGGCAGACGCCGAAGGAGTGGGACACTTCTCCGACTGGGGAGGAGGAGCAGCGCCCAGAGGAGAAGGTGTGGGAGCTGCAGGTGAGGGGGGGAAGGAGAGGGGTCCGGGATGGGGGTAAGGAAGGGGGAGGAAGGGATGAAGATGTAACCAAGGCGTAACTAGATGTCATGGACACAGGGTGCAATCGTGCATATTTCTTACGGGCCTCTGTGTAGCTTAAACGATCAAGGGACATACTCCTGTATCTTTTTTTCTTTCTTATAGACTGGGCAATCTGGTGAACGTGGAGAATGACTACCATGACAATTTACACATACAGGAGGGGGAACACAGGGACTCCCCTCATGGAGTGGACGTCCACAGTCACCACAGAGAGGGTCCTGGGAACAGCGAGAAGACATGTGGCCAAAACGCAAGCACTTAAAACACCGCAAAGGAGGTGGGATGTACGGCTTCACATCACAGCGATAGACCATAATCTTAACTTTCTCAGGAAGGGTATCCCCTTCAAAGGCCAGGATAAAGGCACCAGTATCAATATGATTATCTTTAGGACCCTTCTGAACACGCCGAACAAAGTGAACACCCCGCCGTCCGAGATTTTCCCGGTGTTCCTCATCAGTTTGAAGGATGAGGTCTCTGTGAAAAATCACGCCTTGTACCATATTTAGAGACTGGTGAGGGGTAATGGACACGGGAATTGTGCCAAGATGGGTACAGGCACGAAGGGCCGCAGATTGGGCAGCCGAAGCAGTTTTTATCAGCAACGAACCCGACCGCATCTTGCTCAGGGAGTCCACTTCGCCGAACTTGTCTTCAATGTGTTCCACAAAGAATAAAGGTTTGACACTGGTGAAAGTATCTCCATCAGTCCTGGTGCAAACTAGATAATGGGGGAAAGGTTTTTCCCCTAGACGACGGGCCTGACCCTCCTCCCAGGGGGTAGCCATGGAAGGGAAGGTCGAAGGGGCAAGAGAAGCAGCACTTGAGGAATCAGTACCACGCAGAGAGACGGCCGCAGAAGAGCGGCCAGAGTTTTGGACCCGTATGCGTTTCATCTGCATAGCGTCCGCCCTGATACCACCCACTCCGATCAGGGGCTCTCCTCACGGGCGCCACCCAGCCACAGCAAGGGCCATCTGGCACGGCGGCCATTGCCGGGAGTTCCGATGCTCCAGGATGACGAGCAACCACTCCAAGGCATGCATGAGGAGGTCACAGCTCAGGTATCAGAAGTGTGATCCCTGTGTGTTCAGGGGGCTCAACCAAAAGGGTACATAGCAACCCCACCACACGGACTGGCTACCGTGCTGGCTATGCACCCTAGCATCAGACAACGATGTAAAAGAAAAGGTGGAATGTACTAGGAAGGCGCAGGTCGGGGACACTAGGTAAGGAGCTCTTCCCCAAATGGCTCACACTGTGGAGGAGAAATTTTGTAATGGAGGTCAAACCCCAGAGGGGGACCAAGGAATGCCAAAAAGGAGGAGATGATTACGCAACAAAGCCGGAGTGTAAAACCAACAGAACCAGGAGGATAGCGGGGGCCAACATAAGCAAGGACACCAATAGAGGGAGAGGAGAGGGCGAGGGGAAGGGGTATGGAGGGGAGAGGAGGGGAAGGGGGAAGGAAATGCAGCCCGGGAGAGAAAGAAGGCTGCAATGGCTCAGGGCCCCGTGCTCGCCACGCACGTATCCACAAAAGAGTTGTGGACCCCCTGGGGGGCAGCTCGAAGGACATGGGGATGGCGTGTGGTGTAGGAGACGAACGACACGGGGGAAGTGGTCGCTCGAATAGGTGTCAGAAAGGACATACCACTCGAACCGACGGGCAAGAGTGGTAGAACAGATCGAGAGGTCCAAGTGGGAGTAGGTATGAGTGGAGTCCAAGAGGAAAGTCGGGGCGCCAGTATTGAGGCAGACAAGATTGAGATGGTTGAAGACATCCGCCAAGAGGGAGCCTCTCTGACAGGATGCAGGAGACTCCCAAAAGGGATGATGGGCATTGAAGTCGCCAAACAATAAAAACTGCGGAGGAAGCTGAACAATCAGGTGCATCATGTCAGCTTGACTAACTGCCGATGACGATGGAGTGTAGACAGTACAAACAGAAAAAGTAAAAGCAGAAAGAGTAATACGGACAGCTATTGCTTGGAGTGGGGTGGTCAATGGGATGGGATGGTAATAGACATCGTCCCAAACGAGCAACATGACCCCACCTTGAGCTGGAATACTGTCCGCAGGGGTGAGGTCAGACCGCTCCGAGGTATAGTGGGTAAAAGCAATACAGTCAGTTGGGGGCAACTTGGTTTCCTGGAGACCAAGGACGAGCAGACAGTGCAGGCGGAGGAGCAGTTGTAATTCCTCCTGATTAGATCGAATACCTCTGATGTTCCAATGTAACAAAGCCAGAAAAGGAACGAACAACCGGCGGGAGGCGGATCCTGTTCCATCGAGTCGTCGCCAGCTGCGGCCGCTTTCCCAGGTTGCGTAGGAGGGGCAGCATCATTCGCCTACGAGAGGCCAGCTGAGCACCTGGCAGCAGAGTGTCCCGGCGAAACTGAGGACGGCCGGGAGCAGCGACTCACGGATGGAGCGTCAGATGAAACGCGCCGGGGTGGAGAGGGGGATAAAGACTTCTTCTTGGAGGCCTTCTGGGAAGTCCGATGAGGCACAGGGATGGTGGGCTGGACCCGAAGAAGGTCCTCACACGCGGGGTCCGTTTTGGAACGCCGGACCTCGGAAGCCAGGGTCCGGAACGTTTCCCCGATGGACGCCTGAGAAGAGGATCGCTTCTCAGGCGGCGGAGGGAGAGGAGGAGGAAGGGTGGCCCCTGGGGCAGAGGGGGCAGGGGCCACGAGGGAGGAGGCTTTGGAAGGGAGGGATTTGGGAGGCGGAGGCATAGACCCCGGACGGGGTGAGGAGGTGGAGGGGGGACAGGATAGGGATGAGGATACTGTGGAAGGAGTGGACACGACTGAGGCAAACGAAGTTGTCAATGTGACAGGATGGAGGCGGTCATACTTCTTCCTGGCCTCAGAATAAGAGAGGCAATCCAAAGTTTTTAATTCTTGAATCTTCTTCTCCATCTGATACGCGGGGCATTCTAAAGATCTAGGCGAGTGGATGCCAGGACAATTGACGCACCGAGGCGGTGGGGTGCATGTATGTTCCTCACGAAGAGGACGTCCACAATCTCCACAAAGGGGCTCAGCCTCACACCGTGACAACATGTGCCCAAAGCGCAAACACTGAAAGCAGCGCATAGGAGGCAGGACGTAAGGTCGCATGTTGCACCGGTAGCACATCACCTTTACCTTCTCCGGGAGAATGTCCCCCCTCAGAGGCGAGGATAAAGGGCCCGGTGTCGATGCGACGGTCTTTGGGGACGCGCTGGACTCGCCGGACGAAATGCACGCCTCGGCGCTCCAGGTTTGCCCTGAGCTCCTCATCAGATTGCAGCAGGAGGTCCCGATGAAAAATAACCCCCTGCGTCCTATTCAGTGCCAGATGGGGGACAATGGACACTGGGATGTCCCCTAGTCGGTCGCATGCCTGGAGCGCCGCCGACTGAGTGGCGGATGTGGTCTTTATAAGAACGGACCCCGAACGCATTTTACTGAGAGCCTCGATTTCCCCGAAGATGTCCTCGATGTGCTGGACGAAGAACATGGGCTTGGAGGTGGCGAACGTCCCCCCAGCGGTCCGAGAACAGACTAAATAGCGGGGGAAGTATTTCGCCCCAAGCCGGCGGGCCAGTCCTTCCTCCCAGGGAGTGGCCAAGGGGGAAAGGGCAGGAGAAACAGAACCAGAGACAGTACCTTTCTTTTTAAAAGACTCGGCCGCAGAGCGACCCGATACATGTTGACGTTTCATCTGCGAAACGTCCGCCCCGATACCACCCACTCCGAACAGGGGTTCTCCCCATGGGCGCCACTCAGCCTCAGCAAGGGCCACCTAGCAGGATGACCGTTGCCGGGAGTCCTGATGCCCCAAGGAGACTGGCATCTACTCCTTGGCTGACGTGGGGAGGGTGCAGCTCAGGTATCGGCAGTACGATCCCTGTGTTGTCAGGGGGCTACAACTTAGAGGGTACATGACGACCCCACCACAACGGGCTGGCTACTGTGCTGGATTTTGGGTGCCATGGAAAGTCCATCATGATCATAGGTGCAGATGGGGACGCACTATGGGCGTAACTTGTGCAATCCATCAGGCGTTTAGGCCCAATTTGAGGAATAGTGGTTGTGGTTACAACGCCGTTACAATGCTGAGTGCCAAGGTCTTAGTGCACTGAGGACCAGTGAGACACCACGTAAGGCGTCCTTCCCCAAAAGCCTCGTACTTCTGTAGAATTTTGAAAAATGGAGGTCAAACCCCAAGGGGGACCATCAAATGAAAGGCGGAAACTGTTGAAACTCCTTTTAGTCGCCTCTTACGACAGGCAGGAATACCGCGGGCCTATTCTTACCCCGGACCCGCAGGGGGTCAACGAGAAGTGACTCTTGCGTATCGTCGACCAACAAATCTTACAGAACTACGTGAATAGATCGAGTGGGGTTGCATAACGTTTCCTATGACAATATTCGCCATCTGTACGATCGACTGGATGCCAGCCAGAGTCAGCGCCTGCTTTGCAGCCTGTGGAGGCTACATCACGTACTAATACGGGTGTTGCAGCATGCGTGGATACCTGGTGCCTCAGAACCGCTTGTGCTGTTGATCAGTAAATATAATAATTTCACGTACTCCGTAGGCACTGTTGCCACAATAAATCTCGAGTTAATTGGAAACCTCTAAAAGCGTGCACTAATCTTTTTCCAGTAATGTATTTTCATTGATTTTTGTGACATGTCCTCGCTACATATTCCTGTACCACATCTGTTCATTTGTGCTTTTAAGTCCCAGTTCCTGTCTGGCTGTTCTACTCCTTACACAACAGCTGACAGTTACTTGTTCATGTTAGAAATCTCATTTTCCCAACTTGTGCTGTTCCATTTCCAGCTGTTATTATCCAAGTCTCACTGCAATGAAGTATAGATATACACTACTGGCCATTAAAATTGCTACACCACGAAGATGACGTGCTACAGACGCGAATTTAGCCGACAGGAAGAAGATGCTGTGATATGCAAATGATTAGCTTTTCAGAGCATTCACACAAGGTTAGCGACGGTGGTGACACCTACAACGTGCTGACATGAGCAAAGTTTCCAACCGATTTCTCATACACAAACAGCAGTTGACCGGCGTTGCCTGGTGAAACGTTACTGTGATGCCTCGCGTAAGGAGGAGAAATGCGTACCATCACGTTTCCGACTTTGATTGTAGCCTATCGCGATTGCGGTTTATCGTATCGCGACATTGCTGCTCGCATTGGTCGACATCCGATGACTGTTAGCAGAATATCGAATCGGTGGGTTCAGGAGGGTAATGATCCCAACGGCCTCGTATCACTAGCAGTCGAGATGAGAGGCATCTTATCCGCATGGCTGTAACGGATCGTCAACCACGTCTCTATCCCTGAGTCAACAGATGGGGACGTCTGCAAGACAACAACCATCTGCACGAACATTTCGACGACGTTTGCAGCAGCATGGACTATCAGCTCTGAGACCATGGCTACGGTTACCCTTGACGCTGCATCACAGACAGGAGCGCCTGCCATGGTGTACTCAATGACGAACCTCGGTGCACGAATGGCAAAACGTCATTTTTTTCGGATGAATCCAGGTTCTGTTTACAGCATCATGATGGTCGCATCCGTGTTTGGCGACATTGTGGTGAAAGAACATTGGAAGCGTGTTTTCGTCATCGTCTTACTGGCGTATCACTCGGCGTGATGGTATGGGATGCCATTGGTTACACGTCTCGGTCACCTCTTGTTCGCATTGACGGCACTTTGAACAGTGGACGTTACATTTCAGATGTGTTACGACCCTTGGCTCTTCCCTTCATTCGATCCCTGCGAAATCCTATATTTAAGCAGGATAATGCACGACCGCATGTTGCAGGTCCTGTACTGGTCTTTCTGGATCCAGGAAATGTTCGGCTGCTGTCCTGGCCAGCACATTCTCCAGGTCTTTCACCAACTGACAACGTCTGGTCAATGGTGGGCGAGCAACTGGCTCGTCACAATACACCAGTCACTACTCTTGATGAACTGTGGTATCGTGTTGAAGCTGCATGGGCAACTGTACCTGTACACGTCATCCAAGCTGTGTTTGACTCAATGCCCAGGCGTATCAAGGCCGTTAGTACGGCCAGAGGTGGTTGTTCTGGGTACAGATTTTTCAGGATGTATGCACCCAAATTGCGTGAAAATGTAATCACATGTCAATTCTAGTATAATATATTTTTCCAATGAATACCCGTTTATCATCTGCATTTCTTCTTGGCGTAGCAATTTTAATGGCCAGTAGTGTGTTATCACCCTCGTTTTGTAGAACTTTGTGAGGCTTTATTTCCTTGCCTTTTTGATCGGTGTTCCGTATATGGCACCGTTAATATAGGTGAATCTTACAATTGTTTGTTATTTTTCGTCGAGGTTTTTAAGTTATAGTTCTCGCAGTATTATTTAATTTATAAATAGTGTTTTGATGGATGACCTCACTGTCACCTGTAAGAAGTTGGTGATCAATAAAGAGTGTTGTCATTAGCTAACTTCTCTGGTGAAAATTAAGTGTGTAAAACTGTGTCAGCACAGTAACAGAACAATATAATTTTTTTACCAATTGTGAAGCAGATTATAAATGAATATTTGCATTAGAAGTTCCGCATCGAATGCACTGCTTTGACTTGAGTGCCGCGGTTCCGTATCTGAATCGCACTTCGGGTTACCGCTGCACTGCACAGCGCCTAGCTGGCTATGGTAGCATGAGAATCTGAAGTCACGTTCGCGAAGTACGCTTCGTAGACAGCCGGCTATGCATTTGTGAATAGTATCTGCGCGAATACTGCTGAAACGAGACATTCCTGCGCGTATCCGGAACCAGCTGGCGGTCGCTTCCGCAGATTTCCGTCATTACTAGACGAGTCGTGGCAGTTCTTGGTTTCTCGTATTTTTGTCAGTAATTCTGCACTCAGAGTACAGCAGTAATATCCGAAATGTAAACAGTTGAGGAAGGTCCAATTCCGTCTTCGAAAAGATAGAAGTTGATGCTCACGTACTGCGGATAAGGTGGCACTTGTACGTGATAAAGACACTGATTTATGCGTTCGTGTTGGATTCACCAAGTATATACCTTCAGTTCTTCACACGGTGTAAAACATTCGGTGAACCACAGCCTTGAAAGTTGGGCTGTAACAGCAGTAGCGGTAGTACAAGGTAAGTTGATATTTCATACTGTCTTCAAGGAATACCTCTGTTAGGATAAAAAATATTGCACTCTGTGCAGTAACTGCGTTTTTTTTTTAATTACCTACAGACGTTTCATAGCACCACTGAAGCGAAATTCTGTCTAATCTCGTGCGTGAGACTTGCGACCATTCGAAGCACTAAAGGGAAGAGAACTGATAACCATGGCACAGGACGAAGTAAATAGCTGCGCTGCTTCTGTAAGTCCTGTGCTGTGGAACTGTTACCTATCCCACAGCAGTGACTATGACACTGCGTGACTAATACAGCGCTGCTCCGCCTTTTGTCTAGTACAAGAGCGCCTAAGCTGGAAAACTGGCAGCGCAATGCAGCGCTCTGCTCAGTGGTGACCATGGGGATTGTACTGGCTGCCAATCAGTACGTCTTGTGCGAAACCTTAATCCTTCTACGGCGGCAACGATGCAGCACGTTAACTGCACGGTCATGGGAATACATCGATTCGTGACTGTCCTTTAGTGTGTCTTTCGTATTACGAACACGTTCTCCGTATGTAATGATGTACAAAGAAAGACGTAAGGTCGAGTAGTTTCGAGGCCCTACTCGGAACAAATTCTTTTCACCTTGTGGAACGCCAGCCGTCGCATGATGAAACTCGGCCGATTTCGTGGCGGTACTTGAAGGGCATACAACTACAGGGTGGGTGACCTGCTTGTGAGCTTCGACGTTACCGTCTATCTTAAAAGTGCCCTTTCGAGACTCATTTGTACTCCTGGCGATCTGAACACTATGGGACTTGACAGCTGACGTCATCAGTCCCGTAGAACTTAGAACTACTTAAATCTAACTAACCTAAGGACATCACACACACATCCATACCCGAGGCAGGATTCGAACCTGTGACCGTAGCGGTCGCGCCGTTCCAGACTGAAGCGCCTAGTACCGCTCGGCCACTCAGGCCGGCGCTTCAAGTGCAACCGGAAATTTTATTAACAAATAGATGGAGTCGCCATAGGATCCGCTATGGTCCCTGGGATTGAAAATCTATACATGGCACACTTCCCACTGCCTGCCTAAAACACAAGCACTTATTCGGCTACGTCGGGACACATTTTGCGAAGTTGTAGCGTGGCAGAGATACTCTGAATCAGTTTCTGCATTACATAAACAGCATCCATCAAAACATGACATTCACTACGGAAATGGGCGAAGTCCAGATTAGAAGTATGTTTGAGGAAAGAAGATGCCATAAACCAGGAAAAGACGGAAAGAGACCATGAGACTCAGGGACGTTCTCGGCCTACACTGCGAAGCTGTTTGGCAAACGCGATCTCGAAACCGTCTTCAAATCTCCACCGAAGACGACAGATATCCTCGCTCTGCGGAGGACCCACCATTGGAAATTAGCATTCATGTGAATGTGGACGTCAATACGTCGAGCAGAGGCTATGATGTATCTCTAAACACTGCGAAGAACACGTCAGGTGTGTACGTCTGTGCACACAGATAAATCAACGAGTTCAGGGCACAACCTAAATGAACATAGTTCGATTTTGAGAACACACGTTCCTATGACAACGAACGGCTATTGTTAAAGCATATTAAAGGAGTCTATAGAAATTGGTAGTCAATAGAATATTGCCAATAGGGACGAAGGTTATCAAGTAAGATCGGCCTGCACTCCTACATAGCAGCTATACGCCGAGAACGCGCCCAGCTATGGCTAGAGAGCGAGAGGGTGCTCAGTGCCTACGCGGAAATTCGAAAGCAGCCTTGTACCCTTCCCTGCCTCCCTCAGGATCACCATGGATCACACGAGACCCTGTCACATGGAGTTGCATCCGCACACTCGTAAAGTATAAAGAGATCCACAATATCTCGACACTTCGTCGAAAGACGATTAGTATAACATCATATCTCAACACTGCCGCCCGGCTGGAGACCCCGAGAGCTTTTCATCAACAATTCTTTCAAAGTTTTCAGATAGTATACTTATGAAAATACTGCACGGAAATAAGAAAATACGCACAGAGATTGTCTTACGCCGCAGAGCTACGAAAGACCAAATCAATTTTTATGCCAAACAGTATATGACAAATGCATTCGAAAGGGCGGAGCTCTAAGAAATGGGAAATAGCGCAGAAATGCGTGTCGCTCGATGGTCTAAAACTGCCATTTCGTGATTGAAGCAACGCAAGGAAACCAGCTGGTACGGCCACTTTCACACCGAACCACAGTACCATTTCAGCATTTTTGACTTCCGCGACCAACACTACTCGCCTTCCCGACACAAACTTCCAACACTGCAGAATGTCCGTTGCGAAAGCAAAAAAGGCGGAACTTAGATAACTAGAAATCCTTCGACTGTACTGCCAACATTCAAAATGGATTTGCAGCACTTTAAAGATTCACGACGTATGTTTCAAGTTAACACTTAACAAGCAGAATGTTGCAAAACAGCAAAGATCTCTCTAACAACATGACATATCCCGGAAACACAAGTGTTTACATGCAGCTTCTGTATAACAGACGAATTAGTTTTACTCTATAATCTGGTATCTTGCTTCTGCTACTAATGTTTACAACGAGACTAACTATCCCTAGGAAACTACTTTGAACTGAACTGATGCAGAAAAATAGCAAGATTACAAGCGAGAAATTTGATCACAATACGGGCTTCCGAAACTAAAATTCACGTTTTCTCGTAAGTATTTCTCATGAAAATAAAAAATCTTAACCACATTTCTGACATGCGATAGAACAAATTTAGGCCGCTTTTCGATGCGCATTAAGAAATGATCGCAAAACGAGATTTCGTGTACGAAGAGCGTAATGCTGATGGTGGTTGAGGAACTGCGTGATCATCATCAGTTGATTCGATCGCAGTATGTTCAGCTGACGGTGCAAAGTGAGAGTAACATTATTTGCTGTGGCAAAATGTTAAACTTTCACCGATTACGGCAATGTGTAGGATGTCTATATCACTTTGCTAGTAACGGCAGAGGCAAGACGTGGGTGGAGGCTCCACCAGGCTGCCGGCGAGACGAACTCCTTCCACCCCCGCCTAAGCACGCCATTAGAGTAAGATATCTAATGATTGGTAGTGACAGAAAATGAAAGGGGCTATTCAGCATTAAGAAGGTTGCGAGAAAGTTAAGACTGTTTGTGTAGGAATGACAGAGGACCTATCTGGCAGTCACTCTGGGAGAATGGATCATCCTCCATAACCATGACCATGACCAGAACTAGAGAGGCCATTACAGGTTATAGTAAAATCCGCTACCCATATGAAACACATGGTTCGTTCGACAACTGTTTCGTCGTCTGCGGGCATGAAATGTGTGGAAGCGACCAAATTCAATTCTTCATGTATGAAGCTTGTATAGAAAGACAATAGCCGGCCGCGGTGGCCGAGTGGTTCTAGGTGCTTCAGTCCGGAACCGCGCGACTGCTACGGTCGCAGGATCGAATCTTGACTCGGGCATGGATGTGTGTGATGTTCTTAGGTTAGTTAGGTTTAAGTAGTTCTAAGTTCTAGGGGACTGATGACCTCTATTTTAAGTCCCATAGTGCTTAGAGCCATTTGAACCATTTAGAAAGAAGATACATAGACGAACTGCTGAAGGCATCACAGAACATAAAAGTCCTTCGTGTATGTTTGCTCTCAGTTTGGTAATACTTAGCACATGAACATTTGAAGTAAAACTCTGCTGTATTCATATTATCTGTCACAGTTCCAAGCCTGATGTCAGCATTTTTCGAAGTGCCAAGTCGTAAATGTTACACTGTTTATGACATTTGTTAATTCAAACGCCTGGGACGTCAGTCTTGAGTGAAGGTATCTCATTTGAGATAGCTGATATAACAGTTATTTCCACATGTGTGGAACTACCACTAAAGGAGCACAGTCACATTAGGAATAGGCTTGTGGAATTCAGTTTCCGAGCATTGTACCGAATCACAGTTTCCCCATTACTTTACTGGATCAGCCAACAACACAGACCATAATTTTAAACTCATCGTGACTTAAGCAAGATAAGACTTTGCTTAATCATCAAACTTTACTCACGTAATCTCTCTAGCTTTCTTGCTAAATCACGAAACCGACCGAGATATGATTTTGTTGCATAATCCGGCCTTCGCTCAGATTAGTTGTGTTTATACACTTTCAAGCAGGAGGAAAGCACCAGGCGTATATCGGCATCTGAACATACAATAACAGTACTTTATTTGAAAATGATTCACCCAGTAAAAAAAAGAACGAGCTTTTCATAACAATTCTATAAGTTCGTCTGGACGGCCGAGAACATTATTTTAATATTTGATTGTCGTAATTTTTTATACGTGCCGAATTCGAAAGGAGTGTGTGCCAGAGAACACGATTCTGACAGTCGAAACTGTTTAGAACGTCTAAACTGTTTAGAACGTCTTATAGCGTTACTCCCATCCGTTTCGGAGTTCCGACAGAAAAATCAATAATTACACGGGGTCGCAGTGAAGGTGTGTAAATGCTTGCGATACTTAACAGCAGTCTAAAGCAGCGACGTATTCCTTTTGCAGCTGACCGAGCGATGTGGAGCAGTGGTAAGACAATGGGTGCACATTCGGGAAGACGCCTGTGTAAATCTACGTCCAGCCACCCGGATGTAGGTTTTCTGCGGTTTCGCGTAATGCAAATCATATGATGGTTCGTTTGATAAAGACTTTGCCAATTTCATTCCCCCACTCTTACCAAGCCAAGTATGCGCTGCTTCTCTAGTTACCTTTGTTGTCGATTGTGTTGCACTCTACGTCTTTTTCATGCTATGCAACCAATAACTCGATTTCATTCCGTAAAAGCTAGACAGACGAATGATGTACAATCGTGATCAAAATATGTTTTCCTGTCGGAACTGGTGAATAGGAACTGTTATTGGATTGTAGCGACTTTATCTAAGTATTATTGAAAAAGGGTTTTTTATTTTTAATTTGTGTCAATGTCTTATGGCACCAAACTGCAGAGGTCATCGGTCCCTAAGCCTACACGCTACTTAATCTAACTTACACTATGCACAACACACACACACACACACACACACACACACACATGCCTAAGAGAGGACTCGAACCACTAACGGTGGGAAGCCGCACGGACCGTGACAAGGCGCCGTTGACCGCGGGGCTGAAAAAGGTAATGAAACGTATGTAGAGATCATGGCTGTTAATGTATAACATTTTGTTCTCCAGTTCGCCTCAATTCGCCACAAAACTAAACCACAACGGTGATATCCCGATTTATAAGAGCGCCACGACAGACTCATTGTTATTTACAATTGATAGTTTCTTGGGATTTTAAATACCTCAAGCCGCACAACTATCTGGATAAAATGAAGCAAATTATTTGCTGCTTGAAGTCACATTTATTGCCTTGAGATTTTTTAGCGTACAAGTGCGACGAAGACGCTTCAGCGTTTCGTTTGTGCTGTGTCACGCTGCAACATGCAATTCACTTAGCAGTTGCCCGTTACCGGTGTGGATTTGGTGTGCTATTTCCATGCCTTAAAATCTGATGAGACAAACTGTATTCCAGAAATCTTTGTTTGTGAACTAAAATGCGCAGGTACGATACCTACTTATTTAGTGTGATATAGTTTGTCTCTCTTCATTCTATGCAAATTAATTATTTCAGAAGTTCAATAAAGTTCTATCGATAGTTAACACGTTAGTAAGTGCTCAGACACCTGACTGGCAGCTTACTGCTCCCAGATTTTAGTTTCGTTTGCCGCCCTAGAAGCAGTCTTCGATGAGGACTTTAAGTACTACCGTTTTTATCCATCCAAGTACAGTACGTAATAAATATTCGTACTGAAAAACGAACGGCAGCATAAAGCGACAGTTTTTCCACGTGATTTTGAGATTTGAATGAAGAAAACCATAGTTGACATGGTAATAGTGATTCTCATGTACGCAATTTTCATCGTCTTAGATACGCTTTTCCGTAGCTGCGGAAAAAAGCTTTTAATCCGATCCCGTAAAGAAGTTTGCGATGGAAGAAAACTAACCAAAATATTTATTTTGGAAAATCTTTGGCAGCTGCTGTCCGGAAACCTTTTTAATCCACGCTACCGGTATCAAACCCACACCCAATCACGGTCATAGCAACCGAGTCAGCGCGAAACGCTAATAAGGGAAGACCTGTTTACGTTCATAGCTATCATTTCTTCCGAATGTTAGCCTAGAATAAAGCTGAATTTTTACTCTTGTGAAGTGGCGACAAATATTTAGTCGGCTATAAATAACCGTAAGCCTTTCGATAAACAATAATCTTTAGAGACATTTTCGAAAGATTGTGTCTACGTTTTATTTTACTATTGCTGAAGCCAGGACATTCACTAGTTATAATTTTGTAGTTGTATACGTTATCTTCTCAAGAACTACAGCAAGAATAGCGTATGAATGTTAAATTCACAGTTCAAGAAGATCTATAATTTGTTTCTCTAAATACATGAGGGATATGTTAAAACTCACAGTAAAGTTGCAAAGGAAACACGAGCCATTAATTTTTCTCCGTTAAACACATTCTTAGCTTCAACATAAGCAGACTATATGTAATCTCTTCTTACCGGTAATCGATATAACGAGTACTGCTCTGCTAATACGCCACCCCTAGGATGGCTGTCACCGCTGTCACGTTACTAGCAAGTAGTCGCTGCTCCCAACTTCGTTTTGTAAATACGCGGAGGACCACCGCCTACTACTTGTACCATTGATCGACTATCAGCTTTATATAATCGACTTCTACATCGACTAAGTTACCAACGAATATCGACTGCAGTGCATGGTATTTCGGATTTTTAATTTCGAATACGCATGATTAATATTAAATAGTCACTGAAACGTGAAACGTGAAAGACACCTATATCCACAACTTCTCAACATGAACTGGTTTTATGGAAGAGTGATAAAAGGCTAAGTTCAAGTTTTGCAGATGACAATGAACAAATCTAAACTACTGAAAGCCGCATTTAATTAAATCTCTCCCCCCTTCTCTACCCGTGCCCACCATCAGTCACCTTAAAAATCACGAGAAAACTTTTAACTAGATTTCAAAGAACTAGCAAAGTTGTTCATAAAAGTTCATTAACTAGAGAAATATTTGGTGAATTTGTATGCTAGATTTCTTTAAATACAATATTTCTCGGACATATTTCGAACGTCATGAATAAAATAAGCAATGAGATTATTATATAGTTTCATAACAAGTTTTCAAATGAATAGATATTTTTTCCGTCATCTAATATTTTAAATCCTGTACAAATTTAAGGAAATAAGTGCAATCTTGTCCTTATTTTCTCCTTGCAGAGTAATTTTTATATATTATTGCTTTTATAACGATATTTTTGCTGTAGAACTGGGTCTCTAAGTAGGAAGGGATAGAGAATCGACGCGTGATTTTCAATGTAGACAAATTATTACGCCGTCACGTTGGCGATTCTTGCACGCTTCTTGTTTATTTTCCCACATGTGCATCTTTGCGAGTTGCGTCAAAGATAATCCTATGTTGTATGTTTACATTCTGCTGCGGAGAGTACTGTCAATCGGTATGAAGCTTTTGCTTTTTTCAGGAAATATGAAAATGATTTTAATTGCATTTGAAAGAAATGAAGACAACATTGCCATTCATAAAAGTTTAGTCATCGCGAACGGATAATAGGGACGGCTCTCAATCAGAATCCTCCCCTGTATTCTGCTTGATACCGAACCCTCACAACTGCAATCTTTCGTTGTTTTTATTCAAATAACTCCATACATTACCAGTCATTATTACTGATGTAGTTTTTTTAGGACTGGCACGTTTTTACAGAAACCCTTCATCACGACAGTTTCTTGAGCTACAAACGTTTTAATGTTTACATGTAGATCTCAACAGATTCAAAATTTGTGAAGTAGCGCTTTTACATTAAAAAATAAAAATTGGTTTTAAGAAGGCATATATCAAAGCAACTGACTTAATCATTATTAATTGGAAAGTACTCTTTTACGTTAACATACCCCTTAGTTATCCCTTAGTGTACCAGTGAACTTCATGTTCGGTAATTTAAATTGTGAAGAAAATTTCAATTACTGTGTGTGTTTTACTGTGGTAATATCTATCAAGAGACCTGTTTAGATGCCTATGGAAACGATGTCGTGTTTGAGCCTTAAATCGCACCTACAGTAAAACCCATTTAATATTCGTGCATATGTTGTTGCTCATATATTAAAATAGATTGTGTTACTTCTACAACATGTTAAACAACGATCGCACATGTGTAAAGTGGAGTCCACGTAATTCAAAACATAAACAGTGTGGCAGACATGACTTAGACAGGTCTCTTGAATGTTTCAGAAAGGAGAAACAAAGTATGGTTTAAATAGTACTTATGAAAGTCAAAGCTTAAGTTAACTCACTATCTAGTGCGTAGTTTTAAGTTAATAAACGTTTACACTCTGTTGCAAAATGAAAGAGTCTTTATGGTTTATCTGAGATGGAACTTCCCATCAGTTTAATACTGTGGGACCTTCCATGATACCAGACAGTGATCTTCGCTTTTTGTGGTCAGAGTAATGTCATCAGGATATGTAAAAAAGCCATGAAGTAATTAAGCACAGCTCAGTATGTTAAGGATAAAGGCGTGTTTGAAACTTTCCCCCACCCCCCCAATCTCTCTCTCTCTCTCTCTCTCTCTCTCTCTCTCTCTCTCTCACACACACACACACACACACACACACACACACACACACACACACACAAAAAAACATGTGGTGCCTGTCACCTTTTAGAGAGTTTAATGTTGATGAAGTGCTCAGGTATATTTAATGGTCAATAGCCACGATTCAGAGAAGGTGAGACAGAAATTGCATTTGACACTTTTGCATAACAGTTCAGCAGCTGCTGATACGACAAATGGTAAGAGATGAAAAAGCTCTTGATACTAATTTTCATCTTTTAAAACAAGTCTTTATAACAAAGGACAAAATGAAGAAGGTATCGAGTTTGTATGTTAATGAGAAGAATCATTAAGGATTTTTATCCGGGAGTGCACCATGTACACACAATCCGAAAAAGATGTTGGCAGCAATTGGAAAACTAGGCCTTAAAATATGTGGTATGGTTACACACTTATGTTGTCTTTTTGTATTACGTGTTGTTAAGTGTTTTAAATGTCACATCTTCGTCAACAAAATATTTTAGCACATTATTGTTGAACATTTTGAAATGTATTTTGTTTATGTCCACACAGACACATAAGTGGTGGAGAGCAGAAAATGCATATTAACATTGCAACACTCACTAGTTTCTGAATTATTCATGTGTTTCTATGAATGGTTCAGAGTAAATTCAGAGCAGCTGAAATGAAGCACTTTTCATACGTCTTCCATAACTACTTATTGAATGGTAGAGGGCAGTGAACATTTGCCCCAATATCTTACTGTAAGTGTTATTGGTGTGTGACCTGTTTGAACTACATATAGTCTTTGTTAATAAAGCATTTGCTTTGACTGTCAGGGAAACTACTACCACTGTTTATGAAGCTACCAGTGTTCCTTTGTCCACAATAGTCTTTCTGTGCAACTGCCTTAATTTCTGCATAACTACTGAAACCTAAAATTCATGTGCACCTGCTTAATGGTCAGCAGATAGCCATATTTCAAATTAATTTGTTGTTTGAATGTAAAATAACTCATTCCGATTCCATAAGATTTATCACACACACACACACACACACACACACACACACACACACACTGAGAGCACACATTCTCTGTCCCTGTATGCTATCAGTCTATCCTTTATTTTATTTCCCCCACAACAATTCAGTACTGCTACATTAGTTAGTTGATTTACCCAGCTCATATTTGTATTTTCTTGTGATCAATACTGTTTATTATCTTTCTTTCACTTTCATTGTAAGGCTATGCTGCAAAAAAATATTTTTAGAAAAGACTTCCAAGCAACTGAACTTATATTTGATGTTAACAAGTTTTTCATTCTTAGTAAAAAACTTTTCTTGGCTTTGCTAATCTTCATTTTATATTCCCATTATTTATACCACCATCACTGACCAAATAGCAAAGCTCATCTACTACTTTTAGTGGCTAATCTCCCCAGCATCATATGACCAATTTTGACTATGTTCCATTAGGCCTACCCCAGTTTTACTTTTATTGCTGTTCATATTACAACACCTTATAGACACTATCCAGCATTTTAGTGTTCCAAGTCTTTTGCTGTCTGTCAGATTTGCATCACCGTAACAAACTGTAAAGATCTGATTTCATTTCCCTGAACATTAATTTGTTTTCCATGTTTCTCTTTAGTTTCCACTACTCCTTGCTCTGTATTTACAGTACATACACTAGTGTACATACAACCTTGATTCACTCCTTTGTCTGCTGCTATGCCTTTTTTATGTCCTCTTATAACTGCAACTGAGTTTTTATACAAGTTGTAGATAAAATTTTGCTCCCTGTATTTTATTCTTGACAACTTCAAAACTCCAATTAGCGTTCCGTGCAACATCACAAGAATCTTTTTCTAAGTTTACAAATAATGTAAATGTGAATTTTAAACAGTCAAAAGTCCAAGATGAAATAATAAAAAATCTAGGATGGAATAATATTATTGTAAATGAGGATTTGTCTTTCTTGATCCTACCTTCTAAGACAAATCATTGGGTCAGTATTGCTTATATTCCAACATTTCCATAAAACTCAAATTGATGCCTTCCAGGTCCACTTCTGTCACACATTACATTCTCCTGTAGTGTCAGCCATAGCAAATAAAAATGAGCCCATAACTCACAGTTGCATGTGAAGTTGATATTTATGATTTTCATGAACATCATCAACATACAAAGGTTACTACTCACCACATGGATAAGGCATTGAGTCGCAGACAGCACAATAAGAAAAAGTGTTCAGATATTAATGTTTTCATACAGAGTTTTTCTTCTGCAGTAGAAAACACTTCAAGACAACTCTCACATATCCGCAAGGAAAGGGACCAATGTATGCAGAGAAAGAACACTCTTTCTACTATGTTGATGAGCCCACCCCTTCCCAGTCAAAAATGCTACACAACATTTACATTTGCATTTTTTAAAGTAAAAAGCCTCCACTCTTCTCTGAGAGTGCTGGATAGTTAAGTTTAAAAAGTTCTATTTCAAAATATATTTGTGACACTTAAATTTTTATTCTAAACATTTTTCATGTTAGGCCTATATTACTTTCTCTGCTGATTACATAGAAATTGTAGTACTGAAGATGTTAATGGTTCAACCATCACTAACAACAATATGTAGTCATATACAGAAAGTATTAAGAGGGTAATAGTGAAGTTACTCAAGAAAATGTGATGTTCATGAAGAGTCCAGGATGAAATAACAACCACCACACCCTGCCGTAGAAAACACACACACACACACACACACACACACACACACACAAAATTCACATACACACGGCCTTGTGTGTGTAACCCCTTACTATAGGGATTGGAATGAAGAGGTTAGAAATTGAATAATTTCTGATATGCTAATGAATACTTGACGCTTTAACAGCTGCTTACAATGTGCAATGAAAAATCAGTCAAATACTGAAGGTGCTCTACAATATTCTGGTGGGTTGTGAACCAGTTTTCTTCTAAGCCATTTACTTCGCAACTACTGAATACTGATAGGGCATTTGTTCTGAATGGCATTTAACACAGCCTTAATATTTAATGGAACAGGTACTTGTCCTCTGTTACAATGATGTTAACTAAAATAAGGAAGTACGTCCAGCCATAAGGAAAAGAACCCTGTAAAAAATCACGTTCACAAATGCAGTACTAATGAGTGGCTTAAAAGACATAAGGTGGGATATTTGAATCAAAGTTCAAATCATTATCCTAAAATACTGATCATCATATTTTGTTTCATTGAGCGTAGCAGTTTGAATCTAATCTTACATCAAGTCCTGAAACAAAAGATGATTATAGTTAATCTTCACTCTAATGTTGTTGTTATTGATGGAGCACAAGGTCAATTGGACAGTGATGTGGAAGGAAGTATGTGTAGCAGTTTTCAGTGAAACTCACCAGACATTTGCTGTAAAAGATTTAGGGAACCAGAGATAATCTGAATCATTATTGTTTGATGGGAATTTTAACTGTTTCTCCCAGATACAATTACTTTGTGCTAAACATGGCACCATCTCATTCAGTACTTGAGCTGGTTTATGCAAACTGTGTTTACTGATTTCCCTTTACTTCTATTCACAACTTTCATTATGAAAATGGGTCAGAAGAATAGTCAGATTTGTAATGTCTACTGCCTGTCTTGTGTTATATAAATGAGATTACATTATTTCATTTTTACTGATAACCATACAATTTATCAGATCTGCATTTACATAACTCTGCAGTTCACAATTGAATCAGCCAAGCATTTGGCAGAGTGCTCATTGAGGCACTTTCAGACTATTCCTCTACCATTTCTCTCAGATAGCATGTGAGGAAAAAAATAACACGTTAATGTGAGGTTTGCCCAAAAAGTAATCCACCTCTTTTTGTTTCTTCAACAATTCTTTATTGAACATAATGAGAATTACACACACAAATGAATGGTATTTTATCTGCACACCATATTTTTCCACGTAATCCTTCTCCCATTCTATGGCCTTCCTTCAGCGTGAAATGAGGGCGTGTATGTCCTGTTGGTACCAATCCTTGTTTTGATGGTACAGTGAGTGCTTCACTGTGTGAATCACCTCTTCATCGTCCTCCAAATGTCTTCCACAAGTGACATCCTTTAATGGCCCAAACAAGCAGAAGTTCCGAGGGCGTTTTGAGTTTTTTAAATGTATTGACATATGCTACTGAATTTATGGTACTGCCTCTTGGCATCATACTAAGAGAATCACACTTTCACAGTCCCAGAACACGGGTATCACAACCTTACTGAGATGGAAGCAGTTTCTTTGAATTTTTTTTTTTTCTGTGGTAAGTGGGAATGGTGCCATTCCATCACCTATCATTTTGTTTCAGGCTCAAAATGGTTGAACCCAAGTTTCATCACATGTCATAATCCGGGACAAGAAGAACTCCCCCCAAAGTTTCAGGGTGTTGCAGCAAATCAAGACAATGTTTCTTCTGTGCAATTTGTGACCTACTGTTATACACTGCGGGACCCATCTTGCACACACTTTTGTATATCCAAGAGTGTGTATAATTGGTTCCACACCTCCTATGCTGATTGACAGATGCAGCACCAACTGCAGACTCGTAATGCATCTGTCCTCGTGAAGGACAGCATCAGCTCGATGCAACATGTCAGGTGTGGCAGTCGTGGATGGTCTCCCCAACTGTTGCAATTCATAGAGCTCCACCAAACCACCTTCTGTCCTCCATGCCCATTGACTGACTACTTCTGTCAGCAGCAGACACTCCATAGACTTTGCACAAGTGTTTGTGAAAATTCCCCACATTTTCTTTCTCTGCAGTGAGAAATTCAATAACAGCACATTGCTTGTAACACACATCGCTTACAAATGCCATTTTGAAACTGTCGTGCAGCTACACTATCTGTTGGAAGTGACAGAAACTTGACGCATTCATTCAGGAGACTTCAAGTAATACATAAGTAATATTTTGCATTCATAGCATGGTTTTTGGCTGAGGAAAAAAAAAAAAAAAATGCGGTGCATTACTTTCTGGGCAACCCTCATATTTCCAGGCGAGCTGTGATTTTTCATATTTTACTGTGATGGCCATTTCTCCCTTATTATGATGGCCATTTCAGCAGAATGTTTTGACATCTGGTGGAGAAAACTAGTGATTGAAATTTTGGTGAAAGATCTCACTACAATAAAAAAGCCTTTATTTTTGTAACTGCCACCCCAACTCATTTATCATACCTGTGACACACACTCCCCTATTTCACTATGATAGAAACGATCTATGCTTCTCTGTTTTTTTTAATTGTCTATAAATATTATCTGTTAAGGATTCAGTACCCTGCAGCTATACTGCAGAAGAGGACGGGCAAGTGTAACATAGACAGTCCCTTCAGTAAATTTGTTGCTTGTTCTTAGTGTTCTGCCAGTTAAACACAGTCGTTAATTTGGCTTCCTCATAGCAATTTTAATGCAATGGCTCCTGTGTAAATTGTTCACAGTTCAGGTTAAGAATATCAGCAGGCTTATAATACTTTGCTGGAGAACCTCAGATATAACTTCGGTTTCACTAGATGGCTTCCCATCAGTTTTCTGACTCAAATTCCGTTGTGTAGCTGAGGTGAAACTCCATAGGCTTACAGTTGGATTTAAATCTGCTTGTGAGGAATGGTGCCTTCTGGGAATGTAGCAATATAAAGTCAATTAAAGATCCCCTGTTAATTGAACTGTTTATTTCGTGTGTATAAAGAGCCAGTTGTTTTTCACGATAGTGTTATTTTTCTGAATCTTTGCTGATGATGTGCCAGTATATTGTATTCTTCAAGATATTTTGTAATGTTGGAACACAGTATATATTCTAAAACCCTACTACAAAATGTTGTTAGAGATGATTTTTTCCCCCTTTATTCCCAGAACAAAGGAAAAGCCTGTATGAGGTTAGGTAACTACGTTTTGAATATCAGAGGTATTGACAAACACACAGTCGTGTTGTGAAGAAAAGTCACAGACTTAGTTTTTGGACAAAGTCATTTGACAGAGGGCTCTGAGGACAAGACTGTTTTCCAGTAAAAGAACAACATACTGGTTTTTCTGTGAGGTGCCCTTATAGATCTATGCACTTTGTTCAACATTTTTCCAATGAATATATTTCATCCATGAAAAACAATTCTAGAAGGTGTCTTAAAATACCAAACTACAGCATCCATTACCTTTTCTTTTAACTCAAAATATTTTCAGCCACAAATTTCATTAGTTATGGGAGTAAGTCATCATTTGAAGATGCCAAGTTCTGAAGAAAGGGTGGATGTTCCAGCAATTTTTCCTTCACATCACGCAGTTCTCCTGTTGTGACAGGACTTTTGTCGCAGGTGCACTGTCCAGAAGATATAACTTTTTTTGTACTTGACAATGCAGGAATTTTATCTTTTTCTTTTTTTTCAATCTGTTTGGTTCAGAAAACTTTGTATGAATCCATTTTGCATCTGGAACACATTAGCCATAATCTCTTGGAAGTTGAAGTCAATTTTGTTATCTTTGATGCAAACTACTTAGTTTCTACGTGCTGCATTGGCTGCTGTTTTATTTCTGGAGTGAACTAATAGAACCACATTTCATCTAAAGTAACATATCAGTGAAATGAGAATTTTTTTTTATTGTTGCTCCAGTCAATTCTGTACATAAAATTTACTACAACTTTCATTTTGGTGTGACTGAGATGTCAGCAATTTCATTCTCTTTAATCATCAGTTTTCCAGAATCCTTTGTCCCAAATTATTGCTGACATGGATTGAGCATAAAATTATTCCCTCTTCCAGAAAGCTCTTTGAAAACTGTGTGAAGATGTAGTCAGTGGTTCTTGCTTCAAATAGATATTTGTTGATAAAAATGGGATGACTTCTAGAAATGATTATAGGGACTAAAACCTTCTGTTTCAGTGTCATATATTAATACAAATGTGCAGGGAACATACAGTGGTTACAGAGATAAACAGTTGTAAGGATTTTGGTGCACTTCCACTTAGTGGTTGAGTGTCGTGGGTCGATAGCTGTGCCATTCATTTGATAGGGGAAGGAAATCCAATAAGTACTTACAGCTTTTATGAAATTCATTAGCTGTTAAATGTAATATAAATTCTAAGTGCTTGGTGAACTTTCTTTCAATATAAAAATGAATTCCATAGCGTCGGACCCCCTCCTCTGCTAGCAGCCAGCATGTCGAAATACACCAGCTTAAATTTACGTTATCAAGTAAAGTGTCACATTTATAAATGTCTTCATTACAATCTAAAATGAAATGGATATTGTGACAAGTATACAATTTAATAAAAAATGTCAAAAGAAGAATATCATTCCTGATTATGGAAGCATAAAAGAAATTAAAACTTTGCTGGAAGTTAAAGCTAAACCAATGTCCGCTAATAAATTTCATAAAACGTGCAGCTGCTTGGTGAATTTCCATCTTCTGCAAAATGTAAAATGCCTTTTTCTCTTTGTTGCAACACAAACTGTAGATACTCAGTATGTAATTTGGTGGGAATTCACAAACTTGCTAAAACTGTTTTATACTTAGTACAGAGGCTCAGAAACTCAAATTTCAGATGTCTTGTGTATTAACTCTCAATAAATCAGTTACTCTTTAGCATCATTAAAATGGTTTAACTGTTCCAGTATAATAATAGGTATTATATGATTTACAAACTATGTAATAAATTCTTTTCTGAGACAAGAGACCACCAAAGACTTGATATCTGTGAAATATATATGACTTTTTGGAAATGTTAAGGATTAGGCAATGTTTACAACAGCCTACATCACTTTATTTTCAAACGAGGGAGAAAATTTAGTTTCTCAACTGGTACATTTTGTAATCATTATTTTAGGGAAATAATTTTGTAGTATCACAGGCTCCCGTTATAGCTGTGATTGTGCCACATTTCGTATCCATCTATGTATCTGTCAACTTCTGGATTGATTGCAAGCACTACTAGACATTTTAGATGTATTTTATTCCCAGAATTTCTGAGTAGAATCAGTATGTGTGTTTTGTTATATGGGCTTTTTCTTTGATCATACGGACTTCATATTGTTTATTATGCATTTCCGAACCACAAATTTATTTTATAACCACAGTAGTTTGATTTTGCATTTATTCCTACTCTTTGCCTTATTTCATAATCTATCACTTCATGTCATAATTTTTAAAAATAATAGAACATTTACTTATTTGTCCTGCCCCCTCTCCCAACACACAAAATATATTTTTATGTTCGTATTCAGTGCTCTGTCTCTACTCTAAACAATAGGTGGTTTTCTTAATCTTTTCATTGCCTGATTTACTTATAGGATTTTCCCTTATATCTTTAATTGCTTTTGTGTTTTTCTTCAAAATTTGCTTTCCAAAATATCCATAAAAACCCATGTATGCACAAATCAAGTGTTGCGTGATGAGACAAGTGATGCATGTGTTAAAATTTGGCTGTTTCATGGTATGAGACCAGGTGAGGTGGTACATTGGTAAAGTACTATACTCAGATTCAGGAAGACAATGGTTCAAATACTCATCCAACCATCCAGATTAGATGCTCTCTAATTTCCATAAATCACAGGACATGACTGATCTCATTCCTCATCCTTCCCCAGTCAGAACTTGTTTTCTGTTTCTCATGACCTTATTCTAGATGGGACCTTAAAACCTAATCTTCCTTTGTATATTTTGTAAGGAAATGTTTTAGAATGAACATCAATATTAACCATGTATGTTTAATGAGAAGCGGTAGTTTCTCATGTTAATGTAAGATGATATAAAAATAATTCACTTCTTATGAAAAGGACCAATAACGTGAACTCTCTTGAAATCAAGCAGTAGTTCCTTTGAACATCAGTAGACATCTGTTTCTAAAGAAAATTGTTTCGTGCATCTATTATGTGATGTACTTGCATTTCTGCCATTAGAAATTTTTATGCACTATCTCCTTGAAAGTTTTTGATGTGCATTTAAACTTGTCAGCTAATTTATGTATTCCTGCTTTTTGAGAATGTGTTCTGCAAGCAGTACAATATCCATTTAATCTTTTTTAATGTGATTATTTTTTGCAATTCTGTCTATAAAATCAATTTTTGTGGAAACCTGGCAGGTGTAACATAATGTCCTGTTTCTATCTCAAAAGAAAGACTGAAGCATAAAGTTGCAGTAATAATAATTTTAATGACTGTAATACCAACATTTTCTCAATATCCTATGGCCATTATTTGTGTTAATAGCCAGCACTTGTTTTACAAGGCTAGTAGAGAGCTAGCAATGTGAACACATCTAATGTCTAAAAAATCTATCGTTGAGATGTCATATGAAGTAGTTAGAAAATAAGTCGTCTATGAAAAAATGTATAAGAAGTGATGTGCAAAGGGAATTTGAATAAAGATTTACAGGAAACAAAAGAAGAAGAAGTAGAAAGCAAGTGTTGTTTTCTCTTTTTCTGTATTTTGTTTCGTGTAGACGTCACAGCATATGACATGTAGCTACAATGAAGTTTTTCAACACAATATTTCAAATATTTTTCTTTCCAAAAACTTTCCGAAGAAATAACAATTTATACCAGTGAAAGTGTCATAACCTTATCAAAATATTTGATTGCAATATAAATCTATGTATTAAATATACTGTATGCTACCAGCCAAGATGGTGAAATAGTGAGATATTTTGCAGCTAGGATTCAATAACAGTATGTGTAGCTGACAGATTGGAAAATTGTTGTTTTAGATATGATTAAACAATGAAACTGGTCATCTCTTCAGATCAGAACTTTAAGTTTCACGTATCAGTATTTGTGAATAAAGACACACCATAACTATGATAACAAGAAATTAAAACTTTATGCAAGATCAAGACTCACACCCAACTCCTACCTGTCATAAATAGGGCTGGTACTAGTTGGCCCACACAAGCACAGCATGGAAACAAGCTTGAAGCTTCAACATGTCGCTGCCTGCTGTGTTTTATTTCTAATCCCCACAAGTTCTCCTAACATGCTGACTGCCAGTTACAGAGAAATAGGGTGCTATCCATAGAGTTACTTAATTGCAGCCTTAAAGTTGTAATTGTCATTATTCTTCTGTTGGTGGAGTTTATACCGTTTTATGATTTCTGATCATTTCAAGCTGTGTGCCAGATAAGGAGTCAAACTCCTCATGACTGTGGAGTGCTACCACACTCAAGCACACAACTTGGATACATCATAAATGGTCAAAATAGCATAGATTCCAACCAGAGCAGATGAATGTCACCCTTATTGTGAAATAACAACAATGTAGGAAAAGATAGATTGCGTCTTACTCTAAATAAGACATGTCAAGTTGCAGACAGGCACGATTAAAAGAAACTCTCATATAGCTTTTGGCCACTGTCTTCGACAGTAAAGAGACACACACAGGCAACATTCACACACTCATACACACACAAGCAGGCACACCTCACACACACACAACTGCCAACTCCAGCATCTCGGGCCAGAATGCAACATAGTATGGGATGCAAGCAGCAATCTGGATATGGTGGGGAAGTGGAAGGGATAGTAGTGTACAGGTGGGGAGAGAGATGAACGCTGTCTGGTGGAGTGTGCAAGGACTAGACTGCCAACAGGTGCAGTGTCAGGGGGTTGTGGGGCAAAGAGGTGGCGGGAAAAGAAACAAACGAGGAGAGGAATGGGTAAAAATGGGCAGATGCATTGGCAGAGGGCTGCAAATAAACAGAGTGGGAGACAAGAATAGGGTGGAGATGATAAGAGAGAGGGGTGGAAACTATTGGGTGGAGGATGTGGGGACAGTATGTAACTGTAGGTTGAGGCTGGGATAATTATGGGAGTGGAGAATGTATTGTAGGATAACTCCCACCTGTGCAGTTTAGAAAAACTGGTGGTGAAGGTGAGGATGCAGACAGCTCAGGTAGTGAAGTAGCCATTGAAATCATGTGTGTTATGTTCAGCTGCATGCTGTGCCACAGGGTGGTTTACTTTGCTCTGTGCCACAGGGTGATCTACTTTGCTCTTGGCTGCAGTTTGGTGGTGGCCATTCATCTTGGTGGATACCTGGTTGGTAATGCACTTGATTTCAATGGCTGATTCACCATCAGAGCCATCAGGATACTTCCCTCCACCACCAGCTTTTCTGAACTGTGCAGATAGGAGTTATCCTTACAACACATTCTTTGCTCCCATAATTATCCCAGCCTCAACCACCCACACACTCCACCCAACAGTTTCCACCCCTTCTGTCCTATCATCTCCTCCCCATTCTCTTCTGCCACTCTCTTTATTTGCAGCTTTTTGCCAATGCGTCTGCCCGTTTTTCCCCACTTGTCTCCTTGTTTGTTCCTTTTTCTCTCACCTCCCTGCCCCACAACTTCCTGACACTGTGCCTGTTGGCAGTCTAGTCCCTGCACAGTTCATGAGACAGCGTTCATCTCTTTCCCCACTTGTACACCGCCATCCCTTCCCCATACCGAATGAGGTGCTGCAGTGGTTAGCACACTGGACTCGCATTTGGGAGGACAATGGTTTAATCCCGCTTTTGGCCATCCTGATTTAGTTTTCCATGATTTCCCTAAATCTCTTCAGGCAAATGCCGGGATGATTCCTTTGAAAAGGGCACGGCTGACTTCCTTCCCCAATCCAATGAGACTGATGAACTCACTGTTTGGTCTCCGCCCCCAAAAACACCCCCCCCCCCTCCCTCATCCCTTGCCATTCCTCACCCCATCCAGATTGCTGCTTGCATCCCTCGTGATTTTGCATTCTGATTCTGGCCCGAGATACTGGAGTTGGTGGTCATGTGTGCGTGAGGCGTGCTTGCTTAGGTGTGCGTGCGTGCATGCATGTGTGCGCTCCTGTGTGTGTGTGTGTGTGTGTGTGTGTGTGTGTGTGTGTGTGTGTGTGTGTGTGTGACCTTACTGACGAAGGTTGTGGCCAAAAGCTATATGTAAGTGTCTTTTAATCGTGCCTGTCTGCAATTTGACATGTCTTCTGTACATAAGTAGCAATATATATTTTCCTACATTGTTGATATTCGTACCTGGTGTTTCTGATGTTTGGTGTTGTGGAATAATTCACTTTTATGTTCTAGATGCAGTGCAATGTGATGCAAATATGTTGAAATCAAGTCTTTACTATTAAAAGGAGATCAGTGAGTTGGTATGAAGGAAATATAGGGACTCAAACATAGGAAGAATATTTTTTTTTTTTGGCATTGACTTTTTAGTTTCAAAAATAGCTATCAGAATGACGATGATATCAGATGGTCTCTTGAAGTTTTTCTTTGATAGGGCCAATGAGAAACACAACATGGGATCAATTTCATGAGCATAAAACATGCTTTCAGTGTTTAATATGATGCTCATATTACTTGTGAAAATGATATTCTGTGATTATTAGATTTTTTTAATGTTTTCACTGTTTGAAGGACTTTCTAATTTCAAACTGACTTAAACAATACTCCAGGTATCGCTATTTTATTGACAAAGGAACTCCTCCTCATGTGTAGACTGTGGGTTTGAATTCACTTGGGAACTGAATGGAGAACTCAGCGAGGCTCTCCCATGGAACTGTAGGGTGTGCAAAACAAACAAGAGAATTGCTAAACAGGAGGAAAAGATTTGTGCCCTTCAGGCTGAAATAGATCATGCAAAATTTGAGCTAGATAGATTGAAGGAGGGATTATGGGATCTGGGCAAAGAGGACAAACAGTGGGCAAGGGGGGAACAGCTCTTCTACTTCATCTTCATTTGAGCTTACAGTATCAAACAAATTTGATTTGTTATTTGAAGTAAGTAAGAAGGGAAGAGCCTCATCCACCTGTAGGTCCCAGTAGGATGCAGCAGAGTTGCAGGTTCGTACCAAAAGCAATTAGGAAGAAAACAGTCTTGCTGCAAGGTAGTAGTCATGGGATTGGTGTAGGACAGGTGGTACTGGATAAATTAGGAACAAGGTACCAGGTCACAAGTTTTGTGAAGCCGAGTGCTAGCTCAGCCACATGACGGAGGACATAAGGAATTTGTGCAAAGGTTCTGGCAAAGAGGATCAGGTTACTGTAGTAGGTGGAGCAGAGAACAGCCTGGCTGAGGACAGTAATTACAGTATTAGGGGTGACCTGGATGAAATATGAGTATCAGCTATACCCACAAATATGAGTTTTGTGGAATTCCTGAAGTGCCATGAACACTGCTGTGAGCCACATGAACACTAGGTTGAGAAGCTGACTGAAAAGAAATCCTATATGAGCACAGTGTCTGTTGCTACAGGTGGAGATGGGAATACACTAGACACGGCCTGCAAGGGAAAGAGATGGGTTGGCTGAGCTTCTTGCAGATAATGTACTGGAGTGGAGGGGGGGCACTATTACATAAAGCAAAATCCCTGTCGTTACTGGTGTCAGAGGTGTACCTTTTCTAGGATAGAATCGGGATTCAGGCACCCTGTTTTGAAAGAAGTCAGAATAACAGAAGAGCTCCACAAAATGCTTAAGAATGCACAGAATAGTAAGGTTAGCTTATTTCAGCAAAATATTAAGAGGATTGAGAAATAAGGCAGAAGAGCTTCTTGACTGTTCAGAAAATTAAGAGAGCTCTAAAAAGATAGAAAACCTATGCCTGTACGAGCACCACATTATCACCGAGTTACGTAAGTTACAAGTAAAGCATTACTCTCTAGGAGCTTACTCATGGAAACTAATATGGGAGGAGGAGTTACTACATATATCAAAACAGAACACAAGTTCATAAACATTCAGACAAGTAGATTTTTGAGTGACAGCTCATATAAGTGTGTGCTTCTCGGTTAATACTGAAAAATAGTTTACTTTTATTGTAACTGTATATAGATCCCCACTGGGAAATCTTGAACTGTTTATGAGGAATCTGGAATCCTTACTGTGCTATCTGTCAGGCAACAGCAAGCATATTCTGTGGCTACTTTAATGTAGATTTTCGAAGAATTCTAATAGGAAAATGATCTGGAAATCTTAATTGGAGCCCAAAATTTGATCTTGGTAATTAACTTATCAACATGGTTGGATCTAATTGATAATGTTTTCTTTGGTGAAGTTCAGAACAAGAAAATATCTTTTATCCAATAACAAATGCTCTCTTTTTATCATGATGCACAGTTAGTTAGGATCAATATCGTAGTGCCTTGCAATATGAATATTCCTCTGTCGAAATCAGTTAAAATAGTTAATAACTCAAGAACAAGTGTTTTCAAGAATGCTTTCGTATGGGTGACCTGGGATGAAGTTTATAATGAATTAAATGCTAACATAAAATTTAATCTGTTCCATGATACATTCATAAAGTTATTTGAAAATAGTTTTTCACATAAGCTAATCATGAAGAACATTAAACAGACATGCAAAAAAACTGTGACTCACTAGAGGGATTAAAGTACCCTGTGATAGGAAAATGGAAATATATCTGTTGGTAAGAAAAAGTAGAGATCCTGTAGTAATTGAACACTGCTAAAACTACTTGAAATTTCTAAGAACATTTATTAAAAATCAAGAAACATGCACATAATGTCAGAAACCGAGCGAGGTGGCGCAGTGGTTAGCACACTGGACTCGCATTCGGGAGGACGACGGTTCAATCCCGCGTCCGGCCATCCTGATTTAGGTTTTCTGTGATTTCCCTAAATCGCTCCAGGTAAATGCTGGGATGGTTCCTCTGAAAGGGCACGGCCGACTTCCTTCCCTGTCCGAGACCGATGACCTCGCTGTTTGGTCTCTTCCCCCAAAAAAACCAACCAACCAATGTCAGAAATTAGTAATTTTGACAACAGACCAAAGGTTATGTGGAGTGTAGTGAAATAAGAGACAGGACAACCACCCACAGAGCATAACAACATGACTACTGAACTGAATGGAAGGGCTATAAATGAGGAGTCACAGGTAGCAAATATGTTTAATAGTCATTTCTTAAATGTAATAGAAAGTATAGGGACAAGAAGTTCAAGAGAAAAATCACAACAGCATACTAAAAAAGTAACACTCACAATATTGGGTCATATGAATGTGTCATGAACTTCTACTGAAACTAAGAAAATTATACATTCTCTTAAAAATAAACACTCATCTGGTTTTGATGGTGTTTCCAATAGAACACTAAGGATTTGTTCCCATATAATAAGTCTGGTCTTATCTGGATTGTCATACATCATTAGTTCAAGGCATTTTTCCAGAGAGACTGAAATATGCTGTTGTCAAATCCCTATTCAAGAGAGGTGATAGGAGAGATGTCAATAACTACTAACCTGTTTCACTGCTGACACCATTTTCCATAATTTTAGAGAAAGTGGTGTGTATAAGAATAGTATCTCACCTTGCAACAATAGGATGCATATCCTCAGCAAATCACAGTTTGGGTTTGAGAACAGTAGCACTACTGAGAAAGTGATTTACATGTTCATTAACCAAATTCTGCAAGTGTTAAATAATAAAATAGTACCGGTTGGTATTTTCTGTGACTTTATCCATGACCTTTAACTGCATATACCACAATATTTTCTTAGATAAACTGAAATTTTATGTGATTGATGGTATAGCCAACCAGTGGATAATGTCTTATCAAACCTAAAGAATGCAGTAAGTTGTACTTAGTAGTTCATCCAATGTAGTTCATGTACATAATTCTCAACTCCGTCCGAAGAGGCCATGAAGGCCCAACGGTACCGACTGGCCACAGTGTCATCCTCAGCCCACAGGCGTCACTGGATGCGGATATGGAGGACCATGCGGTCAGCACACCGCTCTCCCGGCTATATGTCAGTTTACGAGACCAGAGCCGCGACTTTCAAGTAGCTCCTCAGTTTGCCTCACAAGGGCTGAGTGCACCCCATTTGCCAACAGCGCTCGGCAGACTGGTGGGTCACCCGTCCATGTGCTAGCCCAGCCCAACAGTGCTTAACTTCATTAATATGACAGGAACCGGTGTTACCACTGCGGCAAGGCCATTGGCCACGTGATTCTGGCTAGGGAGAAATCACATGTGGGGTTTCCCAAGTTTCAGTCTTTGGTCCAATATCACTCTTCATATATGTAAATGATCATCCATGTAATGTACAGTAACCAGAATCAGTTGTTTTTGCAGATGACACTAGTATTGAATCAGTCCAAGCATAGGTACAGAAACAAAAGAAATGGTAAACAATTTTCTTAAAAGTATCATTGAATGGTTTTCTAAAAATACACAACATTTTCAGTTGCTATGGCAATGATAAGTGTTATACATCCTGAGGAAATAGTAAACAGGATGGAAGCTTCAAAATACTTGGGTGTCCATATTGATGAGTATTTAAACCTGAAAAAGCACATTTTGGAACTCCTAAAACAACTTAGTTAAGCCACATTTGCACTGGGAATTATTCATATCTTGGGGAGAGATGAATCAGTAAGTTGACATATTTTGCATATTTACATTCAGTAATGTCACGTGTTAAAATGTTTTGGGGAAACTTCTTTAAGAAAGAACGTCTTCATAGCTCACAAATATGCTGTAGTAATAATATGTAGTACTCACCCTTGATCATCATGTAGACATCTGTTTAAGGAGTTGAATATTCTGACTACTGCTTCACAGTATATTTATTCCCACACGAAGTTTGTTGTAAATAATCCACCACAGTTCAAAAGGAACAATGATGTTCGGAATGACAATACCAGAAGGAAAAATGTAATTAATTATTCCACATTAAGGTTTCTTTAGCACAAAAGGGGTACCCAGTGCTGCAATAAAATTTTTTGATCACTTCCTCAGTAATATAAAATGTCTGACAGACAGCAAGTAAAATTTGAAAACAAACTAAAAATGTTTCTCCTTGACAACTCACTCCATACTGTAGAAGAATTTCTTATTTTAATGTACAAAAGGTAGAGGGTAGGAATTTCTAGTTCACATGTATATATTAACTAAAAAAATGTTCAGCATGTATCCATTTTTACAAATTGATTTGTGATATGAATGTGAAATGACTCATTCTATATCATTGCGATTAACTATGCGAGATGATCCATCGAACAGTGCAAGATGATCCATCAAACATGAAACTAACTCAGATAAGCTTGAGTTGTTTCTGGTAATGTTTGTGTTTGAACAGAAGTGAATATGTAATGGGTAGAGGTGGAAAAAGAGGGGGGGGGGGATACTTACTATCACTTAGGGTATGTGGATATGGCCATTCCCGTTTAATTATTGTGCCTTATACTTATGAATCAGACTCCAGTTTTCTTCATTTGTTCAGTTTTTATTATTTGGTAATTTTATTTTTCTTGTTGATAGCAGCTATCACGATTTTATACTGGACAAGGTATTGATGCATTCTTAATTTTTCATGAAATTTTATTTTTAATTATTTATTAGTTCTTTTAATGTGTGTTTTTGTATTTTCAGATTATGCCGACACAAATGATCTGAAAGTATAATCTCACAATGCTTCTTCATTGGGAGGAAGGCACAAATGACAGTGAGACAGAAGGTAAGGAGCATACAACAAGCCACTTACAACCTTACTTTTTACTACTTTGCTTTGACTACTTCTGTTGTAAGAATATTTGTTGTCTTTGAGGACACAGGAGTTAGTAAGTTAACATGTTTTCATTCATTGATGTCTTGTGGAATAATATTCTGAGATGTCTCCTCACTTAGACAAAAAGTATTCATTGAACAAAAGAAAGTAATTAGAATTATGTGTGGGGTGCACACACATATATCTTGTAGGTTTCACTTTAAGCAGCTAGGAATATTAGACACAGCCTAACAGTGCATTTATTCAGTTATGAAGTTTGTTATCAACAATTCATCTGAATTTGAGAGTAAGAGAGATATTCACAGGTGAAACACTAGAGAGAAAAATGATATGCACTACTCTTTTAATGAATCTATGACTCAGAAAAGGGTGAAATATGCAGCTATAAAACCATTTGTCTGTCTACCCAAGAAATGAAATGTCTGGCAGGTATCATAAGTTTATTGCCAATATGGTTTGTGAAATAAGTGGCTAACTGTTTAAAATGCTTAGTTTGTAGAGAATTAGATTCACAAAGAAATTAAGTATAGCAAATAAATGATAACCCTATGGAATACTTACTACACTTTAATTTTGTAGGCCAGGAAAATGGTGATGGAGAAACAACAGGAACTGGAAACACTTCAGGTAAGTCTAATCTTCTTTCAAGCAGCAGAGCTTCGAAAATGTTGAAACACCTTGATTATTTCCATCTTAGCTAATAATTTATTTTATGAAACAATGAATTTGTTTATTACACACATCACTACAATATGAAATACTGTTTCATAATGTGCATTATGGACTGCCAGCAAAAAAGTGATTGTAGCATAGCATACCTAACACAATTAACTGCCTTGTGGGGCTTCCCACAGCCCAGTCCAATACCTGGCAGTCCATGTGAAAACTCACTGCACACAAACATCAGGTTTGTAAGAATAGTTCTTTTTTTCATATTATGAACTACATAGAAAGTTATAAATTTCAGTTTTTCTTTTTTGCTCTACCTTTCCAACTCGGTCATTGAATTATGTTGTCATTACTGATATGCTCAATATATTTCTCAATCTTTCTTATTAATATTATTATGTTAGCAGAATGGCTTCCTGAACTCTATGAAATCACTCTTGAAGATTTTGATGGATTTAGCTGAAAATTTGTTTTATGCAATGTAATTCCATTTTTCCAGTGTGTCCACTTTCTTCTGTGGACACAACACTGTGATAAGCAATGTAAACAAGTTATCTCAAATATACTGTGTGTTATCAGCAAGCGTCTTTATGAAGTGCATTACCATCAAAGTTATCAGTGGATCGATAGTTGTCAAACCACAGATTATTTAAGAGTATTCAAAATGCAAGGATACATTTCAGATGGTTTTTGCAGGCAGATGCGATTTTGTTTTCAGTTTCTTGTTTAGTAAGTAGTGGTGCTACAATTACATACAGTTTAGTAGTTTTGTTTACATTTAAATATGTTATATCTCTGTATACTTTCAGAATATTGTTTCTTTGCTGACACTTTCATAGCATTTTGAGTAATTAAGTGCAGTGGTGTGTACTTCAGAATTCATTGATTTCATAAAATTTGATGGAAAACTTGCTTTGAAACAGTACGTAAGGAATTATATTCTAATTTTACAGTTAAGATCTTAGAAAAGAGCAGCATAATACTGGCAGCAGTTATTATAGTTTTATTAGAAACACATTGTAACTGATCTTTATGTGGGAGTTGTGCCAATAATTTCCTAAGCATTAGGTTTACTGTCCTAGATCTCAACAAGTGGAGTAGTGCCAGGGAAAACGTGCATGTACTTTTGTGACATCAGAAGTAAACAGGAAATCTTGCCTCTGCTGGTTCGTTTTACATAGTACAACAATATTTTTTATTGCTTGGGGTTGAGTACAATTGGTAAAATAGTTTAAACTGTGTTGTCAAAAAAACAAAGTCCTCCTATACAGCAAATGAATCTGAAGATTGACGTTTCTGACAGTTGAAATTGGTTATTTATAAAAAGAATTGAGGTTGCGTTGGAAATTGTTTTCAGTGCGAAATGTATATTTTGAAAAAGATTTAAGTCATTCCCTGCTTATTACTCCAAAAGCCTCATTTTGGTTTATTGTAATGATATTGAATAATTACCTATGAGTTTTCAGTTATGTGTTTATACCATTAGATACTGATTGTTGTTTATTTTTCTATAATTGATGCTGATGCAACAGTGAATCATTTATAAATTTTATACTGAAATGAGACCATTTATTTCTTTCCTGCATAGTGGCCTCAGTTAAAAGTTCTGAGAGATTAGTTTCACATAATTCCTTTTATATTTTTTTTTTTATTTTTCAAGTGATTCATTTTAGTATTTTAATGTTGTAGAGGAGGCAGATAACACATCTCAAGCTGGAACAGGGAATACTTCTGCACCAGTGGCAGCAACAGCAGCAACAACTGTGTTGACTGCAGGATCTACTAGCCAGGCAGGATCTGGTTCAGCAGGCAGTGCCGTGTCTGTTTCCAATGATGGAGATGTTGCTACAGTACCAGTAACAGTTGGACAGGATTCTAACAGGAGTTCTGAAGCACCTACTGCAGATGTCAGTGAAAGCCACTCAATTGGGGAGAGTGGTGGAACAGTCCACCAGTGTACTGCTGGCAGTGATATATTGTGGGCCCCTGTTGGTGACTCACCAGGGGCTCATCCAAACGTATCAATTCATGCTTCCTCAGCAGCAACGTCAGGTAAGAAAAATAAATGAAGTAATTACAACTTTAGTACTTTGGAAAACCAAATTTTAATTTTATTTTAATCAGTAACTAGGTTGGCAGATTAGTTTTCCATGACTGTGTTAAAACAAAGCCTATATCTATGTACTCTTTGATGCCTGATGTTGAGCACTAATGACTCAGATCACATCACCAATAAATTAATGTCATAAAATTAATAGTATATATTACATACAGGAATTACTATTATTTAGTTATTAAAGTACCAAGAGTAAAAAAGAAATATTTATACTTAGAACTGTTAGATATACAACAATCTTGATTGTAGTTTCATTTTGGAGATACATTTTGTTCTATTTTCTCAAGATGCTATGTACCCTTTCACACCAGTTTTGTTCTGGTGGTTCTGTACAGTTACTTGAAATATTTTTTTTTTTTCACCATGTCAATATCACATAAGGTTTTTTGTATGAAATGTAACATAACAAAACCATTGTTTGTGATACATTTGCTTAAAAAATAAATAAATAAATAAATGAAAATGAAAAGAAGTTTAAACATTTGCATTTCCAAACTCTGGGAGTATTTTATGTTATTGTAAAGTAGCTTCAGTGTTATTAATTAAAAACTGCATAAAGAATGTGGAAGTCTTATCTATGTCGCCTTCTTCCTCCCCTGCTCAATGCATACAAACCATACAGATGCATGCCAATAGTCTGGCTACGCAGAACTCTTTGGTCTCTCTATTGATCTAGTATGCCTAATTTAATATATTCTGTTTATTAATAAGCTTACATATTTTAACATTTTCTTTTCTTTACAATGCACAAACCAAATTTTATTTTTCCTTTGAATTTCAATATGTATGAGTGGTAGAAAATTAAACTTTGTATGACAGTGAAAAGTTTATTCTAGAAACCACACAAACTTTTAAGACATTTTCCCTCTAAAAGTATGATGGGTTTGTTGTTTCAGGAGAGAGCAACAAATCAATAACATCATTAACAGTAACAACAATCACAACTACTTCATTATCATCAAATGCAACAGTAGCTGCAGCAGCATCAGTAACATCAGGTTGTTCAGTTTTGCCGTGGGGAGCACACAAAGAGCGCTCTCCATATCCTCCTTGTGTCAACATTGACATGGATATCCGACCAGGAGAGTTTGTGATGCGAACTATCTTTGCTGAGTTTACTGTGCAGGCAGAGAGAAAGATGGAAGCAGTCATGGCGGAGCCACCGGTATGAATTATTATTGCTTGTTCATCTTATGGCTTTGCTAAATTTTTAATTTATTCTGTTACGCACAACACCATTCATCAAATTCCTGAGGAAAATTGAATTTATAAGCTGTAAGATGAAAGAAAGTATAGTGGGTAAAATAGAAGACTGAAAAAAGGTAAATATAAGTGGTTTGAGAGGTAAAGCTATTTGTGAGACATTTTATTTGCTTCCTGAAATTGTAGAAGCTTGGAGTCTTGTCATACTTTAAACTTCTAAATCTTATTTTTTATATTTAATTTTGGTATTCTCTCTGCCTCACATGTTTTCTTATGTATTTTTGATAAAAATTGAAATTTCTGTTGTAATATCTTTTTTCAGTAGATAGTCTCATTTCTTACATTGCCTTCTTGTCACTAAATTTTTATATTCTGTTCAACAATGTACTTAGTATTGTACTCTTAGGAGCATCAAGTTTCCTTAAATCATTGTATATAAATGTTGCAGTCATATTCTGTATCAGTTATTACATTATTACTCTAAAGCTAGTGATAAGGTATTTGGGTTCTTACCTTTTTATCCATTCATTGTTGTTGCTAGTGTTACTATTTTGCCATTTGTTCCATCAGATAGAAAGCTTACTGTCTTACCAATTGTGCTCTTCATTATTTTTCATCTTTTCCAAGTGTGTTTGTCGATTCGTAAAGATTTTGAGGTGGTTCTAAATTAAGTGCACAGAACATCATGGGATTAGATTTTCACATTTGTATGTGTTTATTAACGTTACCTGTCACAATGATGAACAGCTGTAGATAATTGTAAATATTCAACAATTCAGCAAACTTACACACAAGTGGCAAAAATCAATAATGACATACACTATGTGATCAAAAGTATCTGGACATCCCCAAAAACACGTTTTTCATATTAGGTGTTTTGTGCTGCTACCTACTGCCAGGTACTCCGTATCAGCAACCTCGGTAGTCATTAGACATCGTGAGAGAGCAGAATGGGGTGCTCCACGGAACTCACGGACTTTGAACGTGATCAGATGATTGGGTGTCACGTGTGTCATACATCTGTATGTGAGGTTTCCACACTCCTAAACATCCCTATGTCCACTGTTTCTGATGTGATAGTGAAGTGGAAACATGAAGGGACACATACAGCACAAAAGCATACAGGCCAACCTCATCTGTTGACTGACAGAGATCATGGACAGTTGAAAAGGGTCGTAATGTGTAATAGGCAGACATTTATCCAAAACATCACACAGAAATTCCAAACTGCATCAGGATCCACTGCAAGTACTGTGACAGTTAGGAAGGAGGTGAGAAAAATCGGATTTCATGGTTGAGCGGCTGCTCATAAGCCACACATCACACTGGTAAATGCGAAATGACGCCTCGCTTGCTGTAAGGAGCGTAAAAATTGGACAACTAAACAGTGGAAAAACATTGTGTGGAGTGTCAAATCAAGGTACACAAGTTGGCGATCCGATGGCAAGGTGTAGGTATGTCAAATGCCCAGTGAACGTCATCTACAGCATGTGTAGCGCCAATAGTAAAATTCAGAGACGGTGGTGCTATGTGTGGTCATGTTTTCATGGAGGGGGCTCGCACCCCTTGTTGTTTTGCATGGCACTATCACAGCACAGGCCTACATTGATGTTTTAAGCACCTTCTTACTTGCCACTGTTGAAGAGCAATTCGAAGATGGCGATTGCATCTTTCAACACAATTGAGCACCTGTTCATAATGCACGGCCTGTGGCAAAGTGGTTACCTGACAATAACATCCTTGTAATGGACTGGCCTCTGCACAGAGTCCTGACCTTAATCCTATAGAACACCTTTGGGATGTTTTGGAACACCAATTTTGTGCCAGGCCTCACCGACTGGCGTCGATACCTATCCTGAGTGCAACACTCCATGAAGAATGGGCTGCCATTCCCCAAGAAACGTTCCAGCACCTGATTGAACATATGCCTGCGAGAGTGGAAGCTGTCGTCATCAAGGCTAAGGGTGGGCAAACATCATATTGAATTCCAGCATTACCGATGGAGGGCACCATGAACTTGTATGTCATTTTCAGCCTGGATACTGGATACTACTGATCACATAGTGTAGCACTAGATCACTTGAAAATTAGCTGATAAACATTACTTCAGAGAATGTGGTTAGGGCCTGGAGTACTGGGTCTTTTGCAGCTGAGGGTTAGTTGGGCTGGCACAAATTTATTAATTCAATTTAAAAAAAATTCCTGGCTCAAATTTCATTAACAAGTCATTGGATCTGATGCCAGTTTGGAACATGTGACATTCTTGGAGTGAGCCAGGTGGCAGATATGAGAACCTGAGCCATGCACAGAGGCATTCTATCAAGCATTCTTTCCATGCCCCATATGGGAATGGAACAGGAAGAAACCCTAAGAACTGTAACAATGGGATGTCCCCTCTGCCATGCACCTCATGGTGGTTTGCAGAGTATAGCTGTAGGTGTAGAGGTAGACCAGCACAATGTTGGTAGCAATGAGAGTGCACATCTCTCAACTCCTGAGATTATGAGGCCAATAGAAAGTGCAAGCTCTCTTGCCCTGAAACAGAGATCTGTGTAACTAACATGATCTCACTTGAATTAAGACCACTGGTTGACAACATTAAAAACCACACTAAAAGACATTCAGTGGAGCAGTACTCTAAAGCAGAAATGTGATGAATGGTCATTAAATAGAGACTTCAAAATTTCTGGCATCAGTAAATCAAAAATGTGGTGTGTGTGTGTGTGTGTGTGTTTGTGTGTTTTTTTATTGTATCTATCTACCAGTGCTTTCCTATTTGGTAAGTCACAGCACCTTTTTTTAATACATCTTAATAAATATGTACATGTGTGTGCAGTAAACGGAACCAACAAGTATATGAGAAGTTCATGTGACACAGCCAGTAAGGACGTCATTCCTTAGAAACAACCATTACACACTATGGCAAAACCTGAGACAAAAACTGGTCAACACACGATGAAGACGTGAAATAAATATGCAGATGTGTGTTCCATACACAAGCTGTACCAAAAACATGATGAGAGTACTCAACACAAATGAAGCAGCCATAACAGTATGGATGCACGTTCCTCCAATATACAGACAACCACCAAGATTAAAATAAATTGATAAAACGCTGCCAGCCAAACTCACAGTGGTGCAGCCAGTCTTGATTCAACTACTGCTCAAGATTCCACACACTACACAAGCAAGACTTACTGATCATTTACTCCCAGATGATGTGCAAAACTCATTTCCCCATCAATAAAACTTACTGCTCATATCATGCAACTTCTGGCATAGGCAATCAGTTCAAGATTTCATCTGGATTCCACAAAGATCTCAAAATAATGGCTAATACAAGACAAGACCAAACAGACAATCTATTAGTAACCAATCCTCCACTTGATTTCCATGGAGGAAATGAACGAAACATAACCATCCCGGATCAACAACCACACGTTTTGCGGAACTCACAAGTGAGCCAAAACGAACTTCACAAGACAAGCTACATGTTGATTTGGACCACATACACTCACCAAACTCACCATGGAACCACTCAGAGGTCAACTTACTGGTGCCTGCACTGGCAAATGAGCACTACACTGCTGCTTACAGAACATGAATGATGCTAGCGGGTGCTTTCGCAGTCCACAAGTGAGTTACCGTGCCACTAGACACCTGAAAGAAATACCTCAAAAAGACTTGCACTTGTAATAGTATACTACACAGTATCTATCTCCATGCCAATTTCATTGTGCATCACTAGGCGAGTGGTGCAATTGCTGATATATGAAACCAGTACAAGAATTCAACCAATTCCACACTTGAGGATCTCAGTTGACAGTTGCTGGTACAAAGTATTAGACAGTTATTGGTTCCTGATCTTGCACATGTTTCACTCACACAGTGAACATAAACATCTCCATTAGCAACCACATGTCACAGTGAAAACATCTCAAAGTGAACCAGGCGCAATTTCCCTTGATGTGGTACCAAACCCTACCAGGAACACAAACATTCACTGGTGCAAAACAGTCTGACAGCTACTAGTAACTAATCCTTGACGTCGTTTGCCTACGAAAACAAATGTAAGTGTCTGTAATCATCAGCCTCGTGTCATTGCAGAAACACTCATAAATGAGCCAAAACCATTTCCTGAATATGCAATACCAAAAACACATGCACACTAAACCCACTGTGAAACCATGCAGACATTGACTTGCCAGATCACAACATGAAATTCTAACTACTGCTGATGGGAGCTAACAACTCTAGCTGAAGCTCTCTTTCCATTTACAAAGGACTAACCACACTATCAGACAAATGAGCAAAATAGTCTAAGCATTTTCACTTCTTAGGAGAACTGAGTAGTATGTAACTCGACTCTGCTGCACATGATGGTGCGATGGGAACCTGTCACTACATCTACGTATGTGACTTCAAGCCTCAGCGATTCGAGGAGGAAAACTTACCACTATAACCACTAGAGAAGGCCGATACTGCTGCCTTCTTCCACTGTACTTCACAAGAGGGAAGACCCGTCTCTGGCTGCTGCAAGCCTCAGATCATGAAAACAACCTCCTGAGAGTGTCACTTTGATGGAGAATGCTGCGCACAGTAGGTGGCAGATTTTTAAAATCCTCAGAGAGCGGGACACTTAGTATAACATAGAACTCTACATAGTGCATGGTAACCATGGGTGGCTTTTAACACTCTTAGCGCCAAGCCCGTAGGTTCAATGGGCCAACGTATTTTGTTGATTAAAAAGCACTGTGTGGTGTTTTTGCACCTCTGACTATTGATTACAATGTTTATACTATCAGTTATTAGTTTCATAGATAAATGGTGTGAATGTGCGTCTTGTTTATGAAGTATGTCATTCCTTATGAGTCATTGTTTTCCCCTGAGGAAAGAGCACATTATTAGTATTCTGTATAAGAGAAATGGCACGCAACGTTATATCCAATGAAGGAACTACTGATTTGCTGTATTTTGGAGACATTCTCGATGCTCTAGACAGTGAATAAGATGATTTGGGTGACATAGGTGTTTAGGCATAGAGCTGTCAATGGTGACAGAAGCTGCTTATTCATTTGCTCGCACTGGGAGTATCGAAGGCATTTTTGGTCACACAGTTAATTTCAGACCAAGAAAATGACAACAGCTGATTTCATTATGAATCTTGCTATGCTGGTGGCTCAAGATCATATACCAACAGCTCCAAATAACCAGAATGGACCTGTAGGCAGATTAACACAGAGACATTATCTGCAACATTTACCACCTATAAGCAAAAAATATGCATCTCGTGTACATTATGTTTGTTCTTCAAACTCAAAGAAAGAAAGCGGGAAAGCATCTCTCAAGGAAACACGTTATCAGTGTGAACATTTTTGTGTGGCATTGCGTATGGAACCCTGTTTTAAAATATTCCATACGAAAAAGCAATATGAATCCATGCAGAAAGTGCTACTGTAATACAGTACCCAGCACTGGTTATTAAGTATTTATGAACTCATTTACTCATATGAATATACATATGACTTTTTACGAAAACAATGTCATGTGTAATAACATAATTTATCCTCATTATACCACACAGGATTTTGTCGGTAGTTGCATATTAAAAAAGACAAAATGGGCTCGAAATAGTGTTAATTTCATACTTAAATGTTCAGAATTCTCCAAGATAAAAGTTTTCAAACGTAGCTAAAATTGCCTCAATCTGCAGATGTAGACAAGTATTGGGCCGGTACTGAGACCGTTAAATAGTGGATTATGCCTAATACTGACTATTATAAAAACATGATGATTACTGGGTGAATGCTAATCACCAACTGATGCATAGTAAGTGTATTCTTCAGATGCTCACCATCTACTTGCTGAGGTGGAACTTTATGTGAATGACTTGATAATACTGACACAGAACGTTACATGTTGACTTCTGGGCAGTCTGACTTTAAACAATAATTAGTAGTTTTCATAATGATTGAATGCTCAGCACCATCTGACTAAACAAAGAAACTGATGATCAAGTAACATTGTAATTATGTTGTTTTAATGATAGCTGCTGACTGACATGAAAATAATATTGACCGACATGGAACATTAGATAGTGTTTGTACCCATTTATTGCTGGCTATGGACTGACTGTGGCATTGTACAAGACGCCGATTTAAAGATGTGTGTAGGACAGATATTACAATATATTAACATAAAAAGTTCTTACAATTTAGTTATTAACATAAAGGTAGTAAGAGTATAGAATATGTAAACTCATTAGGCATAGAAATTACTTTGATTAACAATTAGCTCAATATCTGTAAAGGGGTGTAAATGGTGGTTTTATTTTATGCGGCAGGAGTTTCAGGATGTGTTGGATTTTATGAAGTTCAACAAGATTTTCTAGAAGCTGAAATTAACTAATTGAAATATTTTGTAATCTAGCATGTTGTTCTAGGAAAATTATACATTTTTGGGAAAAAATTAAGGCTATAAGATTATGACACTGGATTTTTGAAAGGATTAAATATTAAGACCAAAAAGTTCTAGTAACTGATAATTGTGAATAAAGGTAACTTTTGAAGTAGGCCTACATAGATTTCTGAAGAGATAAGATGCTTGTTTAATAAATGAGAAAAAGGGGTTTCAACTAAAGTTTGTCAATCGTAAAATAATTATTAGTGCTGTCAAATTTTGAAGTGCACTTGGTGTTGGAGAATTGTGAAGTTTGGAATATTTTCCAAGGTAAAATATTTTTCGATGAATTATGGACACTATTGTTATCAGCAGACTGTGATTTATTTACTGAAAATAAAGTTTTAGAAAATACAGGATGGATAAGAATTTGGAGTTTTCATATATTCACAGTACATGGGTTATGTATGGAATAGAGAACAGAAAAAATTAAGGTCTGGAAGTATAGCAAGAGAAGCTTCATTTGACAGTGTTGTCACCTCACTTCTTTTACTGGAATATGTTAGTGTGATATGCATATAGCCAAAGATGGTGGAAAATTTTAGCTTCAGAACCATAGGTTTCTTCATGTAACATGAGAAAAGAGGGCTAGAGGAAGAGGACAAGTGCTAAAGAGAAAAAAAAAGATTTTTTGCAAGCTGTTCACCAATAAAGACTGTGCTTAACTTACTGTGTTACCGAGCGAGATGGCACAGTGGTTAGCACACTGGACTCGCATTCAGGAGGACGACGTTTGAGGTGCTCATCCGGCCATCCTGATTTAAGTTTTCCATGATTTCTCTAAATGGCTTCTGGTAAATGCTGGGATAGTTCTTTTGAAAGGACGTGGCCAACTTCCTTCCCCATCCTTCCCTTATCCAATGGGACCAATGATCTGGTTGTTTGGTCCACTCTCCCAAATCAACCAACCAACCAACTTATTATATTTGGTCATCAAGTGGATTCAAAAATGCATCCCAGGAGATGGTTGTGTAAAGTCCAGTATGTTTCTATACCCAAGAAATTTGTTATGATGGTACTAATGTGGATGCTATTTTTCTTGACTATCTTAATGCTGTTGTACATTTTTCATTGTAGCTTAACATCAGGGTATATGCATGTGGTATATGTTATTAAGTTTATAACTGCTTTATGGGTTCCTCATTGGCACAGTTGTTTTTGATCCAGATTAACCAGTGCAGAGAAACCTAACATAAGAATGTTTTGCTTGTGATATTACTGACTGTTAATTTAGTGACTGCAAACTGTTGAAGAGAAAGAAAGTATTGTTTTGCAATTTGCATGTAACTCTGTTCAAGCGACTTATTCACAAAGGTCCTGAATAGTACTTGTCAACAAATTTACAGTCGTGAGCATCATGGAACTGACAGAGTCAATGATTGAATGTCTCCACCTTAGTCAAACCATAAGGACCCCATTAAGGTGACAGTGTGTTCCTACTGATTATAAACTTCACTTTCACACTACAAGCAAAGCAAGCAGTTTCTACCATATCAAGAGCTACTGATAAGAATCAAGGCTAGCCTCAGACCCCCAGTTTATGGCCATCATTGGCAATGCATGTGCCAAGATTTTACATAGGAAGCACCATCCCTCCATAGGTTGATTTGATTTGATTTGATTTATACAGGGAGAAAAAACATTTATACAACAATGGTCTTAGCACTTTCTTCTTTCCTTTCCCCCACCCAAAGCTGGGTTTATTATATGGTTCCACTCTGTTTAATTTTAGTAAAGCCATTGGTACCCATAAGAAGGAGGGGTGCTCATAAGTGTACCTTTTACCTTGGAACATATATTCTTTATATGAGGGGTCCATGATAGTTTCACTTCCAGCAGGGTAATCCAAGCCCCCTCCTCCTACTGGTAGAGTTTCAGCAAAGAGCTTGAGATTCCAGTATGTGTGCTGAATTTGCTTCCTCATAAATGATATTGCAACAGTTTTCTTTGGGACTAATTGTTTGATCCTGTTTCCTGTGCCAATTTTCCGCAATGTCAGGTGCACATTGTGCCACTGTTCTAACAGTACTATTTGACAAATATTACCATGACTAAACCATCTGCATATCCTTGGCAAAAGTAGCCTCCGTTACGTAACTCTTCAGTGGGTTCATTCACCACTAGATTTCACAGTTGTGTGGACAAGACCCCTCCTTGTGGAAACCTCCCAGTGACATTTATCGCCATTTTCTTGTTGTTGGCTTCTACATTTCTTCTATTCAGCATGGTCTTAGTCCACTTGCATATGGTGGTTACAGTGCCATGCTGCTCTGCAGCTCTAACAATGGATTTGAAGGTTATATTGCTAAAAGCCTCCCTCAATATCCAGGAAGGTGCAGAGAGCTGTTTCATGAAAATGTTGAGCTTTTTCCACCTTCCAAACAGGCTGGTGAAATGCTGTTTGACGTGACTTAACTGGTTGATATGCTTGTTGGTTTATGTGCAGCAGAACCTCATTTAACCTATACTCCTTAACATGCACACTAACCGGTTTTCCTAATGTCTTTAGAAAAAAGGAGGATAGACTAATTGGTCTCATATCTTTGGCCTTGAATGATCAGTTTTCCCTGGCTTTGGAGTGAAAACAACCCTCATTGTCCTCCAAGTATTTGGAATGATTCCTGTTGCTAGCCTGACCCTGAACAGTCTACATAGGAATTAATTAAAACCTGTCCTGCATGTTGTAGTACACCTGGAGAGATACAATCTGGGTCTGGTGACTTCGATGGTGAACGTTCCCACAGCCCACTGGACTTTTTTTGAAGTCAGGACATTCTCTTGCAGGCTGTCAGTTTTCATTTTCATTACCTATGAACCAATCTCTGTGAGAGACTGACTCCTGCTCTGTGTTATCCGTCAGAGTGCAGTGAGGGAAGTGAGTCTTGAGGAGCACATCTAGCGTCGCAATTGGTATCCTTGTATGCCCACCACCCTCCTGGACCAATTGGTATTTTATTGAGAACTTTATGAAGTATAGCACAAGTAGCTGTACCTTCCACTTCCTCACAGGATACCTTACAGGCAGAAAGCTTCACTTGCTTGATCACAAGATTTTATTTACAAGGGTTTCTTGATACTTGCCCATTCTCATTTCTTCCTTGCGAGGTTGAACAGTCTTCTTACCTGTTTCCTATGCACTTCCAGACTGTTGTTCCACCAAGATACATTCCTATTTGTGCACTTCTTGTTGAGTGGGCAGTTTCGTAAGTATGAGGTTGTAATGGGAGACTCGCTGCATCTTCCATTTCCTCAAAATCTACTGGGTGCCTTATCAAAGTTCTGATTTCAGGTAAGTGCAAGTTTAGATCTTTCTGTATGAGTCCCAGTCTGTTCTACTAGGATCCCTACAGGTCATTTCAACCACAAACTTTATATGTGAGGGAAGATCAGAAAGTAACGCACAATAATTATGTTACCAAAAAGTTTAACAGGTGATAAAACAAAATAATCACAACTGAACTTGCATCTTTTATCTAGTTTTCTACATATTCACCAACATTCTCAACACATTTCTCCCATTGTCGTACCAATTTTGATATACCCTCTTCACAGAAGCCCATTTGATTGGAGTGTGGTTTACTGCGGACTGCTGAAATCACTTCCACATCTGTTACATGGTGTTGACCAGCCAGGAATTTGTTCACGGGACCAAACAGATGAAAGTCCAACTACGCAAGGTCCACACTGTATGGTGGATACTGGAGCACCTCCCACCCAAATTTGGCAGTTTCCTCATGAACAGGTGCAGCAATGTGGGGGCAAGCATTGTCATGAAGAAGTTTTAAAACTGTCAGCATTAATGTTGTGCCGCTTGTTATGAAGGGCATGACAAAACTTAACCAAAGCTTTAATATAGGCTGCAGCATTCACAGTCATCCTGTGCTCAGCAAAGTCCACCAGTAAAACACCACAGATAATCCTGGAGCTCTGACACAAGCACTTCCGTAGCAGATTTTTTTTTTAATTTTTTTCTAGAGACCTGCTTGATTTTTGGGCATGTAGTGGTACACCCACAACTCATCACCAGTGATGATTTCTTTCAGAAAATCATGCTCTTCTGCAACATAATACATTAAGTGATCAAAGCTTCGCATCATTCACTGGCCCTTGTGGTTGTGTGTCAGTTTCTTAGATATGTCATGAGCAGTATTGTACAGTGCGCCATAGGAAATGTTGAACTGCTTTGATAAGGTTCGCAGATGCTCAGGCCGATCGTTCAAAATAGCAGCCTCAATGGCTCCAACATTCTTTAGGGTTGCAGCTGTTAGTGGCTGCCCAGAGTGTGGTAAATCACTAAGGTTCACACAGCCCTCTTGGAAGGATGCACACCACCTGGAGAGATTGCTGTGGTCCATACAATCGTCCCTATATATGTCATGTATGTCCCTGTAAATTTCACTAATTTATGCCTTTTGGACCACAAATATTGAACTACACTTAGCTGCTTTTTGCAAGTTAATGACACTAACATGTGCACCAAGTTTGTTTTGTGGTTCAGACATCTCTTGTTAGAGCTGTATGACAAAATACCATCTGTCGCACAAACTTCAAACTGTATTGTCACGAAATTTCAACATTCCAGCTGCAATACTAGGTGAGACAAAAATTACTGTGTGTTACTTCCTGATCCTCCCCTGTACATGACGTCAGCTAAGAATGGCTCCATCAGCATATGTCATTGTTTGACATAACTACCCACTAGAGTGGACCAAAAAGTTATGTAAATTACTTCTTTGGTTAATCACCCTCCAATCCTTTGTGAAGACCTTCTCGTTCTACACCCTTATTTTCTCGAACAGAGTCTTTGTAGGAGTATGTTAAGAAGTTTTGGCACCCAAATTGTCTACCTTTTTAGTCTTGAAGAGCTCAGCCACTGCCTTGACCTGCAGCTTTGCCTTTCCACAGAGATATATATCTGGTTAAGCTGCTCCACCATTCCCATACTCCCACAGACAAAAATAAGAGCACTTTGTCCAGAGAGACATACCCTCTCCCATCCCCAGCCTTGTTGAAGAGAGGCATCTGAACAAGCTCCAGCTATTGCAAGGTGACGTTTGTCGGTAGATGTCCTTGTTGGATAACTGCTATCCTGGAAACTGAGACTGCAGTACTATAGGTATATTTCCCTATTTCCTGCCTCAGCTTTCTTTGAATCCATTTATCGTGAGATGTGCAGTATTAGACTCTTCCCTTATTCTCTTGTCCCTTGTCCTAGAGATAGAAGGGGTATGATTACCCCTTCACTCTGAGACTGTCTCCTTTTCTTTGTGGTCTTAGGTTAAGACTTTTAGTTCCAGCCATTTATATTTAGAAAACAATTATTTACCTTCCTTTTGTTTTTGTTCTTTGAGGAGTTTCCTCCTCTGACCACCAGACAAGAATTTGAACTTTACGTGGTCCAGCTTACAGTAGTAATTTGCACTTCTCGGACTGGCCTATCACCCAATCCAGTTGTGGAAAGAGCTTCTATCATTTCCAGTCCTAATGCTTGGATATTTGAGATCTCATCAAGTCCCTCAGTTTTACTTTCACCTCCAGCAGAGCCCTCAGCTTTTTGTGAACATGTATGCCTCTCTTCCTAAAGAGGCAGTGTTTCTACAAGGTGATGTCCCCCAGAGAGGCCCTCCATCGATACTGGCAGATCATCCTCCACTTTATTCTTGGCATATCTGCTGAAAGTTAACATTGGTATTCTTCCTGTTCCTGGTTGCTATCTTCCATTATTCACCTAACAGGAGCCTTTCCTCTAGTGCCTACCCATCGTATTTAGGGTCTGCTAAAGACATTGCTTCAGTTCCCAGAAATGGCAATTTGTGGTGGCTCAGTAGTTGCGTCACATGGTTACTTTCCCTATCATTTGTTAAAATGTTATCAGATCTATTCATATGAATACTATGGCTGAGTTAATTAAGCAGTACTACTCTTAGAATCATCAACACACAATAATTGAAAGACATCTCAGTATCTGAACTTGTTTCATAAGCCTCTGTCAATGAGATGATGCATTGCATGCCAAAGCAGTTGCCTGATGCTGGTAAGTGAAAGATACAAAGTTTCACATCACATTCTGGAAAAAAACCACCACACACACACACACACACACACACACACACTCACGCACACATGGAGAGAGAGAGAGAGAGAGAGAGAGAGAGAGAGAGAGAGAGGGAGGGAGGGAGAGGGAGGATGAGGAGCAGAAAGAGGAGGAGAAAATGTGTTTTATGAACATGTATTGGGACACACTTCATTTCCATTTTACAACTCATTTTCTTCTACTCTTTATAGCACATTAATCATAGCAATACACAGGAACAGAATGTACCAGCATACCATTGGATACTTTTCTTACATGAAGTGTCCAAGGAGACCTCTTGTTTATGCTTCATTGAGGTCATTGCCAGTGTTGTGTATTCCATTTCCTAGGAGGTAAATTTGACATGTGACTTGCATCACCACTTGTGTTGGAATGTGGCTCTCTCCATTGTCTTACTTAAATATACCATCAGCTATTTAAGTTATCATTATGGACTTAGCAAATACATATACGTTTCTAATACTCATTACAGATGTGATTTCTGGTATAGTTTAATGGAAGTGTTCACAAATGTGAATGTGGCAGATGCATATTTGACATACAAATTAGCATATAGCTGTGGCTTCACTACTATATTTGTATCAGGAGATATCCCAAGATGAGGATGTTTGAAGCAGATTCAATGCAATGGGACACAAAATACCACTTACAGACATAAGAATTACAACTTAACCAGATTTAACCCAAGGTGACATTCTGAAACTTTCATCTACCAAAGTATTCTATCTAGTATGCTGATGTGTTCAGTTCCACATTTCTTCAATGGGCAAATGTGCTATGAAAATATGTAGCAAATGAGTTCTTGTGTGGAAATCCTGTGTTTCCAGACTCAAGTCCATTTGACACCCCTTCTTCTACATGAGAGGATAGTTTGCTGAAAGTTTGGCCATACCTTTTTGTTATGCTCTCTGTAAATGCCTTTGTGTTTGCAGACAGTGGCCACATCTCCTCCATATCGATACTACTTGGATAGTCCATTTTGAAACTGCTGTAATCAAGTTAGCTGAGAATCTAACAACAGTAGCGCACAAATAAATACTGACTCAATTTTTAGCGGAAGCTAGTGTTCCTTGTTTGTGGTTGAGTGTTGTACGTAGCCCGTATTCATACTTTTCATCATTGTCTGTCTTCTGTCTGTGCCTGTAACCTGCATATGAACGTTTTTGGTGTGACGTATGATTGACTCTTGAATTGTGCCCTTTAATACAATGCCATTTTTAATTTGCAGAGAACACAGTTATCTCTGTTAGATCATAATGAGTAACAATAATGGAAATTTGTGGATGGAACAATACATAAAATAAGTGGAAGGCAGCCACTGACATACAGCAGACAGATGTGTGGCATATATGCACATAACAGAACATAGCACTCACTAGCTCTTGAGGACATTAATGCACATACCACACAGACACCCAAACACATACTACCCCAGTCGCAAAAATACTGTCACCAGAACTATAATGCCTGTTTGTTCAGGACACTACTGAAATTTGAAAGATAACATCAGTTTTAACTAGAAAGAAGAAAGCATCAAGGTAAACAGATCCTGGATTCCTGCTTGCAGCAATCAATCATTGCAGGTAGCAAGGGGAGAACCTCAGTGATAATGACCAGTGGAAAGCCATCAGACATTGGCACGCAACGGGTACATGTAATCTCCAGCAGTGGGCTCATATCCACTCTGATACCAGCGATGGAGGATTAAGTCGTGATGATGCCAGCCACTTGTGCTGGTGAAATGTCAGAAATATCATTAAACAATTACTGTGTAATGGGTTACTGCTTATTCTGTGTTAGAAAGTGCACCATGCTGAGGGGTATATAGTTCAAATGGATTTCCATGTCACTGTGTGTAATTACATGTGAGTAATATTAATCTTCTGTTATACTGTGTTGATGATATTTTCCCAAAACCGGTTGTGATAATAAAGAAAAATTAATGTAGCTTTGTGTCATGCATTTTATCAAATTTTAAAGAAATGTCAGCCGAAGATAATGAGACAGAACCCATCGGAGAATACATCAACAAGTGATCACAAGAGCCTCAACAACTTTTGTTCAAGATCTCTCTCTCTCTCTCTCTCTCTCTCTCTCTCTCTCTCTCTCTCTGTGTGTGTTTGTGTGTGTGTGTGTGTGTGTGTGTGTGTGTGTGTGTGTGTGTGTGTGTGTGTGTGTGTGTGGGGGGGGGGGGGTGTTCTTTCCCTACAAGTTAAAGCTGTTAGTCAAACTGAGACATGATTCCAGAGTCATCCATGCCTTTTGCAGGCAACATTCTTACCCACTGAGTTACATGGGCATAAGTAATGGGTCACCTCACCTCACACACTCAATCTGCCAGTGCCCCTATCCTAATGACTGACTTTTTGTTAACATCTCTGGGGTAACTTGACAGATTAACTTTCATGGGAGGAATGCTTTTATGGGAGAAATGCCTTAGTTACAGCTTAGGTTTTGTTTCCACTGCACACCAATCATCAGATTAATTGTGGATTTCTTCCTTTTGTGTATGTGACTTAAAACAAACAGTGAGCTGCTGTATTTGTTGTTCATTGTAGGGGAATCAGTATTGTGGATTGTGTGAAATACAAACTTGCAAACTGCTCTCTGCATAAAGCATCCATTTGAGATAATTAAGCATTGTGCTTGATGATTGGATGAGCAAGCTGTAAAGACTGTTTGCTTGAGACTGTAGAAGTCCATTCACTTTAATACAAGTAAAACTAATTTACTTAAGTATGAAGATACTAATTTACTAAAGCATGAAAATATTGGTATTGATCATTTGAGTAAGTCTATCAGTAATTATTTTGCAACTGTTGCAGTTACATCTCCCACCACATAAACACACAATGCGTCATGATATCAGGAGTTTTTGCCTTTTTATTCTATTTCATTTTTACTCTGGTGTTTATCAGATAGCTAGGTGTTGTCACTTCTTCTGGTCTTTTTAGATTACTTCCTACAGTGTTTTCCATTTCTGCTATTCCACAGGAGCGCCCACTGTCAAAAGTTCTACAGAGAGGTGAAGATGCACAGTTTGATCAACTTTTAACTGCTTTTGGATCTGTTGCTGAGCATTGCTTACCATCTATTTTGAGAGCACTTTTTGCTTGGTATGAAAGACAGGTTATCGATGCCGGAGGAACGGAACAGAGGAAGACAGATTTAAAAGGAAAAAGGTAAATTCTCCAAATGTAGCTCATATTGCCCTTTTTCACCTTGGGAACAATATTGATGCCTGACTCAATATTATACTGGATAAAATAAATTATGTGTGACAATTGTGACTACATCAATAAAAATCTTATTTCCTTCTCCCAGTAAGAACTATTTTTTTGAAAACAAAACTAAATTCACAGTGTCTAACATATTGATCTTCCAAGTACTACTTCAGTTTGCGATTAGTTGGTTTGTTAGATGTAGGGCAACCAAGATTGAGTTAATTAGTGCTCATTGGTGATCAATATGTGGTAGTACATCATCACACCTGATGCATGTTTCTACTTCTCTAGAAGCAATTAAAAATTATATGTAAATGTTTATATCTGGTAAGAAATTTACTGGCTTCAGATGTATCTTACAATCATTGCTTTAAGTGGAATCTATTTATGTTTTCCTACTTGCAACATACATGTAGAGAATATGTGGTGGCACACTGATTTCTGTTTTTGAACATTTATATGAGGCATGACAACAATGGGCAGTAGTTAGGCCAGTATGCAAGCTGTTAAAAACTACAACACACCTTTTGAACTCTATCTGGTTAGTAAGTTATAAATGTTTCCTGTACATTATGCAATACTTAGCACTTGTGTATCTGTATTATTTTTCAGTGTACTCAGACAGAAAAAGAGGCAATTTTTTAAATTAGTTTCCAAGTTATTTATACATATTCAATCAGAATGTATGTGCATTCTGCGGCTTGGGAAAATATTTAAATATCTTTTACTGCTTTGCAGAAGTTTCGTGGTGTTTGTATTTCTGAGTAGTAAATTCTTAAATTTTTGTATTTGACCTCTACTGTTCTCCCTCAAATACCCGGTGGAATTGAGGCCAGGTTGTTGTTATTTTTTCTAAGCTTTCAGTGTACATTTGGATTAGCAACATCTGGTATGGAATTACAGTGGTACAACATGCGGTAACTTGAGACACTTCTTGAAATATATGTTACAGCATGAATAACTGTCCTTCACATTAGCAGTCCTGGAGTCTCAATTATGGTATTAGGACTTGCAATTTATAACATATTTGAGAGTACTGGAAGTTTGATAATGAGCACTAGTTACATAAGAATTTAGGCTACTTGATCAGATTAATATATGAGATCTATCACTTGTTCTGTCCATGTACTAACTAATCAGAATACTCCATAATAATTGACGAAATGTAACACAGCCTTACTTTTTCAGTTCATGGAGAATGAGAGAGCATTTTTTTTTTAATTGTCAATGTTGGCGTTGTATTACAGTTAATTTTTGTCATCACTTTCTGAAGAGAGACAATAATTAGTTCCAGAGTCTATGCACATACATGAGCATGGAGAGGAAATCTGGCTCAAGTTTAAAAGAACACTTGACGACATGCTGGATAGATATGTACGCAATAGAATAGCTAATAATGGGAGGAACCCTCTATTGTAAAAAAACTTCTAGAGAAACAGATTACTGCGAATAGGTGTAAAACAAAGTGTAGGGTTATAGATAGAGAGATGCTGAGTGAAACGCATTTCACTGTCAAGAGACCAATGCATGATGCCTTCCATGACTACCACAGCAGAATACGGTTAAAGGACATTTCACAAAATCCAGAGAAATTTTGGTCATATGTAAAGGCCGTTAGTGGCACCAAAGTTAGTGTCCAGTCCCTAATAAATGAGACAGGAACTGAAAATGAGGGTAGCAAAGCAAAGTGCTTAATTCCATTTTCAAATATTCCTTTGCAAAGGAAAACCCAGGAGAACTGCTCCAATTTAATCCTTGTACCACTGAAAATATGGTTGAAATAAATACTAGTGTCAGTGGTGTTGAGAAACAGCTGAAATCATTAAAATTAAACCGAGCTCCAGGCCCCGATGGAATCCCTGTCATATTCTGTACTGAATTTGTGGCTGAGTTAGCCCCTCTACTAACTATAATCTATTATAGATCCCTTGAACAAAAAACTGTGCTCAGTTCTTGGAAAAAGGCACAGGTCACATCCAGCTATAAGAAGGGTAGTAGAAGTTATCTACAAAACTACTGTCCAATATCCTTGACATTAATTTGCTATAGAATCTTAGAACATATTCTGAGCTCAAACATAGTGAGGTAACTTGAACAGAATGACCTCTTCGATGCCAACTAGCTTGGATTTCGAAAACATTGATCATGTGAAACCCAACTCCCACTTTTCTCACGTGACGTACTTGGGATCAAGGCAACCATATAGATGCAGTGTTTCTTGATTTCTGAAAAGCATTTGACTCATTACTGCACCTATGCTTATTGTCAAAAGTATGATCATATAGGGTATCAAGTCAAATTTGTGACTGGACTGAGAACTTTTTGGATGGGAGGAAACAGCATGTTACCTTGGATGGAGAGTCATTGTCAAATGTAGAAGTAATTTCAGGTGTGCCCCAGGCAAGTGTGATGGGACCCTTGCTGTTCGTGTTTATATTAATGACCTTGCAGGCAATATTAACAGTAAAATCAGGCATTTTGCAGATGACGCATGTATCTATAATGAAGTAGTACCTGAGAAAAGCTGCATAAATATTCAGTGACAACTTGATAAGATTTCAATGTGATGCAGAGATTGGCAACTCACTCTGAATGTCCAGAAATGTAAAATTTTGGACCTCACAAAGCAAAAAAAAAAAAAAAAAAAGGGTAGTATCCTGTGACTGCAATATCACTGAATCACTGTTTGAATAGGCCAACTCATACAAATACCAGGATGGAACACTTTGTTGGGATATGAAATGGAATGATCACATAGATTCAGTTGTGGGTAAAGCAGGTAGTAGACTTTGGTTTACTAATAGAGTACTGAAGAAGTGCCGTCACTCTACAAAAGGGATTGCTTACTAATCACTTGTATGACCGGTTCTAAAGTATTGCGTTTCAGAAATCAAGAAACACTGCATCTATATGGTTGCCTTGATCCAAAGTATGTCATGTGAGAAAAGTTGGAGTTGGGTTTCACATGATCGATGTTTTCGAAATCCAAACTGGTCTGCATCGAAGAGGTCATTCTGTTCTAGATACCTCACTATGTTTGAGCTTAGAATATGTTCTAAGATTCTACAACTAATTGATGTCAATGATATTGGACAGCAGTTTTGTAGATAACTTCTACTATCCTTCTTATAGGTAGATGTGACCTGTGCCTTTTTACAAGAAGTGTGTGCTACTTGTACCAGATAGAACCAACAGGTGACACTGAATGAAGGGCAGCACAAATGGTCACAGATTTGTTTAATCCATGGGAGTGTGTCACAGAGATACTGAAGGAGCTGAACTGGCAGATTTGTGAGTACAGACATAAGCTATCCTAAGAAAGGCTATTTACAAAGTTTCAAGAACCAGCTTTAAATAAGTACTCGATGAATATACTACAACCCCCTATGTAACACTCACATAGGGATCATGAGGATAAGATTAGAGTAACTTCTGCACGCACTGAGGCATTCAGTCAGTAATTCTTCCCACACTCCTTATGTGAATGGAACAGGAAGAAACCCTAATAACAGGTACAATGGGACGTACTCCCTACCGTGCACCTCACGGTGGTCTGCAGAGTGTAGATGTAGATGGCCAGTTTTATCTGTTCATCAAGTGTAGTTTCATTTCTCAAGAAAACATATTTATTTTTCCTCAAAAAAATAATGCAATTGTCATAATTTGTAAATTTATGTGGAAAACATTAAATGACTAGATTTCAATTTGCAGCACTGAAACTACAGAACGAAGTGAAGCTGACATACTACAGGAGCGTCGAGATTTGGCAGTAGAGTTCATATTCTGTTTGGTGTTGATAGAAGTATTGAAACAGTTGCCATTTCATCCAGGTCAAGATGATCTTGTGGGTTACATTGAAAATCTTGCTTTCAAACACTTCAAGTACAGAGAAGGGTAAGTAAATTCACTAAAGTTTAATTTTATAGCAATAATAGAAATGCCTTTATCTCCAGCCCCCCCCCCTCCCCCCAATATCTCTTATAAGCTCAACCCCATTCCCATCCTGCCCTCTTTTGTATTTTTTGTAGCTGCTGAGACATCTGTCTTTCCCACTCCTAACTTGCAGTACCACACTATCCCTTCCTTGTCTCGTGCATCTTACCCTATCCCCTCCCCACATCCATCAGCCTAAGTGACTGATTTCTAATAATCCAACAGCTACAGTGTGTGTGTGTGTGTGTGTGTGTGTGTGTGTGTGTGTGTGTGTGTACTTTCTGTAAAAAAGAGAGCCAAGGCTCAAAAACTAATTAATCCTTAACTACTCTCTGTATTTAGACTGATGTTATTAACTTTGTGAGATAGATTTCAACCCCAAAACAAAAATTGTCTTGAACTTATTTACTTCCATGCTTCTATAATTTGTTGTTAAAGAATCAGTGAAAGAAAGACTACCATGTATCATAAATCAATCTATTAAAAAACAAAACATGATCTTACCAATAATTAAGGCTCTTCCATAAACATTAGCCTCATAAACAGAGTTAAAGAACAAAGAAAATCTACTTCCACAACAATCAGAAACATGTTTTGAGATCAGATAAAGATCAGTTAAGTAAACTATAAAGAAAAAACAATGACTTTCAATTAAAAAACTGACTGTGGGTACATGAATGAATTGTCTAAGCATCTGTATTTGTTCATCAGGGTCAAGATATACCATTTTGTCAGTGGAATGCATTTTGCACATATATTTTTGACAATTAGAACTTTTGTGTTTGTGTCTATTATGTTTGGACATACATGGCATCATGACATCTTCATCTGTTTTGACTGACTTGGGCCTGCTTGGGACTTGTGCAGGAGATTTGTTGATCCTGCTATCATTTTGAAAGTTTGTGCAATGAACTTTGTTCATAGCAGTCTGCAAGTCTCTAAAAAATTTTCCGGAATTCAATTTTTTCTCTTTGATATGTGCTTTGGTCAATATCATATTAAGTTGTTTTATAAACTATCAATGCACCATCTTTCTGTCCTTATTTACAGTTTTTTCCATAAAAAATAGCCAGATTGTCTTGCTATTTCTTGGTTTCCTTGTGAACATTCTGTTCTTCTACATCATCATCATCCTCTGTTCCACTGTCAGTTTCGTGATCAGATATTTCTGTTTCACAGTCACTAAACTCAGCTGCATCTTAAAAAGAATCTGGTGTATCCAATGAGTGAGCAGTCTTCACTAACAAACAATAACTCCAAAATTTGATCATCACTTAATGTTGCCCCATCCTGTCTAAACCAATTAAAAACAATTTCTGAAGACAAATAAGGAAAGTAATGTTTGTAGTTTTGTGGAGTAGATGTTGACCCCAACTGGTACAAACTTATGGAATTAATGGCTGCTGGTTAGCAAGCACCTGCACAGTGGAAAAGAATCTGGTACTAAGATTACACAGAAGCCAAGTGGCAATGCTGCATTAGGAGTGCAGCTGTAAACAAAAGAGTGACATGTGATGTAGTAAATTACCACACAAATGTAGTTAAGGTTTAATACTGTGTTCTGTTACGTGTGTGTGCGTGCCACACATCAGTCTGCTAAAGCTGAGTGGTAACTTTTAATTTTCAATTTAGAGCCAGGAAATGTTTGTACACATGTATAACAAATATTGTTGATGCAGAACATAGATAATTATAGAATATTTGCAGTTTTTTCACATTTTAGTATATTATGTTATTCTGCACTTAGAATTAAAATACTGAGCTTTACTTGTTACTAACTATAAGGAAAAAATGTGTTAGAAATTACCAGGCAGACACTAAAATATTTAGAAATATGTTAATGTATCTTCCCAATGAAAACAATCAATTATTGATGGAATTATTTGATTGGATAGATAAAAAAAAAATCTACTCACCAAGAGGTGGCATAAAAGACTGTTGTGATTGGCAAGCTTTTGGAGCCAGTGGCTCCTTCTTCAGGCAGAAGGGTTGAGGGGGAAGGAAGAAGGGTGCAGGAAAAGAACTGGAGGGGTCTAGGAAAAGGGATATATTTTGGAAAAGTCACCCAGAACCACGGGTTAGGGTAGACTTACTGTACGGGATGAGAAGGAAAGACTGATTGTTGGGGACTGCATTGGACTAGATTTGAAAACGTGAGAGCTTAAAGGTGGAAGACAGGGTAATATGCAAGACAGAGATTACTACTAAAACATTGTGCACGAGTTAATGAGAGTGAGTAAGCTAAGTGCACTGTATGAAACAGAAGTGAGACGAGGTGATGAAAAATAGATGGGAAAAACAATGAAAGATGTTGAAAACTAAAATGGAGTGAAGCAAAGAGTAGTTACAGTGAAGGAAAGCTGAGATGGAATAAAGTAACGTAAATTAAGGACAGGTGGTTGGCAAGAACAGAGGACGTGTTGTAGTGGTAGTTTCCACTTGCAGAGTTCTGAGAAACTGGTGTCTGGCAGAAGAATACAGATGGTGCACAAATGTCATGTTGTAGAGCATGTTGTTGTCTGTCTTGTTCAAACTGTTGTCTGTTTTTTATCTTATGTACTAATCCATTCGTTTATTTATCTGTGTTACCAAGATTAACCAGCACTTTGCCCCTACATCTTTTCTAATTCTGATTTCTGTGCTTATAGATGGGTCCATTTTCATTTCATTGTTATTTACAAATTTGCTCACAACAATTTGTGGCTCTTTACATTGTATGGCCTTCTCCCGATTGTCTTTCACTGATTTATTCACAAATTTTGCAGCTATGTTTTTTTTCCACTGTCCAGTTATCTTGTTTATATGTATTTCTTTCTCATTTTTGTGTGTTTGTTTTTCGGCAAATCGCTCTGATCAACTTTTAATGCCATCTCTTACATCACTTTGATTGCCAAGCTAAGTAGTTTACATTTTCTCCTATGACTTTCGCTTTCTGTTTACCCAGTTTCTAAAATTTTGTCTGTTTCCATGACTTTCCCAATCAATGTTTCCTTTTTTGCCATTTTTCATATCAATATAGATCGCCCACTCATTCTCTCTTATTAATGATTTCTGTATGAGTATTTCTAATTTTTTCAACTTTTTTCATTGCTTTTCTTCCATTTTTCTGTCTTTTCTTTCCTCTGCTTATTTTTTTTGTGCCACTCACAATGTTTAACTCTCCAACTGTCCTCTCTTGCCATGATGAATCCCATCTCATATTACATCCTTTCCTTTTGAAAACATGCCTATGCACTATCAAAACTAAGGTTCCACATTCTGTTTCTTGAAACCTTCTTGTCCCTTGAAGTTACTCCAAAAAGCCTAACATTGAAAGTCCCCATTTCTGAATGCGATCCAACCCTACACCAGGCTCTTCAACAATTTCAAATACAGCAATATCTTGCTCTTACCTGGTTAATCTACCTGAACACTGTTATTTCCCTGTGTGTCCCTCTGCTGCTCCCTAAACAGCTACACCATCAATCGCCACTCCTCTCCTACAAACTGAACTTGGCCAACCTCCTTAACATCCCGCAGCTTTCACTAGCGTTCACCACTATGTCCCAGACCAAGTATGACCCATCATCCCAAGAACCAGTCACAGCAGTAGTGTCCTTAACCTCTCATCTAAAGCACTCTCCCCTCCTGAAATATTTGTATTATCTAAGGGTCTCACTTTCAGCCCTAAACCTGCATTTAATCATGCTGCTTTGGTGAAGGACCTCCTTTCCTTCACACATAATATCCATTGGAAATACCACTTTCCAACAGCAAACCTGACATTGAACCCTGCCTTGAACAGTTCAGACCACGATCCTAACTCGATCCACCACCACTACCTCAAAATCATTCCTTATGAGCCTTCCAAGAATTCCTCACATCCAGCATTGCCTTGCAACCCTCCCTCAGGTCCCTACAACATGACCTAACCAGTCCGCTGCAGAACTCTAGGCTCTATGTTCCCTAAAAGCTGATGACTCATCATTATCCTCCCAGCAGACAAAAGATCTGCCACTGTAGTACTTGACTGAAAGGAGTATGTTAGTGAAGGTCTACGCCAGCTGCCTGACAACTCTACATATGGCATCTGCCCTCAATCCCTGTGATTCAAACTGACCTGCAGTCCCTCTTAACCTCATCCCCTCACAAGGACTAACACCTCAGTCTGTAGAACTTCTCATCCCACCCGTACCATGCACTCCCCCCCACCCCACCCCACCTTTTACCTTCTTCTTAGATCCAAAAACCCAATCCTCCTGGCTGTCCTATAGTTGCTGGCTTCAAAGCACCCACCGAACGTATATCTGCCTTGGTTGATCATTGCCTGCAACACATAGTACAAAAACTCCTCTCCTACATCAAAGATACCAACTGTTTTCTAGATCGTCTATAATTCATGGTCATCCTACTCTCACTACACACCTTGCCTGTCACCATTGATACCAGCTCCCTCTATACCAACATCCCCCATTGCATGGTCTGTCTGCTGCTGAACATTTCCTCAGTCAGTGCCCACCTGATTCCAAACCTATTACATCCTTCCTACTCACCATAATTAACTTTATACTTACCAACAACTACTTCACCTTTGAGGAGCAGACATACAAACAGATCAGGGGTATGGCCATGGGAATCAGAATGGCTCCTTCCTATGCCAACCTTTGCATGGGTCACTTGGAAGGGGCTTCCTTGGGCTGCATAAGTCTTCAGCCCCTGATTTGGTTTAGATATATTGATAACAGCTTTACCATATGGACTCATGGTAAGACTGACCTACTAAAATTCCTGGAATCTCTGAATACCTTCTCCCATATAAATTTCACATGGTCCTATTCTGAATCCCATGCCACTTTCCATGATCTTGATCTCGTCATCACCCAAGGCGAGTTGCACATTTGCATCCACATTAAGCCTACCAGCAAACAACAGTACTTACATTTTAGACAATTGCCATCCTTTCCATGTCAAACGTTCCCTCCCATACAGCCTTGTCTTCCAAGGCTAATGTATTTGTTTGGATGCAGACTCTATACAGCAGTATACCACCATTCTCACCTCATCCTTCACTGCACGTAATTACCCCACCAGCCTAGTTAAAAAGCAGATTTCCCGGGCCATCACATCCAATTCTGGTACTGCTGATCCTTCCACAAAACAGCTTCGGAGCACACCATTGATGACTCATTATTATCCCTGTCTGGAATGTGTTAATCAGCTTCTTTGACAGGGCCATGACTTCCTAAAATCATGCCCAGTACGAGATCCGTTCTATCTGAAATTTTGCCCACCACATGTAGAATCGCTTTCCATCACCCTCCCAATCTTTGCAATACTCTTGTCAGACCCTATTTTCCTTCTGCACTCATCTCCCTACCCTATAGCTCCTACCACTGTGCCTGTTCCCGCTGGAAGACTTGCCCTTTGCACCCTTCTATCACCACCTATAATAGCCATGTAACTGGCAAAACATATACTATCAAAGGGAGAGCCACCTGCGAACCGACACATGTCCTGTACCAGCTATTATGTAAACACTGTCAGCCTTCTACATTGGCATGACTGCCACCAAATTATCAATTAGGATGAATGGGCATAGGAGAGGGTATATACTGGCAACTTGCAATATCCTGTTGCAGAGCATGCTCTAAAACATAACATTTGTGACCTTGGCGCCTGTTTCACCACATGCACCATCTGGATTCTTCCCCTAGACACCAGTTTCTCAGAACTCTGCAAGTGGGAACTACCACTACAACATATCCTTGGTTATTGACAACCATCTGTCCTTAATTTACATTACTTTCTTCCGTCTCAGCTTTCCTTCACTGTAACTACCCTTTGCTGCACTCCATTGTAGTTTTCAACATCTTTCATTGTCTTTCTCATCTATTTTTCACCACCTCCTCTCACATCCGTTATGTACAGTGCACTTAGCTTACTCAGTCTTATTAACTCGTGCACAATGTTTTAGTAGTAATCTCTGTCTTGCATATTACCCTGTCTTCCACCTTTAAGCTCTCACGTTTTCAAATGTAGTCCGATGCAGTCCCCAACAATCAGTCTTTCCTTCTCATCCCATACAGTAAGTCTCCCCTGACCTGTGGTTCTGGGTGACTTTCCCAAAATATATCCCTTTTCCTAGATCTCTGCAGACCTTTTCCTTCACCCTTCTTCCTTCCCCTTCAACCCTCCTGCCTGAAGAAGGAGCCACTGGCTCCAAAAGCTTACCAATCACAACAGTTTTTTATGTGTGTGTACTGCGACTGCTTGGTGAGTAGATTTTTTATCTATCCAATTAAATAATGTATCTTCCTTGTTGTTTTTCTTGTTGATTGTTAAAAATATTGCTGGAAATGACCTTAACATCTATAGACTTCCCTTCAACACACAAAAATTTGTATCCCTACCTCTTAAATGCTATGAAAATTTCTGCTTATTCCTTTGTGGCTTAACATCGATAGACTTCCCTTCAACACACAAAAAATTGTATCCCTACCTCTTATATGCTATGAAAATTTCTGCTTATTCCTTTGTGGCTGCATTTTGATACTTGCAAACTCACACATTAAAACATACAGCGTACTTCCTGTTGACCTAGAATCATTAAATTTGGCAAGCATTAACAAAAGTTATTCCAAATCTGTTTTGTAGCAGGTTAGCTCCTGTGCATGTGACCAGCTGTTCACTATGATATAACTTCTTGATCAATGTTGAAGTGCTTACCTCCAAGGTGATCTTTGAGTTGGAGGAACATGTGAAAATCAGTTAGGGTAAGACCAGGTGAATATGGAGGATGAGGGACCACTTCCCATATAAATCTTCCAAGCTCTGCCTGGGTCATTCAAGCTGTATGAGGTAGATCATTGTCATGAAGGAAGAGAACTTTGTGAGACAAAAGTTCAGAACATTTTCTTTTGATGACAACTCACAGATTCCTCAAGTCATTAGAGTACCTCTCTGCATTCATTGTGGTGTTGCGAGGCACATAGTGAATGGACAAAAACCCCTGACTGTCTCAATATGATTGACATACCTTTCCCTGCCAAATGTGTGGCCTTAGCTTTTTTCGGGGCACATTCACCAGGTTTCTTCCACACCATGCCCTGACATTTTGCTGAGGAGTGAAACACAGGTCTCATGCCCAGTGACAAGCCATTTCAAGAGTAGATCTCCCTCTCACTGATGTATTTCTAGAAACATTCTGGCCAAGTCCATCTATTGCTGCTTGTGGATGTCACTCAGCAAATGTGTCACCCATCTTCCACAAACTTTGCAGTAATTAAGATGGTCTGTGAGAATCTTTGCAATGTCCGAGCATCCAATTGCAGCCCCAGGAGGTATCCGAATTAGCATGTTGTCAATGCTAACATTACGATCTTCCTCCAAAATACAGCAAGTTGCAATAATGGATCATCATATGTTTCTGTAGTAGGCATTCCTGTGTGCTGGCCATCATTTAAATCATCATGCCCTTCCACAAATTTTACACATCGGATAGAGGTTAACTCTCAATGGATACCAACAGTGGGTACTCATTTTGCTGCAAAAAATTGAATGACAGATTTCTGCTCACAAGCACACACATTTTGTAGTGGTAACTCCATGCTAATTAGCAGCATACCAGCAAGATACTGCAGTATGTATGGTAAGTCGGTGTGAGCATCGTCAGCACATACTAATCAGTCTTGCCAAGGGCAAAGTTCCTTTTGCAAAGAAATTAAACTGGGGAATTTACTTACTGGACGAACCTCGTAGAAAATTACCCCTTCCCATTTTTTCACATGCTTTCCTCACTAGTGTTATTGACCTACATCTCAGTCATCACAAGTTGGAAGCCTTAGGACTGCATGTATTCAGCTGAACCAGACAAACTATTGTGATACCATGCTGATAATATCAAGAATTAAGTGCAATGTTGCCATATAAACACTGTTGACGACAGGTATTTGGTAATCATTGCTTCTTACAATGCTGTGTGGACAGCATCAATGGCAGCAATGATATTGTGGTAACAGTGTAGACTTTCTCACTGATGAAGGCTTCTCATTTACATACACTAGGGAGCAATGAAAGTGGTGACAGAGGGGTAGGTCAGTTCTCTCATCCCTCATCTTCCCTTTGTTTCTCCTTAGAAACAAAGGGAAGATGAGGGATGAGAGAACTGACCTACCCCTCTGTCACCACTTTCATTGCTCCCTAGTGTATGTAAACTGCTTGTCCACTAACAATGAGTTGATTGATTTTGATGAAACTTACCAAAATATTAGATGCAGTCCAAAGTGGAAAAGCAGATACTTACTAATATGCCTCAACACACAGTTCTTTAGTAATGTTAACAGTCTCATTTATTTTACATTGAGATTGTGCTGTTTTGCTGCAACACTCATTCTCCGTTTCAGTTGCGTTAATAATAGAAAAACCTGGGGAAAAAATCATTTTTGTGGAAAAGATGATGAAGTTAAAACTTAACAAAGTTCGCTTCATGAAATGAAAACATGTTGCAGCTTTTATTTTGAGACACAGACACAAAAGAATGGATACTTAGCATATACACTTTGACATTTGTCAGTTAAAGTAAGGAAGCTCTTTTATACAGCACTATTAAATTACCAACAATGCCAAACCATATCACCACATGTAGTAATGAGCAGTAGCTCTCTGATGCCCAATCCACTCTTACAAAGAAACATTGTTGCAACCTACATAGATGACCACAAGCAATTTTCACACTAAGGTATATTTAATCTCTGAGATGTACACGATATAGCAACAGCTAGGATGGTTTGCGATGGATTGCTACCTGCAAACCAAGTTTAGTAATGTTTTTTCCTTCTTTCTCTCATTTGACACTTTTATATGCAGTTAAATCACTAACAATGACCAGAGTTCATATAAGTCTGTAGGATTTCATGACCACTGTCATTGAAAGTAAAACCATACAGGACATTAGGCCACATAATATTCTTTTTCAGTTTCTTCTACAAAATCTACTGATTATGATTTATCTGCTAAAATTATGGTAAGTTAAAAATATGTATACACTAGTGTAATAGCCTCATTATCTATCTACACTGAGGTGACAAAAGTTGTGGTATACCTCCTAATATCCTGTTGGACCACCTATTGCCCAGCGTAGTGCAGAAACTCGACTTGGCATGGAGTCACCAAGTCATTGGAAGTTCCATGCAGAAATATTGAGCTGTACTTCCCCTACAGCTGTCCATAATTGCAGAAGTATTGCCAGTGCAGGATTTTATGCATGGACTGACCTCTTGATTAAGTTCCATAAATGTTTGATTGGTGGCCAAACTATTCTCTCGAATTGTCCAGAATGTTCTTCGGACCAATTGCAAACAATTGAGGCCCAGTGACATGGTGCATTGTCATCCATGAAAATTCCATTATTGTTTGGGAACTTGAAGTCCATGATTGGCTGCAGTGGGTCTCAAAGCAGCTGAATATAACCATTTACAGTCAATGAGTGGTTCAGTTGGAGCAGAGGTCCCAGTCTATTACATGTAAACACAGCCCACACCATTATGGAGCCGCCACCAGTTTGCACAGTGCCTTATTGCCAACTTGGGGCCGTGGCTTCATGGGGTCTGCACCACACTCAAACGCTACCATCAGCACTTACTAACTGAAATTGGAACTCTTTTCACTTGATCACGGTTTTCCAGTCATCGAGTGTTCAACTGATGTAATCACAAGTCCAGGATAGGAGCAGCAGGCAATATTGTGCTGTTAGCAAAGGCACTCGCCTAGGTTGTCTGCTGCCATAGTCTGTTAAAGCTAGATTTTGCCACACTATCCTAACGGTTACATTTATCAAACACCCCACATTGATTTCTGTGGTTATTTCACACAGTGTCACTTGTCTGTTAGCATGGAAACTCTCTGCAAATGCCACTGCTCTCGGTCGTGAAGTGAAGGCCGTTGGCCACTGCTTTGTCTGTAATGAGAGATAATGTCTGAAATTTGGTATTCCCAGCACACTCTTGATACAGTGGATCTCAGAATACTGAATTTCCTAACCATTTCTGAATTGAAATGTCCCATATGCCTAGATCGAACTACCATTCCGCATTTAAAGTCTGTTAATTTCCATCATGCAGCCATAATCATGAATCTGTTGAGAACAAATGATTGCTCTGCCAATGCGCTGCCATTGTACACCTTGGGTATGTGATTCTACCATGATCTGTTTATGTGCCTATCACTATCCCATTACTTCTGTCACCTCTGTGTATAGCAGTTCAGTGTTAGCATTTGAGGTATTATTTGGAGTCTGGTACAACTTTGGGGTTGCAATATTTCAGTAATTCACAAGCCATTGGAGCAGTAAATACCATTACAAATAACATTAAATTAAAATTATTGCATAAAAATACACTATGATTTAATGAACATAGAATGGTCCATAGTAGGCTGTAATGTGACTTTTATTTAACCATGTGATTGGCTAATTTGTCTGTATCATCCAAAAATTGTGTTGCTCAACAAACATGTCCCCAAATGCCAATGGATACATAACTTTGAAAAAGTTGCTAAATGTTGCCCAAAAGACAAAATATCGCCCAATCTGGTCACCCAGGTGGTACTCAATTATAAAAAACCATTTCCACTGCAAAACGATGGGGAGTGGTGACTGGAGAGTGGAAGGGGTATGTGATGACAGCACATTCTATAATTCGTTACTTTCTAAAAGATTTTTTTCAGCAGGCTGCTTGAAATTATCTCAGTTGACAGCATCCTGCATCCCTCCCTCCCCCTTCCGTCCAAAATCTATTTACACCCGTATAATACTGTAATGATTGAAGACAGCAATTCTATGCACAATTAAATCTAAAAATATGCATATGTTCGTGCAGTATCAAATGTGTAAACATGCACTGTCGAAGACATACACAGCAATTTCAGAATTTGATCTGTTGCTATGATGTATTCCATTTTATTTTAAAACAAAACTTTTAACTACTAGTTTTTACAAATTCTCCAACAGCTGAGACAGGAATCCATCTGCCGGCAACCTTAAAAATGGTTTTCTGTGGTTGCCCATTTTCAATTTACGAAACTGTCAGGGTTGTTCCGCCACAGCCAACACCTTTCCAATATCTTTCTGTCCTGGCAGATTCCAATTCCCTTAAAGATTTAGCCCTTCTACCTAAATGAAAAGAGCTGCATCGAAGGCAAGCTGAGTATCTTTTCAGAGACTCCTGACACTAAAAGCCCTATGATAATAAATAATAATCCAAATTCTCCTTTAGGCTCATAGATTTGTCTACTGGGACATTCTTTAATGCAAAAATTGAACTTTCTTAGACTGCAGGAAGTGACAGATGCATACTTAAATGAGGTAATTTGGGAAAAATGTAAAGTTGAATAATTCCAGATCTTTTGCATTTTTGTCACCAAAAATTGCGATAGCTTCTCTTTCGAACACAGATCTCTTTAGTCCAAAAGTCCTGTCAATAATAATCATGGCGTCACAAAAAATTAGCACTCATCCATTCCTAATCACTTCCTCAGTGAAAGATGAAGAGTATAAAATGATCTCAGAGGGTGAAGAGAGATTGGAGCATGACTGCTTCTTAGTGGTTTTTCAAAATATGGCACTCCTAAGTAACGAGATTATATCTCTGCTTGGTGTAAACTCTGAGATCATTGTCGAATAAAATGGTTTATCATTCTTAATAGAAATTTTCAAAATAAATTGAAAACATGCGTCTTTTTAATGTTCTCTGTAACTAATAGGACTTACACCTGTACGGCTTGCGGCTCATTGCTGTGCGGCTGTAACTTTTTCCACATGGAAGTAGAAGTGCCCAGTGTGAACGCAGGAGGTATAAATGGAATCACTCATACGCACATGGTAATGAAGAAGCAAATACCTACACATCTGCCTCTACTTCTGTGTGGGTCAAGCTACAGACGCAAGGTGACTAGCCTCAAAGCGAACAAGTGTAAATGCACCTTTACACTGTTCTTCCCATTTCAGCTGTATAGAAACTCTGCCACAGCCACATATCATTTCATGGAATCCTCCATTGTGGAGGTAATCAGTTGCATAGGTATTTTATAAAAAAACATCTTTTATTTTAATCATAACATGTAAGCTTTCACGGCTGGCATCTTCATTAATTAAAACTTCCGGGCTGAATTGCCGTGGTCCATATATAAAACCGCTTCTCCTTCCTGACGTTTCGTTGCTACTGCGGGCAACATCTTCTGAGGTGAGTCGGTGACTGGCTGTTTTAATCCTTCTTCTTTTTTATTAAAATTATTTTCATGCTTGTAGATCTCTATAGCTTCTCTACACATGCGGGTACAATAATGTGAGGTCCTAGCTATCATGTCTATCGTGTTTGTCTCACTAAATTTTATTTCGTGATCACCGTCTTTGAAAACGTGTTCCACTACAGCTGATTTGTCAATTTGTCCCAGTTTACAGTTCCTTTTGTGTTCCATTGTGCTGGTATTAACACTCCTCTTAGTTGTTCCAATGTAAACCATGCCACAGCTACATGGAATTTTATACACACCTGGGGTAGCTAAGGGGTGTTGTGCATCTTTCACCAATCTTAAACTTTCACTAATTTTCTTGGTAGGTCGAAAGATTGTCTCCACTTGAAACTTGGCCAAGTTTTTTAATGTGTTACGTGGGTGGCTGGGTCATACATATTTTTGGTAAATAATCAGCCAGTCACATTTCACTGTGTAGTTCTTTTAGTTTCAAATATCAGTGTTAGAACATTTTTTTAGCGTTATCTTCAGGGATGCGAGATAGTGTGATTGTTTAGTTGGTCATGAGTGAGGTTGGGAGAGAATGAGTATAATTTAATTTTGATTAGAGCACTGCTAACCTCATCATTGAGCGCACACGCACTCTCTCTCTCTCTCTCTCTTTCCCTTTCCTTACTTGCACACCTGCTACCTTCCTCTGAACCACTAACAACCTCTCGCCAACTCCTCCCACATCCCACTTCATTCCCCCACTACCTGAGACAACTTGTCATCCTATAGTCTGTCTGTCAGTCCCTGCACATCCAGCACAGTGTAGCTCTGTGTGTGTGTGTGTGTGTGTGTGTGTGTGTGTGTGTGTGGGAGGGAGGCTGGCTGGCTGACTTGCTGACTTGCTTGCTTTCGGGTCCTAAATGATGTACATTCTACCAGAATTTTCCTTACCATATCTGTTGGTCGGTACAAGATCTGAAAACCCTCTAGGGCACAGAATGTATAGAAAGCCTGTTAACACACAGGTTTTATATGCCTCTTTGCATTGCCACCTAGCCCTAAAAGCAAGCAGTGCGCACCACTCTGTCTCTGTGTGCCTTCTGTATCAGTAATGAAAACAGTTGGGAATCAGAGTTGGATTTCTTAAAGAAGACAATGAAGGCAACAGCTGTGATGATTTGTTCATAAGTAGGGTTTCTGAACAAAATGTTGTTAATTACCGTGATAAGGAGGATGAGGATCAGCTGTTCAATCATTTTTTCTAGTGTTACTGACCGCATAAGTAGAATTCTATGTAAAAATCTTGTGTAGAACACATTCTTCAATCATAACAACAAAGAAAATTTTTTTCAGATGCAGTACAGAAGCATCTTATTACCTTGCACACTGTGAGAGTCTATGAAGCGACATGTGGCTGTGGCAGATTTTATATAGGTGAAACTGGAAGAACAATAAAAGAATGTATTAAAGAGCATGAATGCCACATGTGGTTAAAGTAAAGTATGAAATCTGTGCTAGTTGAACATATGGAGAACTGTGTCCAAGACAGTGATTTCAGCAACAAACATGTGCTGGCCAAAGAAACCAACATTTGTAAAATGAAAGTCGGAAGAGTGGTTGAGATTTCCGAGAATGAATGGGCTTCCAGCTCAGTGGCTTCCTGCCATCAAGGAAATAAATACACTGCCACACTCCATGAGGAATAAAGAAAACTGCCAGAAGCCATCTCTACGGCACAACAATACAATAATCCCACTTCTTCAGAAAAAGTGTGAGAAAACTCCATATTATAAGCAAAAGCAACACTTGTTTTTCACAGTGTTCACCTAACTGTGAATAGCAGAAGGTCAGGAAGACATACCACAGCAGAGGGGTCAAAACACTGATTGTGCAGATTTAACTTAAGAGGAACATGATGTGGCTTAACTCCCTCCAATATCAAATTTTGTTGCATCACTGTGATTTTCAAACCAAATAATGAAGTAATTATTAACATACAGTGGAGATGTATAGTGAGAACAAATACCACACAATTTTTTAATGCTAACATCAACAGCTTCTCCTGAAAGCATCCACAAAGTTTCACTTAATGTGATAATTTTGTAGGTAATGAGGTTCAAGAGGTGGGTTCTTTCTGGGCACATTATAATATCTGGCAGAGCTATGTTTCATCAGATTATAACTGTAATCATTTTTCCACCAATATGAGACTTTCAAAAGCGAATTTGAACATTGTGCCACCAACAAGTGATGGGCCTTTGCCTATTTTGTCTTACTGTGCTTGAGTGGTAGAAGCATTGTATGGAAAAATGCTTTTGCCACATAAACAAAGTTCGAGAATATGTTCAAACATTTTTAGTTGTGTGTAGGTCCAAGTTCAATTTTACTTTTAATAGCGTGTTTCAGATGAACAATATTTAAACTTAAAGCAATGTCATCTTTAACTGCCATAGGTAGTTCTTAAAAGTACTATTTGTAGTACTCAGTCTTATTGCTTATGTAGTGTCACCATGTCATATAATTTCTTGAGGAAATACATTACTTGCCAGAAACATATTGTTTTCTGAAGTTTCTTTTTGATTTTCTTAACCAGTCTTTCCCATTCACATTTGTGTATGTTGGGTGCTGTCTTTGTGTCCTATTGCTAATAATATTGTTCTAAAACATTGCAAAATAAAATGGACTTACATTACATTAATTTGTTGGAATAAAACATAATGATAGTATTATCAGTGTTGGTTTTTGTGTACAATCTGCATGAAAAACTAATGTTTGTAGCCAGACAATGGGTTATCTGGGGTGGAATAGCTTATTGTATGTTGTTATGTTTGTAGTCTGTTACTAATGCACTGTATATTAATTTTCAGTATACAGACAGGTCCAAATGCTGCAAATATCCACATAATAGCAGATCTCTATGCTGAAGTAATAGGAGCCTTGGCACAGTCTAGGTTCATGTCAGTGAGGAAGAGATTCATGGCTGAATTGAAGGAACTGAAGAGCAAAGAACCAAACCCAAATACTGCTCAGAGCATTATCTCTCTTCTGATGGGCATGAAGTTCTTCAGAGTAAAGGTATCACATTTTCTGCAGTCCTATGAATAATATTCAACAGAAATTCACTGTAATTACCAAAACATGTTTCAAACATCATTTTATGAATTACGAGGATTCCTTTCTTATGGCTTTCTCTTTTTTTAAATTCTTTATTTTTTTCATATGTGTAATGAGTGTTAACAAATCAATTATATTTCTTTTAAAAATTAGATGGTACCAATAGAAGAATTTGAAGCGTCATTCCAGTTCATGCAGGAATGTGCTCAATATTTTCTGGAGGTCAAAGACAAGGATATAAAACATGCTCTGGCTGGTCTCTTTGTTGAAATTTTAGTTCCAGTAGCAGCAGTAAGTATCTGTGAATGTTGTTATTGCCTTTGCTTAAGATAATATGATGATAATTTTTGCCCGCTCATGGTAGCCACGCGGTCTTTGGCACCTTGTCACAGTCCGCGCAGCTCCTCCTGTTGGAGGTTCGAGTCCTCCCTTGGGCATGTGTGTGTGTATCATCCTTAGCGTAAGTTAGTTAAAGTTAGGTTAAATAGTGTGTAAGCTGTAGACCTCAGCAATTTGGTCCCATAAGACCTTACCACAAAGGAGATAAACCTAACAATGGAAAATCCAGGATGGAATGTAACAATATCAGAGAAGGAAATTTGCTACTCACCATATAGCGGAGTTGCTGAGTCATGATAGTCACAACAAAAAGATTCACACAATTATAGCTTTCAGCCATTAACACACACACACACACACACACACACACACACACACACACACACACACACACACACACACGCAAACGCAAACGCAACTTGTACACACGTCTGCAGTCTCAGAGAGCTGAAACCACACAACACTAGTGCATGATGGGAGGGACGACTGGTTGGGAGTAAGGAGGAGGCTGGGGCGGGGAGGGGGAGGGATAGTATGGTGGGAATGATGGACAGTGAAGTGTTGCAGTTTAGACGGAGGGCAGGAGAGAATGTGCAGAGGGGGAGGGGGTAAGTAGCGGAAAGGAGAGAAATAAAAAGAAATGAAAAGAGTGGGTGTGGCGGTGAAATGACGGCTGTGTAGTGCTGGAATGGGAACAGGGAGGGGGCTGGATGGGTGAGGACAGTGACTAATGAAGGTTGAGGCCAGGAGGGTTACGGGAACGTAGGATGTATTGCAGGGAAAGTTCCCAACTGCGCAATTCAGAAAAGCTGGTGTTGGTGGGAAGGATCCATATGGCACAGGCTGTGAAGCAGTCATTGAGAAGAGGGATATCATGTTTCGCAGCGTGTTCAGCAACAGTGTGGTCCACTTGTTTTTTTGCCACAGTTTGTCGGTGGCCGTTCATGCGGACAGACAGCTTGTTGGTCGTCATGCCTACATAGAATGCAGCACAGTGGTTGAAGCTTAGCTTTTAAATCACATGACTGGTTTCACAGGTAGCCCTGCCTTTGATGGGATAGGTGATGTTAGTGACTGGACTGGAGTAGGTGGTGGTAGGAGGATGTATGGGACAGGTCTCACACCTAGGTCTATTACAGGGGTATGAACCATGAGGTAAGGGATTGGGAGCAGGGGTTGTGGAAGGATGGTCGAGTATATTGTGTAGATTTGGTGGACGGCGGAAACCTACACAAAACTGAATCTAATCTAATCTGACACAGCTGCAACTGTCAAAAATGAATTACCTCTTGATACTCTGCCATATTTTTGGGCTGCACTATTTTTATTTGGGTTCTCTAGCAGCATGCTGTGGTACTGTGGCATGGGAATTTTAATGTGTACCAGGACATGAAGACATACACATACAAACAAACAAATGATTAATTATGTGACCTTTTTTATGAAACAATTAAGAATTTATGGCTACCCTTCATATTCACTGTGAGAGATGATGACTACAGTATCTTCTAGTTAGTTATTCGTTTTCTTTGTGAGAAACGATGACACTGAATATTTGCTTTGACAATTTAATTGAAGCTGATGCCTCATTCTATATCTTGTTTCATCACTGTAACCAATGATCAAGTCACCTCCACAGATCCTCCATCACATCAGCTATCCTATGGAAATGTGTCAATAATGTCAGTGTGATTACTGAACCCATAGAGTGGTCTGCCGTAACTTATCTGTAACTCTTTGTCACTGTAATTCCAGAATTTGACTGGACGTCTCTCCACATTTCACTGGTTTTGTCATCTGTGATGTGAGAGACAGTGAGGGTGTTATATTCCAGTTAATCATCTTGAGGTAGTTGAGGATTATGCATCTTTTGTAGGTTCAAAGGTGACACACAGTTTCAGTTCTGCAATCATCCTCTTTCCCAAACATGGCATTTACTTCTTGTAATTTCCATGGAAACTATTACATTTATGTTACCTTGTTAGCAAGGCACATTTTTTGAGACACTTAATTTGTTTTTAACTAGGGTACAATGATGCTTGAGGTAGAGGTAGCAAGTTGATTAATGGCCCAGTTCTGTGGCTGTCAAGAAAAAGTCCATATAGGGTCCGTTTTGATAACCAGTTATTACTCTTAAACCAAGGAGAGATATGGACTTGTTTTCTTAATGAAAAGCTCAGTCTTTTTCAGAATTTTTCTCTTTCAGGTAACTATATGCTTTCATTTGACTTGCTGCCTGCAAATATTTATTACCCTGAAATTTGTCATCAATAGACACATTTAACTTATGTAACTGTACCTTTACGGACATGCTTGTCTATATAATTTTTAGTTGTATGTAATATCTAAAAATTTAAAATCTTCAAATGAATATCCATTTCTTGCTATATTGTTATATAGTGAAAATTAATTTGAGATCCATCTTATAGATTTAAACTTTCAAGGGATTTAACATAATTCTATAGAGTAAATAACCTTGATTGAAAATTATTTTTATGTTTCAGTATTGTTTAAAACTTGCCAAACATACACATTTTCATTTTGGCAGCACATTTCCTGTAATTAGCCAGGAGAATTAATAATTGCTCATAAGTGTGATTATTATTATTATTATTATTTTTTTTTTGAGGGGGGAGGGGGCTGCATAATCAACAAAAGGATTTAGCAGTTAATAATTCTGTGTTATTTGGGAATAATAAAATGTTGAAAGTTCACATCTAAAAGCAAAACAGAAACAGATACACGAAAGGATGAAGGTGGGGCATTGGTAGTTCTGTTTAATTTTGTTGTAAGTGATTGTATATTAACCTCTTCATTGTAATGGAAATTTTAATACCTCAGTCTGCTGTATGTAATGTCCACACATGTTCATCTTGTCATACAAGAAAATAACAATTTTGCTATCCTGGCCCGTCTTATGTTTAAATAGAGGTGTGGTGTAGCTGGATAAAGACCTTTGCATGCATTATAGTTTCAACTGTATGCATCCCCATGTTTTCTTATCCCATCCACCCACCTTGTGTTATGTCATCACCTCAGTATTTTCTTATCTCATTGGATCTAATACAGAATTTCATTGGTCCATCTGTCGGCCATTTACCTGGATCATGTCCTATCTGTATCCATTTAATTTTCACTGCGATTGTAATTACTTCTCCCATGATAATTTCTTCCCTGATCCATTTATTTGTTTTACTGTTTCTGATATGAATCTATCAGTTACACTCTGAACAAAATTTATTTTTTGAATGATTTTAACATTAAGAGTTCATGTCTGAGTAGTGTAAGGCAGTACTAGTAATACACATTGATTATGCATTTGCCACGTCAGACACAAGCTTAGTTTTGAAGACCCTATTTAGCAAGCTCAAAGCAAATGATGTGTTATGATATATATATATATACATATATATATATATATACCATATCTCAGAGTGAGAAATTCATTCTGATATGACATGCTTAAGCCGTTTGTCACCATTGTTGTTCAACAGTCTGCAAGCTTAAAATGCCTGACATAAATGAATAGCCTCAGTTGTGTTTCAGATGATAATTATAATTATTTAATTTAGGAAGTGTGTTTGCACGTAGGAAGTGGCAAGTTATCTTAACCTGTGAAACTTTTGTAAAAACAGTATTAACTGAATTTCATAAACAGCTCCTTTTTACAACTTCTACTGCCCCCTCCCTTTTTCATCACACCATTATACAAACAGATATGTCTCCACAGCACATAACTATATTAGAAACATCTCTTACACATAGATTCTAAGAAAGCTGCTATTCTCTTTTCCATTAGTCCCTATCTGACTTTTCATTTGCTCTTACCATCAGTGTCCTTTTCTTCTTTGTGTCAGTAAAGATGTTTTCCACACAATGGTTTGGCTGTTGGGCAACTTAACGTAAACAAGATGTTAATTCTGGTATTTATGATATTGCTATATTTAGTGTATGATGTTCTTTTTTCTGTGTGAATGTGCTTTGTTACCTTTTCAACATTTTTCTAATATTCACATATTGTTTTAATTTTTTCAGACAGTAAAAAATGAAGTTAATGTTCCATGCCTGAAGAATTTTGTTGAAATGCTTTATTCCCAGACTCTTGACATGTGCACAAAATCAAAACACCGTTTAGCTATTTTTCCATTGGTTACATGTTTGCTGTGTGTCAGTCAGAAGATATTTTTTCTTCAAAACTGGCATTATTTTTTAGCCATGTGCCTGTCTCATTTGAAAAATCGTGATCCCAAGATGTGTAGAGTTGCCCTTGGTAAGTTTACAAATATTATGAGGCTAACCTGTTCCATTACTTTTTGTAGCATTCATGATAATTATTGTTCTATAGATACTGGATTAAGTTAGTTAATTAAGTCATGCTTTTTTGTAACAATTTAACATACCCATCAGAGATGGTCACAGTTACTCCAAAGTTTGTATTTGTAAGTCATTTGTGTTGCTGTATCACATGTGTGATAGTAGTAGATAATAATAGCTCCATTCAATAACTTTTAGAAACTGTATATCATGACATACAAGACAGCAAAGTATTGTGGACTGTTGCACTCTAGCATCCCAGAAGCCTGGTGCATATGCAGCAATCACAAAAGTTCTTATTAATTAATGTCTTGCGTCATTTCTTGTGAACTAGTTGGCCATGGAACAAGATCATTATGACAAATCCTTCACTGCTCAAGCTGTACTCCAAAATGGTCCCCAACATTCTATGCAAAGGGTATTGAGACCTATCATCTAGAAACACTATCATTCTTAGATAAGTTGACTAATCTTCAATGCCATATAATACAGAAAGTGTGTTCAGTTTCTTCTCAAATATGATAATGTGCCAACAAACTATTGAAGATTGCATCTTAACATGGTTAAAACAACTTGGATTTCAACACTGAACAAACTTTGAAAGTTCTTAGAGTTCGAAACCACTTTGTAGAGTAGGAGAGGAAAATAAAACAGAGTGTATAAAACTATTTTGAGTTTTGACACTTTTAATTTTGACATGACGTTGCACGATGTACACATAGTTTCTATTTATATTGCTTATGCAGTAATGGTATCTGTGAATGAATGTTGTTGAGAAAATGAAACTGGCCATCTACTGTGCAGAAAATGAATAACTTGTCAAACTTAAGTTAGTTATGACCATATTCCACAAAAATAGAACAAGGTGTGATAAACCAAGGAAATTTAGAAATGTATTAAGCAACAGCCTCCCTACTGCCTTGTTGCAAAGCATATTCTGTTACAGTGTAATGTTTGTTAATACTATGAATTCATTTGCTGTGTGCTTTCATTTTTGTAGAATGGTTTATGATGGTCATATTAGTGTGAAAAGGTACATGTAAAATTCATTTAACTTATGTGAGTGAATGATCTTAGCACTTTATGAGGTTGAGAAACTGTTTGAGAGAACTAGTAAGTGTTGTAATAGGGATCTCCAGGGGACTAGGCTGTGACCTATTGCACATTTCATACTTTTTATTGTTCTGTTATTGATCAGTTTCTATATTTTGTTTGATGAAGGAACTGGAGGTCTCAGAAGTGGGCTTTCATTTATTTGTAATAAGCAGAAAATCTCTTTTCAGTTAATTTTTTTCTCATTTTTTTCATGCGAACAGTTCTTCCAACCCTCCCACTTGCCTTTTTCTCATCTGTGCATGGTGACATGACGTAAAACTAACAATGAAGGATGTAAAGGAACAGAATGTTTGTTTCAGAATCACTGTACCGACTACTATGGGTGTACATGATTAGAATAAAATGTGAAAGCAACTCAGCCACACAGTCCCGTCTTCAGAGTATAGTTAATTCTCTGTTTCCAAAAGGATCAAAAGCTGTTGTTCCACGAGACACTCCACTAAATATTTTTGTAAAAATTATACAGTTCATAGCACAGGTAAAAAGTAATAAATTAAGAATTATTACTTATAGTTTCCATATGTTTTTATACTTTTCAATTAATTTTGTTGGCTTATTTCTACCATTTAAGGAACGTTTGGATTTTGCAATGAGGGAAATAGTCTTTGACTTACTCTCAGTTGGCAGACCAATCAAAATTATTTTGACACCAGAAAGAATGAGTATTGGCCTTAGAGCATTCTTGGTTGTTGCGGACAGCTTAGAACAAAAAGAAGGTGAACCACCAATGCCCCGTACTATGGGAGTCCTACCATCTGGAAACACACTTCGTGTCAAAAAAACGTATCTGAACAAGGTAATGTGCCTCTTTTTATCTCAGTGAATATCAAATTTTAAGAAAGTAAAGTCATATTCTTCAACTGCTGAGATTGCTTTCGTTCTGTTTATGGCTAAAATTAATAATCTGCTTCATTTGTGGAAAACTGTTGACCCTGTAATTTGTATTTTAACCCATACTTTGATGTAATGATAGTAATTATGCTGCTTCTCCACATTACAGATGCTAACTGAGGATACTGCTCGAACAATAGGAATGTCTTCTTATTTTCCACATGTTCGACGAGTCTTTGTTGATATTCTACGTGCTCTTGATGTTCATTACGGTCGTCCGTTAATGATGACAAGTACTCAGAATGTGAATAAGGTAAATGTATTAATATATATTTTTTTTTTGTATTTGGGAAAAGACAACATATAATGTTTATTTTAAGGGAGTACTGTAATCATTGACTGTTGTTAAAATAAAAATAAGTGTGTAAGTTACACCACAAATCTATCTCCTCAACTAGGTAAAGCTATTAATGTTCACTGTCAGAGTCTGCAGATGCCCATAAATGTTACAATAGTGTGTATGTATATGTATGAAAGATATTGTGTATCTAAGAGTGAAATGCTCATTTTGTAGTAAAAGAGAGCAAAAGTTAGTGTGACTTTTCTTTGTAGGATCAAGTACCATGAAGCTGTTTTCCAGCTACAGTGTGGGAAGGAGGAGTGGTGTCCTTCAGAACTTTGTCCTAGGTATCAGATCCATGGTGGTCACATTATACAGGAAGCTAGGCAAACTTTATCAACATTGGAGTCATTGGAAAGAAGTATTAACTCAGTAGCATAAGGATAGAGTAAGGAACCAGCTGTTCTCCATTTTTAAGAATCATCCTCTTGTTTGCACAGAGTTTTATGGAAATCATGTGAAACCTAAACTAGGGCGGCCTTACCTCAACTTTGAATATAGATCTACAACTTAACCATTGCTACCTGACTCTGTCACACCATACAGAACACACAAATTACAAGATGACATGAACATTAAAGAGATATCATAGCAAATATGTTTCATTTCAGGGGTTTTCAGTGGTAAACAAAACATGCAGTTAATTTATTTAAATTAAGATTCAGATGTTATTTGTGTATTACAAGTGATCCAGCATAAATGCAGCAAATATACAGCACAGTTTATAAACTAGAAAAATACTTGTGTGTGCTACTGCATTGTCCCAATACCAAAGAAATTAAGGAAATTAAGACAGAAGGGGTACAGGGTACTCTCCCTTGCTGATTTTTTTTATTGATTAGCTTACTTCTGTATCACAACTTTAAGACAAATGCTGTTGTCTTTCCTCACAATCTTGAAGATTTTGAAAGAGACATGAAAGTATCTGAAGTTTAATATGAGTTGGAACTGGTGTTCTTAAATGTCACCAAATGGCTAAATCATTATTATGATTAAGTCTATTAGAAATGCCAAATTGAAAGGTTGAACTTAATCTTGTAATTATTGGTATCCACCTCCTTTTTCCTTTAGAAACACTATAGTATTGATCAGTAACTTTGGCACCTTTTCAGAAGATTTATTTTGTGGAACCACCCTACATTTCGTCATAGTATTTAATATCGTCACTACTACAATTTTTGGAAACGCTCATTTCAGATAGTATACTGTGAGTTAACTCTTGATATTGTGTGACGCTGCTTGACATATCAAGGGAGACCTTTCTTTAGGAATTGCATATATGACTTCATGGTGTTTGTATAAACCTCATCAACTATCCATTTGTTCCATCTTTTATGTGTCTGTTAGATGAACTGCTATTGACTTTGGTGACTATCAACCAGAACCAAACAAGGTAGCACAACAGATAGTACATTGAAATCACATTTGGAAGTAATGGGGTTTAAATCTCCATCATCCAATCCAAATGTAAGTTTTCTGTGGTTTTTTCAAAATCATTTGACAATAATTCCTTTGATAAAGGTGCAGCAAATTTCACTGCTCATCCTTGTTGTATCTGAACTTGGGATCTCTCTCTAATGAGCTAGCTGTCAATGGGTCATTACATCCTTCTTTTCCTTATTTCCTTTTAGAAACCAGACACCAAAGTCTGGAAGTGGCTTTGTTGGGATTGGGAGCAGAAGTGTTGTGTGTAATGGGGCTAGGACTGTGCTGCTGTCAGGTGTAGTAAATGACCCTCTTGACAACTTCCATCAGTGGGAATATAAGCAAATGAGGAGAAAATTAGTTAAAGTATGTACATGTGCTGTGCTGTCTTCTGACATAAAGGATTAAGGCTATTAACAACGGGGAAAAAAGAACCCCCCATTGCATTCAGAAGATTATATGTTCAAGAAATAGAAGAAACAGGTACAGCTGAATTGAAAAGTGGGATAAAATACATCTTTCATTAGATTTGTTTATGGTGTTACCTTGAGTTGAAAGATACTGAAACTGCAGACAAAGAACTTTACATCACTGTGAGTTGTACAAAATGTCACAACACCTCTGTGGTATTTTGCAGCTCTTGCACCAGGTGACTAATGTGCATCTGCTATGAAAGAGAGAGGTAACAATAGAATGATAGATAGAGCTGAAAAGAAAGAAGAAAGGGCTACGAGGTGACAAATTTCTGGCTTCAGGGCAACAGAATCCTTCGAGATGTATGGAAAACACTTAAAATGGCTGCTGTCAGGAGACTTGTTTAGGTGGAATGTAACTAAATTGCTGCCAAAATTGTTGTTGGTCTTCCAGACGTTTATCAGTGTGTAATGGAAATATGGATAGGACTCTTTATAATAGGGGTGATTCTAGTTCATAGAGAACAGTAACAAACAGATATGGCAAGTATATTTTGCAGGTAGATAGCTTGGTAAAAACTTAATAGACAACAAAAGAAAATTTTATTAGAGCATCAAATAAAATGTAACAATATTACATCAATGTGAGCTGTAAATGGAATTTGTGTGCCTTTTTACAGGAACCTGATGAGATGATCACAGGAGAACGCAAACCTCGCATTGATCTATTTAGAACGTGCGTGGCAGCAGTTCCCCGCTTGATTCCAGATGGCATGACAGGTGGTGAACTTGTTGATTTGTTGTCAAGACTTACCGTGCATATGGATGAAGAGCTCCGAGGTCTAGCATACCAAAGCCTCCAGACTTTGGTATTAGCTTTTTCAGACTGGAGACAAGATGTGATATACGGTCTGTTATTGAATATGGTTTTTTTATTATTTTGTTTTTTGTTTTGTGAAAGAAAATAAAGCTTGTTTCCACATCCTATTATATAGCTTTGCTAACTAAAAATGTCATTAAACAATTATTAAGAAAGGTGTGTGTGTGTGTGTGTGTGTGTGTGTGTGTGTGTGTGTGTGTGTGTGTGTGTGTAATTTTAATTTATATTCTTATTGTTATTTTTGCATGCCCATATAAATCTGCTATTCATGTCAGGTGTCACTGGTGTAATGTTGCACGTGCACGACATACCTGGTGATGGTGGTCAGTGATTGGGCTGCCCTAGTACCGTATTTACTCAAATCTAAGCCGCTCTTTTTTTCCTGTTTTTGTGATCCAAAAAACCGCCTGCGGCTTAGAATCAAGTGCAAAGTAAGCGGAAGTTCTGAAAAATGTTGGTAGGTGCCGCCACAACTAACTTCTGCCGTCGAATATATGTAGCGCTACACAAGCATGCTTTGCAGGCACAAAGATAAATACTGGCGCCAAAACCTCTGCGTCAGTAAATAAATTTAAAAGAAAGGTGGAAGACGAGCTTTTTTCTCTGCCCTGAGTTTCGACCACTGCATTTTCATACGTTATCCAAAGAAGTAAATACAAATTCCGTATTGTTCATCTTCGAATGTAGCAGCATTTCAATGTACTACAAAAATCCGACTGGCAAGACTGTTTGGGATGTTTGTCAATATGGCCAAGTCTACGTTCCGAAATAAAATAAATAAATAGGAACTTCTGTGAAATGTGAATCACATGCAGTATTCTCTTCACCATAAGAATAATATGAATATAAACATTTTGCCATGTATTGTTTCGTGTTTGCTGCTATCTCATTTAAATCCTGTCTGCCTAATAAACTACGAAACTAGAGTGAGACAACAGCAAACGCGGAAGAATATACATATCATGTCATGTTTATATTCGTATTATTCTTGTGCCTAGTAGTGATACAGTCAGAAATGAAGCATGGTAGTTGACTAGGTTTTTAAATCTAAGATGACTCTAATTTCTGTGCAGAATGTAATGTACTAAAGAAGCGCTGCAAAGATTTTCAAATGGAGAAAATTTTTCGCTAAACTCTCGTTCAGAACATATTCTATCATACGCCATCTGTTATTTGGTTCTTGTTGATCATTATCAAAGAAAGCAGCAGTGTAGGTAACAACAAATAGCAGTCTCTTGCCATTGTTTCACTAATGAGACGATTCCTCTCCGGCAGTAGCATGCACAAAAGCAAGCCATGCCGCGAGCGGCAACAGGCCGTAAACACTCAATATCAGAATGCAACAAACAATGCATGACACAGTACAGTAATGCATTTTCAACTTAGAGTGACGTAAACACCTATAACAAAGAGAACGGCTTTTATCAGATCAAAGAAAAATAAGCAATCAATTCAAACCAGACAAAGCACGTGAAAAAGGAAGGGTACCTGTATAAATACGGACGCAGCCCCTGACGCATAGCAATGGCTACCCGGCAAAGCTTAACTGCTAAGCTTACGATTCAAACCAAACTACTGTAGATGTATCGTCATTCATTTGACCTAATTGTGTCTCATATTACAATGGACCAACTTTGTTTTGATTTGGAGGTGCGGCCTAAAACTTTTCTCTCCCCTTGAATTTCGAGTCTCAAATTTCAGGTGCGGCTTTTATTCGGGAAATTTTTTTTTCTTGATATCGAGTCTCATTTTTCAGGTGCGGCTTAGATTCTAGTGCGGCTAAGGTTCGAGTAAATACGGTAGCCAGCACACTGTTTTGGTGTCAGTATGCAGTCTGCTTGCTGTAGTGGTCCGACTTATGTCCGCTGTGGGCGGTCGGTGTAGTAACCAGCAGGTTACTATATTCTTTCTTCCCTGTAAGGGGGAAGATCAGCCATTGCCATTGATGACATTGCTACTGAAAAAGACATCCATGATGTCTGTTGTGGTGCTGGGGGCAGTGCGATAAGTTCCCTGTCTGACCAGACTGGTGCATGCAGTTGAAAGTGAGTGGGATGAGGGCATCCCCACCACCCATGGACCCCGTGGCAACTGATGGATAGAACTGGCGATGGGGGCAGGAGCCATCTGGATTATTGGTGTCCTCACTGAAGGGTGCCAGCATGGACAGTGATGATGGTAGACTGGAGAGGAGCAGCTCTGGCAACAGAAACCCAATTTCCATTCCCACTGATGATGACATTTACTCAGCTCAGTGGGAGGTGCTTTCACTGGATGTGGGAAGCAAACCTGCTCTCAGTGCTGATGAAACCCTGATCATTGTGATAGGCAGATGTGACCAGGCCTGCCCAACCCCCAGAGTGGCCAATGAGTGAATGAAGCATTGGGCCTCTGGCCTGAGGAGGGGGCCCTGCACCCATTCTGGTGTGCAGCTAGTTTTGGTGGTGTGCCACAAGTCAATCTTTGGTGCAAATCGTGAAGAGGCTGGCTGTGGACAAGGGATAGAATCCAGTGAGGAGGCTGTCCAAATGCCTTGGCCCAGTCTGGTGTACTGGACGGGAATGTCAACAAAGCTGGTGCCGCTGGGGGACGCTGCCCAGCATCAAGAGGTAGAGTAGTGTCTGCAGCTGGTTGCTGTGCAGAAACTTGGCAGGGCTTGTGATCCCCATTGGCGTCATCCTGTAAGAGCTTTAAAAAAAAAGTGAGTGTCTGTTTGGCCAGGAAATCTTCTACATACTTGCGCAGCTATGTCTTAAATATTTGGAGAAGGCATTTCACCTCGCCATTGTGAATGGAAGGCAGATGCTATGATGTTGCAAATGCCATTCTGTGTACAGAAGTCCTTGAAAGATTGTGTCACAAACTGATGACCATTGTCCGAAATCAGGGTGTAAGATAAGCATCTATGGAGAATATCTTCGACAGGGCCTTCACAGTCACCTCCATTGTTGCAGATGGGAAACAAACAACATAAGGAAAAGGAGAAAAAGCATCAATTGCCAATAACCAGAAGTGTCCAAAAAATGACCAATAAATCAATGTAGACTCTTTCCCAAGGCTGTCAAGGAGCTGGCCATGGCAAAAAAAGAAACAGTCCACAGTCCATGGCACTGCCTGCTGACCCAAACACCTCCCAATTGATGGCCTTCCTAAACACAACGGGGCATGCCAAAAGTTTTGTGTGAGAGGTTTCTCAGTGACCATGATGTAATAAGCAGAGAACTTCCTGCCACAGAACTGCTGGAACCACGATACAGGAAGTGAACCATTCTGCTGACAGCAGACTAACGCCATCTGAAAGGGAGAGGTGGTGGCACAGTGCATAAAATGTGGGTCTGATGCCTGGCCCAACAGACAGTTCGGCCATCCATGTTGTGTCATGTCTATGACCTGTTGGAGCACCGGATCCACCACCGCAACAGAGGCAGTACAGGAATTTTTTATGGGCAAGGCATCTGCCATGTGCCTCACCTCCATATCTGCTTGAAAACAGAGCAGTGCCTCATGGTCAAATGAGTGCTTATGGCCCTTGGAGAGCTAAGACAGAGCATCTATTATCACATATTGTGGCATGGAATGAAAATGAATCTCATAATTGTGCTAGGACACAAACAGAGGCCAACCTTGAAGATGATGAGTGATTTTGTTCTGCAAGGATGCAGACAAACATAACAGGGAAACCAAGGCCTTACGGTCAGTAATTAAAAAATCTTTGCACCATACAAGAATATACCCGAGAATAAAGTTGCAGAACCAAGTTGATTTTTTTCAACACAAAGGCAGTAGGCTGTTCAGAGTCATCTGAATGATGATAGGCAAGGACTGCCTCCCACCCTGTACTGGGATGCGTCCATGGCCGGGACCAGATGCTTCCTGGGTTGAAATATTGCGAGACATGGCACAGAACAGGTACTATCCTTAAGCTACACAAAAGCACACTCACAGGCTGCAGACCAACCAAAAGGAGCAGTTTTCCGAAGCAACAGATGTAATGGTTGGGCAAGAGCGACTGCTCTCAGAATAAACTTGTAATAGGGCACCACTTTGCCAGAATGTCTGGCGTTCTCATTGATTAGGCAGACAGAACAAAGCTGCAATGATGGCAACATGTTGTTCCATGAGGTGCATGCCCTGCCATGAAATTTCATCACCCAAATAAACACTGGAAGGCTAAAGAAATGAGATTACAGTTGAAGCCTGTGGTCTGTAGAACAGTAAACAAAAAACAATTACATATGTGATCCTCCATGGTAGCACCTGTCACAATAGTATCATGAAGACAGTTGATCCAATGATGGACAACCTTTGTAACCAGTTCTCAAAAAAACGTTGAAAGATGGAAGGCACACTAGCGAACATCAGCTGTTGATACTGATAAAAGCCAAAAGGCATATTAATGACAAGCAACTGTTTTAATGCTTGGTCCAATGGAATCTGAAGGTAGACTTCAAGCAACTCAATTTTTAAAAAGAATGACCCTCAACCAATATTATGAGCAATTCCTCCGGGCGAGGCAGGGGGTGAGTGCCTATGAGTGGCTATGCATTAACAGTGGCCTTGAAAGAGCTGCAGCTGACTTGACAGATTCTTTATGATCACTAAGGGTGTAGCCAATTCACTTGAGAGAATTGGTTTAATCAGTCCCAATGATATTAAGTGACCCAGTTTCATGTTAACCCGGTTGTATAAACCTGCTGGCACCAGCCATGCCCAAAAAAAAGTGAGGTCGGATAAAGAGTTAGTTGGTGATGTGTGCCTGAAATTGTTTGTAACCATGGAGCAAACAGATGGAAAAACATGGAACACAAGTAATCTGATTTGTGATAAGGCACTTGGTCTGTCACCAGCTGTTTGTTGTAGCTTACCAAACGACACTCGACACATGCTAATGGTGGGGAACCTAGCCTGGTGTACATCTGTGAGTTGAGTAGGAACATGGCAGCCCCCATGTTGATTTTTAGGATTAATGGCTCATCCATTATCTGCACTTCAATGAAAAGTTTGTTCTGGCCTGTGGAGGAAGTGGCTGTTGCTATTCCTGCTGCCGATAACATGTTTGTCTGCATCAGTTGGGTTGTCTTGTGTGTACTATAAATACCTCTTCTTCCCCCATGTGCTAGGCTCCATTATCTCAGTCATGAATTTATTTTTCTGTTAGTGTACTTTTTATTCCAGGCTTCAATAGGACAAAGGTTAAAAATAAATGTGACTATTAGGGAGGATTTTAGATGCTATAAGCATTGTTTATTTTTCAGCATAATAATACTCACCATGCTGACTGATATATTTCTCATAGTGGTGTACAAGCTTCACTGTTCTCTCTTGAAAAGAAGGTTGCGGTCATTCTTTCAAACCACTTTATCATAATACCTTCAGTTCCACTGTTGAGATAAAACATCATCAGTTCAACCATATTCTCATATCTGGAAAAAGCAGAATGTTATTTGGTGATCAGTCCCAGTGTAATCATTGAAGTTGTTGAAATGATACAGCATTACGTAGCTGGGTGTTGCTGTATAATAGAATGACATCTGATGACAGTCTTCAGTTCTACGGTTGCATGATCTTGTGGAGCATTCTGTGATGTGTCTGATGCTTTGTGATTCTCTGCAGTAATGTCATGGAGATTGTTGCTTATCCCACTTGTCTAAAAACCTGTGCACATCTGCCATGTCGGGTCCTAATTCTGTTTGGCAGTGACCATGTTTTGCATGGCAAGTCAAATCCTGGTGGTTTTTTGGTGACATAGGGCATATTATTACACACATCAAAAAAAGTTTTGCATCATCCCGGTTCCCAGAAGACCCGAAGATAGACATTGACTGTGGATATTGTACCACAGACACAGTTCCTTTGACTGTTCAGAGATGTCACTAAACCCACCCAAAGATGTAAACATCCGTACATGAGCAGCACCTATTAGATGGAGGGGGTTCGACAGCCAGTCAGTTCCAGTCATTCCACCAGGAAGGAGGTACACGGCTCGTGTTGTCTTTAGCTCAACCATGTTTAGATGGTCAATACCGCAGTTTGATTGCATCCATATTTTTACTTTGTGCCAGGTAGGGCTCTCAACAAGGGAAGTGACCAGGCGTCTTGGAGTGAACCAAAGCAATGTTGTTCGGACATGGAGGAGATACAGGGAGAGACAGGAACTGTTGATGACATGCCTTGCTCAGGCCACCCAAGGGTTACTACTGGAGTGGATGACCACTACCTATGGATTATGGCTTGGAGGAACCCTGACAGCAACACCACCATGTTGAATAATGCTCTTCATGCAGCCACAGGACAACGTTGTGTTATGACTCAAACTGTACGCAATAGGCTGCATGATGCGCAACTTCACTCCCAGTGTCCACAGTGAGGTCCAGCTTTGCAACCAAGTCACCATGCAGTGCAGTACAGATGGGCCCAACAATATGCCGAATGGATTGCTCAGCATTCTCTTCACCGATGAGTGTCGCATATGCCTTCAACCAGACAATCGTCGGAGACATGTTTGGAGGAAACCCAGTCAGGCTGAATGCCTTAGACACACTGTCCACGAGTGCAGCAAGGTGGAGGTTCCCTGATATTTTGGGGTGGCATTATGTGTGCCCAACGTATGCCGCTGGTGGTCATGGAAGGCGCCGTAACAGCTGTACAATACATGAATGCCGCACTCCAACCGATAGTGCAACCATATTGGCAGCATATTGGCGAGGTATTAGTCTTCACAGACGACTATTCGTGTCCCCATCATGCACATCTTGTGAATGACTTCCTTCAGGACAACGACATCGCCCGACTAGAGTGGCCAGCATGTTCTCCAGACATGAACCCTATCAAACATGCCTGGGATAGATGGAAAAGGGCTGTTTATGGATGATGTGATCCACCAACTACTCTGAAGGATCTATGCCATATCACCGTTGAGGAGTGGGACAATCTGGACCAACAGTGCTGAGATGAACTTGTGGATAGCATGCCACGACGAATACAGGCATGCATCAATGCAAGAGGACGTACTACTAGGTGCTAAAGGTTCCAGTGTGTGTGGCAATCTGGACCACCACCTCTTAAGGTCTCACTGTATGGTGGTACAACATGCAACGTGTGGTTTTCATGAGCAATAAGAAGGGTGGAAACGATGTTTATGTTGATCTCTGTCCCAATTTTCTGTGCAGCTTTCGGAACTCTTGGAACTGCTGTTATCAAGTCAGTTCGTAAGCCCAAGTGTTAATGAAGGTTACATCATCTCCCACAGCAAACCTTACAGTTTTTATTGTTGGACGTCTATAACAGAATCAGTTATGGTTTGCATCATTCATCTGTAGATTTTTATAGCCATGATTTTCTTTTTCATGATTTGTGAGAGCATATATGCTTCATACTTAATGGGATGGACTGTGGCCTAGCATTGATAGCCATTTTGTAGGAGTTCTTTTGATAACAACAGCAGTAACTCTCATGGTGTTATTTAGCTGGATATATAATTTGTGTGTGTGTGTGTGTGTGTGTGTGTGTGTGTGTGTGTGTGTGTTTGTGTGTGTGTTTGTGTGTGTGTGTGTGTGTGTGTGTGTGGCAAACTGGGACACAATATTCAGTAACTGAGAAGACAAGGTCCAGAACATAGGGATGTATGGTGGGTGCCAATGCTCCCCAGGTTATACCATATAGCTTTTGGATGGTGATGTCTTTTGTTTCTTGTTTTCAGTTCTTCAACTGTTTATGTTAGATGCTCTGTGAATGATAGAGTTTTATCAAGGGTACTTCAGTCTTTTATTGTAAGTGTAGTGTTTTCACACTGCATGTTAGGTTTTCTTGTAGCAAGTTTATTATTTAGAGGGAAGTAGGCAAACTCCCTTTTGGTGGCATTTGGCTGCAGTCTCCATTTGCAAAAGTACTTCCTCATTACTTCTAGGTCCTCTGTTTTGATTTCTTGTTACTGTTACGTTGCATGGGTCTTTGGCTTCTTCCTCTCTGCCTGTGAAATGGTAGCACCAGTGGAAGTTAAAAACAAATAGCTATTAATTTAAAATAAATATTGACTTATGGTTGTGTGCATTCATTTACTGTAATAACTGGTACTTTATGAGAAACAGATGTGGAAATGTCATTCTTTGTGTCAGTCCAAAATGTCAAATGACACAGTTATTTTAACTGAATCTTACTTTTGAACATTTGCACCACATCCACAATGCAAGTGCATGTGCTCCAAAGCATGCTTTTTCAGGGTAAACATTCTGCTATCCTCTGTATTGCTTCATACCTCTCTTTATTCACAAGTGCATTCCAAATGGTTCCTATGCAAGCTTATGTGCAACTCCTGCATAGAATTATGAATTCTAAATCAGAAGTTCAAGATATTTGCTCTAGCACAAAATTCAGAATATGATTTTAGTTTTAATTGATACATTCAGATATTTAGAGCGTGATAGCCATATTTACTAATGTTTTTTTGAGTTTCTATAGGTTGACCATTACCTTTAAAATATTTCCTCAGGTTTTACACAGTTTCTTGCAAGAGATGTTCAGGACACATTTCCTCAGCTAATGGACAATGGCTTAAGAATGCTCCTGCAGCTGCTAACAAGCTGGAAAAATGCCCTGACACCAAACACACTAGCTCTGGTCCGCACTACAAAGGAAGGGTGTTCAGGAACTGAAGTAACACGGGTAGGAATGCGTGACTTAGGTGGTGGAGCAAAGAAGACAGAACATGGGGTAAGGAGAATAACACAACCATTAATTTTTCTTAAAAACTGGAAGTACTGTCACCTGTATAATTGGTTATTATTTTAACTTTAAAATATCTGACACATAATCTACAGGTATATCTTTAGGGGCACTTCTGTTTCAATGTCAGACAAGACACCCATTGGTAAAAACCATCTACATTTTCTTCACATTACTGAATAGTAAAGGACTAGGAAAGAAAATACGGTTAGCCATGTGACAACATATGCATACACAGAAATAAAAACTAGTAGAGGTGTGAATTTCCAGTACTGGAAAGTTCTTTCTGCAGGAAAAGATTGAACAAAGTTTTAGAGTTCTTGAGACTTGTAAAGTTTTTATGATAGGGAACAGTCACCTAAGTTCCAATGTTAAGTGCAATTTCAGCTGACTAAGACAGTCAAAGCTACACTCTCCGAAGACCAGTTTGGATTCCGGAAAGATAGAGGAACCAGAGAAGCAATATTTGCTCTAAAACTAATAATAGAGAAACGACTAGATAAGAACCTGAAAACATACATAGCTTTCGTAGATGTAGAGAAAGCCTTTGATAATGTTAAATGGGATAAGATGTTTGAGGCGTTCAAAAAAGTAGAAATAGACCATAAAGATAGAAAAATGATATGGAACCTGTACAAAAACGAGACAGCAATTATCCGTGGCCGGACAAAACAAGAAGAGGTGCAGATATGGAAAGGTGTCCGACAAGGCTGCGCACTATCCCCTGTTATCTTTAACGTATACATTGAAGAGGCGCTGAAAAAAGTAAGGGAAAATTCACAGAAAGGGGTAGTAATTCATGGCCAACGAATAGATATGATAAGATATGCCGATGATATAGCTGTCCTGGCTGAAAGTGAAGAAGATCTTGTAGTCCTACTGAATAGAATGGATAAAGTTATGGGTGAAGACTATAATATGAGAATTAATAAAGCAAAAACAAAAGTAATGGCATGCGACAAAGAAGATGAAGTGAAAGTCCAAGTTCATGTAGGCAATGAACTGCTTGAACAAGTTGATAAATTTACTTATCTGGGCAGTAATATTACCAGGGATGGAAGGAGCAAGGCAGAAGTGAGAAGTAGAATAGCTCAAGCAAGGGCTGCTTTTAACAAGAAGAAAAACGTATTAACATCTAAGAGCATCAGCCTTGAAATCAGGAAAAGATTTTTGAAATCATATGTGTGGAGTGTGGCATGCTATGGGTGTGAAACATGGACTCTCGGGACAGAGGAACAGCAGAAGCTAAATTCTTTTGAAATGTGGTGCTATAGAAGCATGCTCAAAATAAAATGGATCGACAAGGTCACAAACGAAGTGGTTCTGGAAAGAGCAGGTGAGAAGAGAAGCTTCTGGAGTTTCATTGTTAAAAGAAGAGTGCAATTTACAGGCCATCTATTAAGACATAAAGGACTCCTGAACACAATCATAGAGGGATATGTCGAGGGAAAAAGACCAAGAGGAAGACCACGACTGAGGTACATGGATCAAATCGTGAAAGATGTGGGATGTAACACCTATAAAGAAATGAAGAGAGAAGCTGAAAGACGCACAGAATGGAGACAAGCTGCCATTGTAGCTGTTGCAAACCAATCCTTGGATTGACCACTACAGAAGAAGAAGAAGAAGACAGTTTGTAACCTAGCAATGAAATGTTATCATCTGATGAAATTTGTAAACTAGGAAATGATGAATTGCCTTGAAGCCAGTCACTTAGAAGCTGTAGACTGTAAAAAAGAAATTTTAGACCAAATTATGGTTGATAGAGATTAGAGCTTTTCAATTCCACCATACCTTTTTAACCTGAATGTAAAAGTATTTTTTTAATGTCCTACATATGGAAAGTTAGGGCATAAGCATATTCAGGGTGGTCAGAAGTGGTCTGAAAAGCTTGTAAGGGCCTTGCAGGGTAGTTTGTGCAGAGAAGTAATTGTTAAGAAACTAATTCAATATGAAGCACCATTTCCAAATTAGTTAGCATTGAAGTTAGCCAATCAGGCCACTGTGCACACAAATTCAAGTGACCTGCCAGAGATTGTATTGTGAAACATGTTCTTTGTTTGATTTCAAAAAGAACTGAACAAGAGAGCGATACAAAAATTGGACGTAGGGCAGTAGTAGGGATCAAACCTGAGCTAAAGACTAAATGGTCTCGTACAGTATCATCTACAACAACTGACACTAATTGTATCTGGCTGGCTGCTTGAACTTGCATATTGATTGGCCTGATTGGTTAAATTAAATACTAATTAATTCAGAAATGGCACAATATATTAATTTTTTTCTAAAGAGCTATTTCTCAGCTGAACCTACCCTGCAGCAAAGCTTTTCTGACTGTTATTGACCACCCTGAATATCAGTGTCCTAAACATCTGTCACACTGTTCGATAAACATTGGAACTTGACATACTTTCATGTTTCATGTAGGTCGTGTTCGATATTTTTCATTTTTGAGATACATCTATTTACATTTTAAATGCATTATGACATTGAGATTTGATACATTTTTATTCATGTAACGGTACACATTTAATTATAAAGTGCTTCTTTTATCGAGTTCTCGTTACACTAAACATATTTCCCACTAAATAGTGAATTTTAGTGCATAAGACTATCCTGTTCTCAATTACTGTTAACAGAGAAAATATGCTTCTAGGTATGTCACTGTATTATAAAGTATGTTGTGTATAATTTGAGGAAATCCTAGTAACCCTTTGTGCTCTTTTCCACAGAAGGCAGAACCTGTATCAAATGTTTTCCACATGGTAGAGGGCTTTGCATTGGTGATGCTGTGCAATTGTCGTTTATACCCAAGACGCTTGGCAGTACATATACTGAAAGAAGTGAAAGCATTACTGAAGTGCCTTGGTTGTGCAGATGATGACCAGCCTGTGATAGATGTTATTGATCAATGCTGCCCACAGGTTCTGGAAAAATGTTTAAGTATGCTACCTCCTGCAGAAAAGGCAGCAGCGCTCTCAATATCAAATATTGATTTACAGTGGATAGCAGATCGTAATTCTTGTGCATGGACAGCAGGTTAGTGCTAATGTGTATAGTAATGGCACTCTCAATTTGATTACATTGATTGACATTTGTTGACAGATCACAATACTTATGCATGGAAGTTAGTAATAATGTATATAATATAACTTCATAACATCAGAGTATTAGCTTTTCTGCCATATATAGTGACTTACCAGTCCTTGAGATTTTGATTTGTTTTGCATGTCAACATAAGAATAAGTTTTGTCACAATCTAAAATATGGCACACAATGACACTTTCCACAGATAATGAATTTTGCCAGTGTCAGCTACTCATCATTCAATTGTATTTAAACATGGATGATTTGTTAAGCAGGGAATAACAGTGTTACAGTCACTAAATGGTTCTTTAATTTATATATCCAGTTAGCAGAATATGGGCATGTTAGTGCTTGGATTCGACAGTTTCAATGCAGTATCTTTCATGAAAGAGTGAATGTTGCCACACTCCGTATTTGAGGCTTAGATATTTAGTGTTTATTCTGCTAGAAACAAGTGTTACAATGAAAATTGACATAGTATCGATTTTGTGCTTTGTGAATACATGTAATTTTCAAAAGAAGAACTGAAAGATTTGACTTTAATTATGTGAACCATACTGTACATCTTGTGTTTTTATTTTCATTGGTTTCAGCTACCTTCGACTTTTGTTTTCTGTATTCTAGACTTAAAATCATTTTAGGGCACCATAGCATTCAATAATTTGCAAAGAATGATCAATAATTTATCTCCTTAACAATATTAGAGAAAGAAAGTTGCTACTCACCCTATAGCGGAGATGCTGAGTTGCAAATAGGCACAACAAAAATATTCACGCAGTTATATAGCTTTCGACAATTAAGACCTTTGTCAACAATACACACACACACACAAACACACACACACACACACACACACACACACACACACACACACACACACACGACTGCAGTCTCAGGCAACTGAAACCACACTGTGAGCAGCAGCACAGTGGGAGTGGTGACTGGGGCTGGGGGTAAGTAGGAGGATGGGGTGGGGAGGGGGAGAGACAGTATGGTGGGGGTGGTGAACAGTGAAGTGCTGCCATTTAGATGGAGGGCAGGAGAGAGGGGGGAAGGGGGAAGTAGCGGAAAGGAGAGAAATAAAAAGACTGGGTGTGGCGGTGAAATGACAGCTGTGTAGTGCTGGAATGAGAACAGGGAGGAGGCTGGATGGGTGAGGACAGTGACTAACTAACTTAGTTACTCACTGTCCTCACATGTTGACAAAGGCCTTAATGGCCGAAAGCTGTAATTGTGTGAATCTTTTTGTTGTGCCTATCAGTGACTCAGCATTGCTGCTATATGCTGAGTAGCAACTTTTCTTCTCTAATATTGTTACATTCCATCCTGGATTTTCCATTGTTTGGTTTATCTCCTTAAATTGTTGCAACCATTTGAAGATGAGCGTGTGTTTGAAACCAGAAATGGCAAGGAACTATAAATGATTTAATTATTTCAGTAATTGGTAGGTAATTTAATACATATGAAACAGAAATATATTGTCATGTTTTTATACAAAAACCCATACAGTAGATATGAAACTGTACTGTGTTAAGTTATTGGTAGCAGTCTAACAACCCAGATTTTATACTATAATCATCATTTTTACATTCTGAACTTATAACAGATACTGTAAAACACACACACACACACACACACACACACACACACACACACGGACTCTTAAGAGCCCAATTACAAGAAATGCAATGTACTTATAGTGTCATCAAACAAACAGAAAGAAATTAGTAGTCCTCTGTAGTATGTCAAAAACTTGTGCATGCAGAAATGTTCCTGAAGGCAAAATGCCACATACCTTAAAAAGAGAAAGTACACATTTATTTTTTATGGAGAACTCTGAAGAAGACACTTTCAACGTAACTAAAATAGAAACAGAAATGTAATTTGCACATTCTAAATAATAATAATTTATGTGGTTGTGTGTCCAACAGCATTGTTTCTATCTATACATATATCTTAATTTTGTGAATTTACCTGTACTCCTGGAATATGTAGGAGTTAAGCTGATCCAGAATTACAGTTGCAAAATAATTTTGATATGACTAATGTGTATGTTTTACAACAGGTTTACAGGATGAAAATAACATTAAGGCATCCTCTTTAAATTTAAATGGTGCTGATCCATGGGCTACATGCTTATTTGGGTTCATGGAAAGAGGGCGTGTACTTACTACATGTCCAACAGCAGTAATGCATTCATGGCCATTTGTGTTTGGAAGAGTCAATACACTTTTCACAGTTATAGACCCAACGTAAGTACGGTGTGTGTGTGTGTGTGTGTGTGTGTGTGTGTGTGTGTGTAAGTACTTTGCATTCTACTTACACAATGAATTTAGTTCCAATATGATGGATGTAGTGGAATTAAGGGAAAGGCTTAAACTAATCATAAATCAGGTTCTGGAGAAGTATGTGCTGGGTAAGCAGATTAAGAACAGAAAAGACCCACTGAGGTATAACAACTAAATTTGTGAAATGCTGAGGACTATGTAAATATTGATGGGCAAAAATTAGTATAAATTTGTGTGTCTATAAAAATACTTATGCGTGAAACTTCAGTGACTTCCATCATCATACCTTATTGAAAGATCTTGGTGAGAATCTTAGAAAATTCTGGTCCTAAGTAAAATCCCTAAGTGGATTGAAGACTTACTGTCAGTCACTCATCAACCAGCCTGGTGTAGAAGGCAGCAAAATGAAAACTGAAGTTTTAAATTTCATATTTAAGGAACCATACACAAGAAGGATTATATAGACATATTGTTGTTTGACTGTCAAACAGACTCCCATATGGAGAGGCTAATAATGAGTATTCCTGGTATAGTGAAGCAACTGAAAGAGTTGAAAGCAAATACGTCATTAGGTCCAGATGGAAACCAAATTTGATTTTACAGGGAGTACTCTGTGGCATTGACCCCTTACTTAGCCTGCATTTATTGCAAGTCCCTCGCCCAGCAAAAAGTCCCAAGTAGCTGAAAGAAAGCGCATGTGACTCATGTATATAGTAATAAATAAATAAATAAAAAAATAGTTAACACAGGTGATTAGGAAAACTTATTGTGTAATGTTCGAATACAGTATTAGTGACATGCTGCTTAAAACAGTCACGTTGATTACACATTAAGTGCCACATCAGTCATTGGTGACTGACAATCAGCTTTCTGTTTAGGCCACATCAGTAAACTTTCCATGTAGGCCATGTCAGCTATCAGTGACTGACGGTGTAAAATACATGAGACTGCAGCGTGAGTTGAGTTTGTGTGTTGTGTGTGTGTGTGTGTGTGTGTGTGTGTGTGTGTGTGTGTGTGTGTGTGTGTGTGATCATCTATTTTTGATTAAGGCCGTACTGGCTAAAAGCTTTGTGACAGTTATTTTGTTGTGCATGTCTGCAACTCAGCATTTGCACTATATGGTGAGCAGCAACTTTCCTTTTCACAATGTTGTTGAAAAATACATTGTTTTAAATTATATTGTGTTAAGTAATTACTTAAAATGTATTTAACATTTACTTAATATTTTTATTAGATGATTATATCATTAATGTCAGTAAAAGTAATTGATTTCGTGACCAAAAAGTTTCAATGAATTTATTGAAACATGATAAACATAAAAAGGTTCACAGGTACCATAAAATATGGTAAGTTCCTTAGTAAATTTTATGGCCATTTGTTTTTAAAATTGTTTCACATTTTCTTCGTAGCATAGTTTACAATATCTTGGATCTCAGCAGTTTGTGAGGTGGATGGGTAATTTCTTCTTGAATGCGGTGATACTGGTAACCTTCTTGGTGATATTTTTATATAAAATGTGAACATTCAGAATCAGGGTCTTGAGTAAAAGCTCAAAGGCTAACTTTCTATACCATTTAATAGATCTGTGTAGTGGATTACTGTCGACATTCACTTAGTCAGATAAGTCGACAGCTGTCTTTCCTCTGTTATAGTTGATTACAATTTGTGCTTTCATGTTGGGTTCCCATCAGATGTTAAAGTTTACCATTTCTGATGAGTGCTTTGTTGACAGAAGTAATATGTCATGATTATCTTTCCATTTTAAAATGGTTATTTGGTTATTCCTTTCTTATTCTCCTTTGCAGTAACATATTTTACTTTTTTGGTTCTACTTTTTGTGGAGTTCCCCATTGATTTGAATGTAATGTTCTTAGTAAATGAATAATTTTATTGATTCATTTGCCCACCATTTCTGTAGTTGGTATACAGCATGTGTCCCTCACAGAGTAAACTTTTATAAAGAGAGATTACAATTTCAGTGGTATAGTATTTTCATTATCCAAAGTTTTCCGAGTATATACATGAATGGCACACATGTAACCAGAGCCGCAGCACAACACAAATATTAAAATATTTTCATTCCATGTTTGTGGCATTTTTGTTTTAAATCTTGTCCAAATATAGTGTGAACATGAAATGGAATCAGAGCTGCATCGGTATGTATATCTTCTGATGAAATGTATTATGTTTTAAAATTTATATCCAAAGTGTTTATAAGTCGTCGTATTTTGGACAAATTTTTGGAACCGTTAGTCTTTTTGCTATTTGCAAAATGTATCTCTCCCAGTAATATTTCACATAGGTTTCTGTACATGATTTTTTTTTCAGAATTCTTTGCATATGTACAGGAGCATGGGCTGATATAACTGTAAGGATGGTAATCTGATTATCCCATCCATAGAATTAGCCCAAAAAATTATTTTATTTCATTTTTGTTTTTCACTGTCCATTTTCCCAAGTGCTGGGAGCATCCACCTCCTCATTACTGCAATGCATGTAAGTTTGTTTGTTAAGCAATTTCTTCAAACAGTTTTTCCAGAACATTTAGTTCATCGCTGGTTTGTATTGCTGCATTTGATATTATATTCAAATTTTTAATTTTAATCCCAGAGCAGGTAAAAAGTATGAACTTTGATTGATCACCTCTTGGATCATGCTGTTCTTCAATATTCACCTCCTCTTCCCCTGCCAACGAGAACACAACCCTCAGCAACATTTTTTGGCACAAATAATTTCACTACCATCTCTTGTACTGTCATTTTCATGTTTATGTATTTAAATAAAGACAGATGGTTGTCTACATCAGACCAAGGACTTCCGAGAACTGACTGAGTATAAATGTCAAACAGTTCCACAGTGTTCTACTGTAATGTCGTAATGTACACAGATCTCAGGCAACAAGCTAATTTCTATGAAATCCTATCTAGTGGGCTAAATGATAACCATGACAAAACAGACTTGCCACGCAACACATTGAATGAATGTCAATAAGCATTTCATTTTAAATCTAATTATCTTCTACCATGATAAGAAACATAGGCCCTAATATATTTACACACCTGCATTGAGTAAGTGTTGATATTGGAGGTCAGCTTGGCATTGCTGTACCACAGTACCATTGGACTAATATGAGTTTTCTCATGGCTTCATGTAGCAGTCAACATGTTAAATGTCTTGGCATAACTTTGCAAAGTGATATGAAATTGAATGAGCATGAATGGTTGGTAGCAGAAAAGGTGAATGGTCAACTTCAATTTATTGGGAGAATATTAGGAAAGTATAGCTCATCTATAAAGATGAGCATGAATAAAACACTAGTGTGATCCATTCGTGAATACTACTCAAGTGTTTGGGACGACCACCAAGTTGGACTCCATGCAGATATTATGGAGACACTTTGATAGCTCAAATGGAAATCTCTGGAGGGAAGACGATGTTCTTTTTGTGAAATGCTATTTAGAAAATTTAGAGAACTGGCATTTGCACTGACAGCAGAACATTTCTACTCCCACCGTTGTGTGTCTTTCGTAAGGACCATGAAGACAAGACAAGACAAGACAGGTTAAGGGCTTGTGCAAAGGCATACAGTCAGTCATTTTTACCCATGCTCCATTTGCAGAACAGGAAAGGGTATGACTAGTAGTGGTACAAGACAACTTCCACCATTCACTATATGGTGGCAAAAAACTTAGCACTAATTATGGGATAGAGGTATCTTGGGAACAGAAATTTCTGCTCTGGTAATTAAGATTATGGAAATAGAACAGTACTTAAATGGAGGCAACAAGAGCACTTTTCATGTACACAGTGAGAGGTTAAAACTGTTGACAAAATAATTACATTGGAAAAGAACAAACAAACAAATATGGGAAAATGAAATAACAATATAAAGAATACACTAGGAGTAAGTGGAGGAGGAAGAAATACTGGCACTACACCTGTGAGAAGCAGTCTAACTAGTGGATTGATCTGATCTATAATGATAAGTGATCTCAAATGGGACGGGTGGGAAGGACATGAAAGAAGAAAGGGGAAAGGAGTAGATGGAACAGGGTGATAGGAGGTAATAATGTGGTGACAGATGTGATTCCACAGAGGTGGATAAAAGCAATGTGAGGCAGAGTGTTGTTTCCCCTTCATGTGTTTGTAAGACGACTTGACTGTAACACCATGAGTAGGGAACACAGTGTGGAAGATCTGTCAGTCTAATGTGATCTGAGTTATTTTTTATCGTTGTTCTTCAGATATGGTTACCTTTTGTTTTGTTTTCATGGTCTGGCTACTCCGTACCATGGCAGTGCGTGAACTTATTCTTCTTGACTTCGTCTCCAGGCAGGGTAATGCTGTAAGAGTGTGTTTTTCCCTATTTTCAGCTACTGAATGATGAGCACATCTTCAGTGATAATCTGCTTAATTGCTTCAACTATTTACACCAGTGGTGAAAACAGATCCAGTTATCAATAACTCATAACTTCAAAAACATTATTCAATATGTCTGATCACATTAATCTCAACTTAAGTTCTAAGTAGATCAAACAATAGAAAATCCAGAAATCCAGGATGGAATGTAATGGTATTATGAAGAGGAAAGTGGCCACACACCCTATAGCAAAGATACTGAGTGGCAGATAGGCATAACGAAAAGATGTCACAAATAGAAGCATTCGGCCAGGAAGGCCTTTGTGAAAAATAGACTACAGACACAAACACACACTCATCCAAACACAACTCGCACACACAGAACTGCAGTCTGAGGCAACTGAGACCTCGATTGTTTTGATACTGCAATCATGTGTGTGTGAGTTCCATTTGCATGAGTGTGTGTTTGTGTGTGCATCTGTAGTCTACTTTTCACAAAGGCCTTACTGGCTGAAAGCTTTTATTTGTGACATCTTTTCGTTATGCCTATCTGCCACTCAACATCTTTGCTATATGGTGAGTGGCAACTTTTCTTATAATACAGTGCTTACTCAGGAAAACAGCTGGTGACAGGAGGGCATGGAGGCAGGATAGGTGGTGACCACTCATAAGACAGGAAAAAGGGATAAAGAGAGCTCATAATAAGAGCCCAAGATGAAATAGCGAGGTAAAAAAAAGTAGACTGAGGATCAAGTGACACAGAGGAGTATGATGAAACAAAGAGTATCATGAGGGAACTGGTGCTAGTGGAAACTGAGGATGCTGTCTGTCTGCAAAACTGTATTATCTCTCAGATTTCTAAATTAGAGGCTTCTGCATTGTCTGTGTCAGTAGTTTCTAGATTTCAGAGCGCGATGATAGATATTAATAATTTTGACTTGGTATTTCCCCTCCAACTGCAGCAGACTTCAGTGGGTGGTCTGGAAAGAGGGGCCATAAACTTGCTCATCAGTCACAGAATTGTGCTTGTTCAGTTAACAGCTTTCGGAGTTTACCATCTTACCTACAGGTCATCTGATGATGTACAGCATAGTAGTATACAAAACATCGGTTAGGAATAATCAGTGTGTGGAACCAAGGTACAGTACCCAGAAAATTTGAGTAAAGTTTGAAGTGAATGCAAGATGTCAAAACATACCTTTTATGATAATGAATCCATTTTGTCTCCTGTTCACTTGTCTTGTTTTGCTTGGATGAATGATGTACCATTTCCCCTACTATCTACATTTATTTCTCTCAGCTTTTTAGGTAATTTGGTTAATTACTAACATATGATTTAGCTCATTTGTGAAAATAGTTGTTTAACACAATGAGGTTACAAGTGGGCATACTTGAAATAATCCCATCTTGTTTAGTAGCTTGAATTTCATTTTTATAACTGTATAAAGCAATAGATTTTGCAATTTTGTGTGACTGTGAAGTTCATTTAATAATTTACTGCACAGCAAGAATTTGATATTATTGTGCAGAAAAAAAGTTTTAAAATGATCAGCGCCTTCTAAAATTTTTCTGTGATGTTTCTTTCATTAACTTGTAAAATAACTTTCATCATATTCTGACAATGGGAAGCCCTGGATGGAATAACAACAATATAGAAAGGATAGATTTATACTCACCACATAGACAGCACATTGGGTTAAAGACAGGCACAGTGAAAAAAACTGCTAAAGATTAAGCTGTTGGACTAATTCCTTCTTCTGAAATAGAAAACACACATACAGTCACAAAAGCACAACTCGCACACACAGGGCCACTGACTCCAGATGCTGGAGCCCGAGTCCAATAATAATACAATCAATTATCTTCAGAGCTGTTGAACCCGTGCACCAGAATCCTAGACAGGGGCTATTAGTAGGTGCTAGCACAGAGGTAAATATATCCTGATTTTTTTTTGACAAGGTATTATCATCCTTGCCACATCACTCTGAAAACTGTTGCTCAAAATTATCATCATTTACTTTCATAAACCACAAGTAAGATCTTCTTCATGAAAAAATTCAGAATGGACACTGAATACCACTAATGAATCGAAACTTGCATTCAAGATAGCTAAGATGTTGACCTGTCACCACATTCAAGGACACAAAATTTTGCCACTTGAGGAGTTATACTGTCAGCCTCATTGCTTTATTTGCAAATATTGCTTATCAACATTTTCAAAGTTAACTTTTGTCTCATTCTAATTTTGATTGCATGATTCTGTGTTGATGTACTCTATTTTGTTTTTATAGGCCTGTTAATGATAACCGAGCATCTCTACTTCGTGGATCGGCAACAGTAAAAAAACCTGTGAATGAAAGAGATATGTACATGCATTTATGGAAGAATTATGTGACATTTGCTTTCCGTGTTGTTCCTCCTGTGCCAAGTCCTATTGTCAGATGTGCATCTCCAGATCTAAGCCTGAGGTAAGTAAAATTCTCTGTATCTAGCCATGTTTTAATATTGCCATACATTGTAAAATGGAGGATGGCATAAATATGAGTATGAACTGTGGACGTTGCCATTGGTGGGGAGGCTTTTTTGCAGGCCTCGACGATACAGATAGCCATACTGTAGGTTCAACCACAATGGAGGATTCTCTGTTGAGAGGCCAGACAAACATGTGGTTCCTGAAGAGGGGTAGCAGCCTTTTCAGTAGTTGCAGGGGCAACAGTGTGGATGATTGACATCAACCAAAACGGCCTTGCTGTGGTGCTGCTGCTGCGAACAGCTGAAACCAAGGGAAAACTACAACTGTAATTTTTCCTGAGGGCTTGCAGATTTACTGTATGGTTAAAATGATGGCATTCTCTTGGGTAAAATATTCTGGAGGTGAAACAGTCCCCTATTTGGAGCTCCAGGCGGGGACTACTCGGGATGACATCATTATCAGGAGTGTCAGATCCCTTAATCGGGCAGGTAGGTTAGAAAATATAAAAAGGAAAATGGATAGGTTAACTTTAGATATAGTTGTGACTGTGAAGTTCATTGGCAGGAAGAACAAAGCTTCTGGTCTGGTGAATAAAGGGTCATAAATACAAAATCATATAATAGTAATGCAGAGGTGGGTTTAATAATGAATAAAAAAAAAAAAGGAACACTGTTAAGCTACTACAAACAGCATACTGAATGCATTATTGTAACCAAGATAGACACGAAGCCCATGCCTACCACAGTAGTACAAGTTTATATGCCAAATAGCTACGCAGATGATGAAGAGATTGAAGAAATGTTTGATGCGATAAAAGGCATTATTCAGATATTTAAGGGAGACAAAAATTTAGTAGTCATGGAGGATTCGAATACAATTGTAGGAAAAGGAAGAGAATGAAAAGTAGCTGCTGAATATGGACTGGGGTTAAAGAATGAAAGGGGAAGCCGCCTGGTGGAATTTTGCGCAGAGCATAACTTAATCATAGCTATCACTTGGTTTAAGAATCATGAAAGGAGGTTGTGTACATGGAAGAGACCTGGAAACAGTGGAAGTTTTCAGACAGATTATATAATGTTAAGAGAGAGATTTAGGAATCGGGTTTTAAATTGTAAGACATTTCCAAGGGCAGATGTGGACTCTGACCACAATTTATTGGTTATGAACTGTAGTTTAAAACAGAAGAAACCACAGAAAGGTGGGAATTTAAGGAGATGGGACCTGAATAAACTGAAAGAACCAGAAGTTGTAGAGAGTTTCAGAGAGAGCATTAGGGAACAACTGACCAGAACAGGGGAAAGAAATACAGTAGAAGAAGAATGGGAAGCTTTGAGAGATGAAATAGTCAAGGCAGCAGAGGATCGAGTAGGTAAAAAGACAAGGGCTAGTAAAAATCCTTAGGTAACAGTAGAGATATTGAATTTAATTAATGAAAGGAGAAAATGTAAAAATGCAAGCGAAAAGGAATACAAACATCTCAAAAATGAGATTGATAGGAAGTGCAAAATGGCTAAGCAGGGATAGCTAGAGGACAAATGTAAGGATGTAGAAGCATATATCAGTAGGGATAAGACAGATACTTCCTGCAGGAAAATTAAAGAGACCTTTGGAGAAAAGAGAACCACCTGTATGAATATCAAGAGCTCAGATGGAAAACCCGTTCTAAGAAAAGAAGGGAAAGCAGAAAGTTGGAAGGAGTGTATAGAGGGTCTAGACAAGGACTATGTACTTGAGGGCAATATTGCGAAAATGGAAGAGTACGTAAATGAAGATGAGAGGGGAGATATGATACTGCGTGAAGAATTTGACAGAGTACTGAAAGTCGAAACAAGGCCCCAAGAGTAGACAACATTCCATTAGAGCTACTGATAGCCTTGGGAGAGCCAGCCATGACAAAACTCTTCCGTCTGGTGAGCAAGATGTATGAGGTAGGTGAAATACCCTCATACTTCAAGAAGAATATAATAATTCCAATCCCAAAGAAAGCAGGTACTTACAGGTGTGAGAATTATCGAACTTTTAGTTTAATAAGTCATGGTTGCAAAATACTAACATGAATTCCTTACATACAAATGGAAAAAACTGGTAGAAGCTGACCTCGGGGAAGATCAGTTTGGATTCCGTAGTAATTCTGGAACACACAAGGCAATACTGATCCTATGACTTACCTTAGAAGATATGTTACAGATAGGCAAACCTACATTTCTAGTATTTGTAGATTTAGAGAAAGCTTTTGATAATGTTGATTGAAATACTCTCTTTCAAATTCTGAAGGTGGCAAGTGTAAAATATAGGGAGTGAAAGGCTACTTAAAATTTGTACAGAAACCAGATGGCAGTCATAAGAGTAGAGGGACGTGAAAGGGAAGCATTGGTTGAGAAGGGAGTAAGACAGGGTTGTAGCCTGTCCCTGACGTTATTCAGTCTGTGTATTGAGCAAGCAGCAAAGGAAACAAAAGTATAATTTGGAGTAGAAATTAAAAGCCACGGAGAAGAAATAAAAACTTTGATGTTTGCCAATGACATTGTAATTCTGTCAGAGACAGCAAAAGACCTGGAAGAGGAGCTGAATAGAATGGACAGTGTCTTGAAAGGAGGTTATAAGATGAACATCAACAAAAGCAAAAGAAGGATAATGGAATGTGGTCAAATTAAATCAGGTGATTCTGGGAATATTAGATTAGAAAATGAGACACTTAAAGTAGTTAATGAGTTTTGCTATTTGGGGAGTAAAATAACAGATGCTGGTAGAAGTAGAGTGGATATATAAAATGTAGACTGCCTATGGCAAGGAAAGCGTTTCTGAAGAATACAAATTTGTCAACACTGAGTATAGATTAAAGTGTCAGGGTGTCTTTTGTGAAAGTATTTTCATGGTGTGCCATGTACAGAAGTGAAACATGGATGATAAGCAGTTTGGACAAGAAGAGAATAGAAGATTTCGAAATTTGGTACTACAGAAAAATGCTGAAGTTTAGATAGGTAGATCACTTAACTAATGAGAAGTTACTGAATAGAATTGGGGAGAAGAGGAATTTGTGGCACAACTTGACTAGAAGAAGGGATCGGTTGGTAGGACACCTTCTGAGGCATCAAGGGATCACCAATTTAGTACTGGAGGGAAGTGCAAAGGGTAAGAATCAAAGAGGGAGACCAAGAGATGAATACAGTTACCAGATTCAGAAGGATGTAGGCTGCATTAGTTATTCGTAGATGAAGAGGCTTGCACAGGATAGAATAGCATGGAGAGCTGTATCAAAGCAGTCTCTGGACTGAAAACCATGAAAACAAGAGGGGAAATGGAAAAGTTCGCAAATACAGGGGATTATTTTTTTAAAAAAATACCTTGAGCATATGAATTCTCATTAGCAATGAAAAAAAATGTGGACTTAATGAGAATAATTACTTGTGATTGAGTAGGGTAAGGGAGTTTTATACTGAACTGAAATATAATTGCATTTTATCCATGATGAATGTGTGTGTGTGTGTGTGTGTGTGTGTGTGTGTTTGGTGAAGCTTACTTTCTCTTCTTTGTTTCTTTTCTTTGAAGACAGTGCTAGATAGGCAGCTTCACTTGCCTTTTCTGAAGCATGCAATCTATTTCCCTCTCCAGTAGCGATCTTATGGTGTAGCAAAGAATCAAAACCTATAAACAAAACAGAAGAAATCAGGACAACATTCAACAGCAATGTTATAAATACACATTTATAGGAGTGGAAAATTCAGAACAGGATAAAAACAATATGAAAAGGATAGAATGGTAGTCATTATGTAAAGGAGGCATTGAGAGGCAGAGAGGCACAGTGAAAAAAGACTGCTAGATATTATCTAAATCCTTCATCACATGCAGACAAAACAAAACAAAACACACACACACACACACACACACACACACACACACACACACACACAAGTGCACATGCGCAATCACATGGCCAATTCCACCTCCGGGCACTAATGCCCAACCCTTAGCACCCTTTGATGACAGTGGGTCATGGCTGTGTGTGTGTGTGTGTGTGTGTGTGTGTGTGTGTGTGTGTGTGTGAGAGAGAGAGAGAGAGAGAGAGAGAGAGAGAGTTTTGTTTTGTCTAACCTGATAAATGACTTAGCTAGTAATATCTAGCAGTCTTTTTTTCATTGTGCCTATCTGCCACATAAAACCTGCTGTATGTGACAAGTTACAACCTATTCTTTTCATATTGCAGTTATATGTGTAGTATATTTTTTACAATCTTGTTACACATTTTTGTCACTATTTTCCAGTGATCACTCTTTCGTGATAACTTAATGCATTTTTAGGTTAATAAAGTTTTAGTTATTATAAGCATTAGCTGACTTTTAGTTAATTGTCTGTCGTAGATCCCCCCATGAAGAACCTTTTAAGAATGTGGAATGAGGTAAAAGTTATGTTCACAAAGTAAAACAGCTGTTTGAAATTTTTTATTAATAACATTAAATTAAGTAGTATAAAGTACTGACACCGACTCAGGCGAAATCTGTTGCAATAAGTTTAACGGGAAAGTTTCTACTTCAGAAAAAGCTGGTACTTTCTCAGTTACATCAAACTGTAGCTATTTATTATCCATTGCTGTTTAACATCTGCATGACTGCATAGCTATTTGTCATATACTGACACTTCTGTGTATGCTGTAAGAACAGAGGTCTTTTTACTGTGAATGTTACTCTCCTGACCACCTGTATAGCTAAATGGTTAACATTGCTGCCGTTGGTGTGGAAGGAGACGGATTTGATCCCTTGTCCCTTCTTGGATGTTTCTGGAACAGGAAGGTGGGGTCCACTCAGCCTCATGAGGTCATATGAGAAGCTGCTTGAATAAAGAAGTTGTGGCATCATCAGGATTTGTCTGGTGGCAATAACACCTGTAGTGATTGGTGACATGCTGATCATGTATACCAGAATCATAGTTCACTCCTTGGACTGCCTTGTAGATAGCAGTCAGTCAGTCGACAGAGGCCTTAGGCCCAATATCTGAATGATATTTACATTATGTTACTACAGCTCCTAACAGGAACCTGTAATCCATGAATCGAGACGATCAGATGTTTATAGGAGGAATAGCAAGCAAGGTTATTTTAAATTTCCTTTTGAATTTGTAGATATTCTCAATTTCTTATTTTCTGTGCAACAGATTGTGGAAGATCTTTGCGTCAAAATATAAAATACCATTTTCTGTACCCTAGACAAGGAGTTGAAATCTGCATCGGTACTATTTTTTGATCTTTTATTGTGCTTCTATATACAACACTTCATCTGAAACTGATTTTCATTATTAGCAACAAATGACATTAAAGGGTAAGTGTGCCTGAAAGTGAATGTAAGGATTCCAGTACCTCACTTTTGCTGAATGAATATTTTCTTTGCTTTAGCTGCATTGACCCTAGAAGGTAATTCTAAAAGTTAAAGGGATGTAAAATATTCAAAATAAGCCAGCAATCTTGTCTTAGTCACCACATTGAGACAAAATCAAACAATGTTAAGTCCAGGATGGAATAACAACAATATGGAAAACACATTGAGAGATATTTCTAAGTGCAAAGCATGCCAGACTTAGTGTCTTGGTTATTTTGTCTGTTTGTTGATTCTATCCCAACTAGAATCAAAGGAGTTTTAGATGTGACATTTCATTTAGTATATGACCATTAACATTTGGTTTTGGTAGGACTGGTCATCTTTGTTTATTTGAAAGTGGATAATATGAGTGTTTGTAAAGGTAAATCTTAAGCTGTTTGCTGTGAGCCAGTTGTAATCCTGTTAAGCCGTCATCTAGACTGTGCCTGAGCTGTTTTGGTTTGGGTTCTTTATCAGTTTTTGAATAGTCCATTAAAGTCACTTGTAGCTTATTTATATAGATTAGGAGCAACAACACAACAAGAAACAGAATCGAACCTTATGTGTCTCCATTGAGAGTTCAGTTTTATTCCTGTGGTGTCATTTTCTAATGTGGCCTTTTGCTTCCTGTTGTACAGCCAATACTCAATCCACGCAAGAGGGATGCCACTAAAGCAATAATATTTTTTTCACAACTAGGGTTTTATATACTACACAAGTGAAGGTGGTGGGTGATTCAGAATGTATCAACAGAATACTTTTTGGTGTTAAACCATGTCAGGACTTAATTTGTGGGATAATGTATGGTGTTTTCTTTAGAAAATTCTTAACAAATGCTAAACTTGGGGGCAGTTCACAATTTCCACGGTGCAGAATGAACCAATTTTCTGTTGTAGGCCACTGTCTCAAAAAAGATTTCAAAAGCATGGACTGGGTAACAGGAGTTTGAATTTACAGGTTATTTTCTTGTCTCTCTTTTTATACATAGGTATCATTATTTTTTATTCAGACCTGTTGAGGGATATCCCTTGCACCATTGACTCACGAAAAAAACTTCATTGTTCCTATGAAATCAGCATAAGATTTTGATATTCTATGAGAAGCACTGTCACAACCAGGATGATTACAATCCTTAGCAACATAATGATTTTTTTGAAATCTCTTTCAGGTTTAAATATCTGCAGCTTATGTCTGTCAGCAGTGTATACAATGCGTCTCATAGTAAATCTGATGCATTTGTACTGGTTGTTTTTTCACTGGTTAAGTCTTTGCAGTGACTGTGAGGAAGTAATCACTGAATTTGATGACCAACAGTTTCAGCTTTTATCCATGAAATGGATATCATCTGGTTTTCTGTTTTTCGTTATTTGTTGTTTGGTAATTTTCCATTTCATTTTGGTTAATGCTTGATATGTTTTAGTTTTTGTGTACAGTACACACATTTTAATTTTTTGATAACAGCCTAGAATAGGAGGTACTTTAATTCCATTTAATTCCAACTTTTGTCAGCTACTTACCTTCTGAAGTAGATGAGTCTTTCTCTTCTTGGCAGCGAATCCCTTCACCACACATGCTATTCGCTCATTGTCTCTGCTCCTGTTGAATTTTAATCATTATTATTTTGGACAAAAAGAGGTCAGGAAGTGCTTAAGGAAAATATTTAAGAAAGCTTTAAATTTTTGATTTACATTTTATGCTTTACGAATCTCTTCTGACTGTTCTTCCCTTAAGTTTTTCTTTGAACTCCACAGCAGAGTTATTGGTCCATCACCACCCCTCCACCCCCACTCAGTTTATGCATTGTATGGACCACATAAATAATTACTTCTGGTTTTTCCAGTAATTTTTCATTTGATCAGAGTGCTGTTGTTGCCATACATCTGACCACTTTGCTCCAGTTTTCTTTTTTAAGATGGAAATGAAAATCTAAGTCCTTCTTTTGAAACCTATCTCTGCTCAGAATTACATGTTCTTTAGTCTTCATCTCTTTCAGACACTTCTGATTTTTGATGCTACTTCCACCAGGATGTTGACATGTTCAAAAATTTCTTTTCAGAACCTGTTTTCATTAGCCTGAACCATATATCCATAAAACAATGTTTTCTGTTTTCTCATTGTTACATTTAGATGTAGTGATCATCATTACTCCTGTTCCTGTATTCGTGTTGTATTTTATTTGTCCCAGTATATTTCTTCAGATTTCCCTCTGTTTCTTTCCATGTTTTCTGTTTCTCCTGTCTTAACTACATCCAGGCTGCATATAAGCATTTCGATTTTATTACTCTTACCTTTATTTAACTGAAAGTCCATTTCCACCTTCCTTGCTCTGAGTCTATTAGCCTCTCTGTCACAGTCATTCATCTGCATTACTTCACCAAGATATTTAAATTTATTGATATTCTTAATTTTTCTGTAACAAATGTTCATGAAATGTAGAATGTTTTATATATGCCATGTATTATAATTTTGCTTAAGATGTTTTAAAGCGTGTTTTTCCCTGCAGTTATTTTCAAAATGTTGATTGTTATTGCTGCCATTACTATGTCTTCGGATGGTGTTTCAAGACAGTCAGTAAGAGATAGACATTGAATTGTAAGATCCTTGTTTTTGTAGCCCAGTTGCATCTTGTCATTTGCTCCATTCTTTCTGAGTTGTTGTTCCCATTATTGGATCTTTTCAAGAACACAGTGGAAAGAAATAGGTGGTAGACCTCTCTTTGCCTAACACTCATTCTCACATCAAAAACTTCAGGTACCTCTACTAAAAATTATCTTTAGTTTTTGTATTTATTAGTATATACCAAATTAGATTCCTTGTTTTATCATCCACACAAAACTCTTCCAATATTTGGAACAAAGATGTTATGTCAACACAGTCATATGCCTTTTGACGTCCACAAATACAGTAACACATGGCATGCATTTTACTATTCTGTCTTGGATAATGAGCTTGAGACTCAAGATCTGCTTCAGCACTTTAAAAAGGATCTTGTATGTAACTGGTAAGAGTGATACACTTTGTAGTTGTGGACAAGAGTTTTATCTCCTTTCCTATGTGGAGGATAAATTAAGGTGCACTTCCAATCATCTGAAATTTATTTCTTTTGCCATATATTCTGCACTACTTGTTTTAACATCTGCAGTAGATTTCCTTTGCCTGGTTTCTGTAATTATGCACCTGCTACTTTGTTGTTTTTCATTTATTGAATGGTTTCTAAAAGTTCCTCCTTATTTGGTGGCTTTTATACAAGAACTTCACTTTCTATGTTGAGGTGGGAAGTCTCTCTTTTGGTTCATCACAGTATAATAATTTCATGAAATATTTAGTTAATAATTCACAATTTTCTTTGTTTGGGAATGCTAACTTTCCATTTCTTTTCAAAAGCAGAGATGGGGTTGTATGTAGAAAACATTTTTGTTGGAAAATGTTACAAAATAGTGACACTGCAGCAATTCTCCTGAGGCATGTTGAATTTGAGGTGAACAGCAGCACACAATATAACTGGTGCCTATTTGAATCTGGGAAAAAAGTGAAAAAAAAGAACTATGTAATCCACATGAGTGTACCTAAAGAACAATGTGGAAGATTTTAAGTTAACTGAGTTTTGTGTAATTGACAAGCATTTGCATGAAGTCATTCAGTTTTCACCAAAAAAGGACAGTCATTTGTTAATAACTATTGTTTAAAATAACTAATAGAAAATCCCTTATGTGGTTCACTTCAAGGTTAAATTTTCAAATAAAAAGATTGAAAATTGTTAGAGTTATGCTGTATGCTGTTTTGAAATATCATATTCTGAGAAAAATGCATTTGAAGTCTTGAAATGTGTTAAAGACATGAACAAATTGAAAAATTCTACTTTTAGAAACTCTTACCACTGGCCTGTCATACTGTTGCCATTGCAATTTAAATCATATCCACTAGTTTATCACAGAACAATTGAAATATGTGTCATGACAATTCCATGAACACACAAAACTTTACAATTCTGTTTAGCCGTATTCCAAGAAGACAGCTTGCTAGGGTGGTTGATTTCGTATATGTTCGATATAAACTTACTACTTGGTATAACAGCTTCTGGGCAGTGGAGACAAGCGATAATTATTGTGGAGGTTAAGCCCTGAGTACTTCATTCTTGCAACATGATGTCTGCATTGCACATTTTACATTTCATGTGTTGAGAAATAACAGAGAAAATGGCAAGAAAATTTATAATCCTATAGCTCGGTCCATAATTCACATCCAAATCCTGGTCACTGTCTTTCAGTTTCTTAGCAGAGGCAATGACTCCTTTTGAACTGCTCTCGGCCTCATATCTATTCCTTGGACACTTTAATGACATACTGCTTCGATGTCTTTTTGGATGCAATGTTTTTGTACATTTTCTGCCTGAGTACACTTTCTTACCACACCTCCTCACTTGAATGACAAAACTATATACTATAAGATCACAAATACACTGTCAAAAGTTGATACTACTCAGAAAAATCAACATTCGAAGTGAAAGAATGGTCTTTTGTAAAAATACAGATGCTTGCTGATGCCAAGCTAATGTGTTATTAAGTTTTTGAAAACAGCCACAAGTCACTCTTAGTATTTTTTATTTACCAGTTTTGCTCCTCAACAACTAGAGAATTTTAAGAACATACAATTTAAAATTGGCCGACAGCACTAAAGATTATGTTTAAAGTTGGCTGACAGCACAGATTAAATGTAATATTTTTAAGAACATACAATTTAAAGTTGGCCGACAGCACTAAAGATTATGTTTAAAGTTGGCTAACAGCACAGATTAAATGTAATATTTGCTCCTGTCAGTGTCATCATTTACTGCAGTAAACAGACAGTTTAATCTTAAGTACTGTCAGCCAACTTCAAACTGTATATTCTGATGATGTACTTCTTCATTTGAAGAGTGAAATCAGTAAATAAAAAATACTAAGTGTGACTTTTGGCTGTTTCCAAAGACTCAGGTTTAACAGTTGCTTCACCTGCAAATGATGCCTGCTCTTGCTAATGTATTATTGTTGTGGAAATGCTTTTGACTACACCCAGACCCAACAGGGGTATCGAGCTGGTGCAAGTAGGCTGTTTCGTGACATGTGAGGCACTAGAGCAGCAGCTCAGAATTCCACAGAACAGTTTTTTCCCCTGGGAATCAGATTTTTTGTCCCATATTTTAGAAGGTTTGAAACAACTTTTAAGCCAATTAAGAAACAGATTTTTTGAAAATGCTACAGTGGTAAAATGAATTTTCCTTCTAGTGTGAATACCACCCTTGACATGGCTGCTTGTGTTTTGTCAGATTAGATTAGATTAGATTTACTTTCATTCCAATTGATCCGTAGTGAGGAGGTCCTCCTGGATGTGGAACATGTCAGAAAAACAACAATACATGACAAATATTTACAACTAAAACAAATAAGCTAATGTACCATTCCACAGGTCCCAAGTGGAATGATCGTCATTTTTAATGAACACTAAGAGTCATTTTACAAATACTAATGCACTGAATTTAAAATAAAAAACGTTTTTTATTTATTTATAAGGTAATAAACATGTAATACAACTACTGTAATACTTATTTACAATGAACACATTACTGCACTGAAATGGTGCAGAAGTTAGATTATACTTACACACACACACACACACACACAAATTTTCAGTGAACACATTACTGCACTGAAATTGTGCAGAAGTTATGTTGTACTTATATACAAATCAGTTGGTTTTACTAAGAAATTCATCAATGGAGTAGAAGGAGTTGGCCACCAATAAATCCTTTAGGCTTCTCTTAAACTGAATTTCATTGGTTGTTAAGCTTTTTATGGCTGCTGGCAAGTTATTGAAAATGTGTGTTCCTGAATAATGCACACCTTTTTGTACAAGACTAAGTGACTTTAAATTCTTGTGAAGATTATTCTTATTTCTAGTATTGATTCCATGAATTGAGCTGTTGGTTTGAAAAAGTGATATATTTTTAATGACAAATTTCATTAAGGAATAAATATACTGGGAAGCTGTAGTTAGTATCCCTAGTTCCCTAAACAGGCTTCTGCAGGATGTTCTTGAGTTCACACCACATATAATTCTTACTGCACGTTTTTGTGCCCGGAAAACTTTAGCTTGGCTTGATGAATTACCCCAAAAAATAATCCCATATGACATTATGGAATGAAAGTAAGCATAGTATGCCAGCTTTTTCATTTTTATATCCCCTACGTCTGACAAAATTCGCATTGCAAACAGAGATTTGTTAAGACGCTTCAGCAGTTCTGTGGTGTGCTCCTCCCAATTGAATTTATTATCAAGCTGTAATCCCAAGAATTTAACACTGTCCACTTCTTCTATCTTCTTGTCATCATATGTTAGACATATACTCTTGGGACACCCCTTACAAGTTCTGAACTGCATGTAGTGTGTTTTTTCAAAGTTTAGTGACAAAGAATTGGCTAGGAACCAGTGATTAATGTCAGAGCTTCCTCATATTCTTTGTTTCACCATCTATGTTTCTTATTTATTCTTATTGAAGCTGTTTTGTCAGCAATCTTTATCATCTTGTCTTCCATCCCTTCCCGTGTTTGAGTGTATCAATGTGTCGGGGTTTTAAATGGAGTCGTTTGTGTGTTGTCATTGGTTAAGTTGAGGCACATCTCATGGTTTTCATACTGGGGGTGGCTACAAAATTTATCAATTGGAGCTAATCTTGACCTTGGGCTACGCTACAGAACAGTCTGTCACCACGACCAATATTTTAGAGGGGCAGGGGGGAATATCATACTCTAGCCAAACGTCTACATACTGTAGCTTCTTTCTGTTTCATAAGGAACTACTAAATAGCATCAAAGCCTGACTCCAAGGTAAAATCTATAGGTAGTTCATTTATCCTCCAATGTCACATTTCCCAACAGTTCACTACAACAGATGTGTTTTGGAGAGATCTTTAATGCACTGCATACTTAAATTTCTTGGTATTTTCATTTCTGATGTTTAATGTTTTATGCACTTGAACTGTGGTATTTGCACCTTTTCTTGACAAAAAAGGGATGTTGTCATGATGTCACAGGTCTTGTGCTGTGAGTGGCTGACAGAGCAACCCGAGCAACAGTGCATTACAAAAATATGCAGTTTAAGTGATATAGCACACACAATCCCTCAACTGCATTCTGCGCATTGCTCTGTTAAAATTTTGTGTATTCTCTTGCCTGTTCTCATTCTTGATTCATGTTTACATTGGGTGTGAGTGCTCCAGTTCCCTTTACTTTCATCCTAACCGCATATTCCAAAATTTTACCTGATAAATTGCACATATTGTGTTGTTTCTGAACTCATGTATGCTGCTATTATTCGCAAGAAATCAAAACTCACTGAACTCATGGATAATACACTCACAAAAAGAAACTCGCTAATAACATATGTTACCCACAGTCAGCAAGCAAGGACACTAAGGTAACGGGATATATTTCGTGCATGGGTTATATTTTGCGCACTTTTTCCTCAAATCATTCATGAAATTCTCACTAGGTGGTGATATTTGTATAACTGTACTGTAGTGCACTCTGGTTCCATATGCAATTGTATTCCAGCGGTAGACAGAATAGCCTATGGCAGACACAAAATGAACTGTCTAGAATGCTATCAAAACAATAATACTTAGTATCAATTTATGACATGTCAAAGCACGATAGAGACACACAGAGACAAGGATTCGATCATGAAGTTTCAGCAACTCTATTCATTGCCTTTTGATTTAACCAGTGGAATGTGAAATTTGTGTGCAGGTTGATAAGGCACACTTACACGAAACACCAGAGCCTTCGGGACACCCATAAGAGCTATGTACTGAGGAACCCCCCCCCCCCATATGGCTGCTATATAGAGCTAAGCAGCAGTTTAAGGTGCAGCCATAAGACTAGGTACTACCTATTCAAAAAACATCAGTTAGTATCGCGTATCAACAGTTCTGAAAATGTTGACCTGCATTATTTAAATCTTTGTGGAAAATATGCAGCTCCATCTCAGAGCCTTTAATTATGAGTTGTGGCTGGTTAAGTTATTACAACACACTTTTTTTTTTATAATCTGAACCTCATTGCTCACAATGTCAAAGTTTTTCTGCCTGGTTACTCAGTTTCCAAAGCACAGAAGCTGTAGGAGAAATCTACCGTATTTACTCGAATCTAAGCCGCACCTGAAAAATGAGACTCGAAACCATGGGAAAAAAAATTCCGAATCTAAGCCGCACGTGAAATTTGAGACTCGAAATTCAAGGGGAGAGAAAAGTTTTAGGCCGCACCTCCAATTTGAAACAAAGTTGGTCCATTGTAATATGATACACAATTTAGGTCGAATGAATGACGATACAGCTACAGTAGTTTGGTTTGAGTCATAAGCTTAGCAGTTAAGCTTTACCAGGTAGCCATTGCCATGAGTCAGGCGCTCCGTCCGTATTTATACGGGTACTCTTCCTTTTTCACGTGCTTCGTCTGGTTTGAATCGATTGCTTTTTTTGCTTTGATCTGATAAGTGCCGTTTTCTTTGTTATAGGTGTTTACGTCACTCTAAGCTGAAAATGCATTACTGTATTGTGTCATGCATTGTTTATCGCATTCTGATAGTGCCTGTTTACGGCCTGTCGCTGCTCGAGGCAGGGCTTGCTTTTGTGCGCGCTACCGCCGCTTACAATTAAAGAGAGGAATCGTCTCATTAGCGAAACAATGGCAAGAGACTACTATTTGTTGTTACTTACACTGCTGCTTTCTTTGATAATGATCAACAAAACCAAATAATACACTGTGTATGATAGAACATGTTCTGAACGAGAGTTAGGCGAAAATTTTTTCTCTGTTTGAAAATCTTTGCGGCCGCTTCTTTAGCACATCAAATTCTGCACAGAAATTAGAGTCATCTTAAATTTAAAAATCTAGTCAGTTGCCGTGCTTCATTTCTGACTGTATCACTATTAGGCATAAGAAAGAATAATACGAATATAAACATGACACGATATGTATATTCTTCCGCGTTTGCTGTTGATTCACTCTAGTTTCATAGTTAATTAGGCAGACAGCATTTAAATGAGATAGCAGCAAACACGAAAGAATACATGGCAAAATGTGTATATTCGTATTATTCGTATGGTGAAGAGAATACTGCATGTGATTCACATTTCATCAGGTTCCCATTAGCAACCATCTCTTCTCACAGGTAGGAAAAAATTCAGAACGTAGAATTGGCCATATTGACAAATATACCAAACAGTCTTGCCAGTCGGATTTTCGTAGTACATTGAAATTCTGCTACATTCGAAGATGAAAAATACGGAATTTGTATTTACTTCGTTGGTTAATGTATGTAAATGCAGTGGTCGAAACTCGGGGCAGAGAAAAAAAAAGCTCGTCTTCCACCTTTTTTTTAAAATTTATTTACTGATGCAGAGGTTTTGGCGCAACTATTTATCTTTGTGCCTACAAAGCATACCTGTGTAGCGCTACATATATTCGACGGCAGAAGTTAGTTGTGGCGGCGGCACCTACCAACATTTTTCAGTACTTCCGTTTGCTTTGCACTCGATTCTAAGCCGCAGGCATTTTTTTGGATTACAAAAACCGGAAAAAAAGTGCGGCTTAGATTCGAGTAAATACGGTAAACTGAAGCTATCAAATGTGCACCATCTCTTGGATGTTTTGACTGATGCAGTAGACTTGAAAATAATACTGTCTTCTGAACTGACTCTAACATAGTGACTTCATAGACTTTCCAGCGTAATAATTCTTGATAGTCTTCTGGGGTTTGCTGCCGGATGATAAAATCATGACTCTATATTTTGGTGATCCATGTGTCTACCATCTTCAGGAGAATACTGCAGCCGCTGCTGCTGCCGATGATGATGATGAGTCCTGCCAAAACTGATCCAAGGCTACAAATCATCATCCTAAATAGGCCTTCATACTGTATTTGGCACATGCATCACCCAACACAATTATGTTGACCCAGAGACTGGGCTGATGGTGCTGCCCCTGTTAGAACACAAAAATGTGTTATGTCTTGATGCAAGTTAGTACAGAGGGAAGCCCATGCCTTTATTAATAATTTTATCTGCCAACCCAATTTTGGTTGACTCTTTATAAATGCTTTTACAAAACCTGAAAGTGCTGGCAACTGTCAGTGTCTCATTAAATTTCATTCCTTGTCCCTTGTTTACACAATGTTTCACTACTACCAATTTTTATGGCTGTTTTAGGTTTGTACAGCAGTGACATTCCACATGCCTTTCATGATCTGTGAGAATCAAATGGCTTCTGTAAGTCTTTCCACATTGTCATGAATTTCTATATATGGCAGGGTTTCTACGTCCCAAATCATATATGATAGAGCCAAGTTAGGTCTTACTCTTGAAAGGCAGACAGAACCCAGTCTTAATGGTAAAACTCCTCAGAATATTTCCAATCTTAAACACTATGTCCCCAGCATAAGCAATAAAGATGACAGAGCTATACTCCTCTTTGTGCACCTCTTGGGATGGTCCAAATTCCATATCCCAATAAATCTGCTTCTCAGAGTGTCCATTTTCCTCATACACAGCCGTCAATTGTATGAGTTCGTGGGTTAAACTGTGTCAGAAATATGTTCTCGTACCAGAGTCCTGAGAATGCCGCAACACTGGAATGGTGAATGGCAACTCTTAGTGTGCAGATACTGATTGGTATGTGTCAGCGTTTGGTGAACACTATGTCCCAGAGAACCATCATGTTTGTTATAAATCACGATGTTAAAAAATGGAAACCTCCCGTCACTTCCAACGTCCATGGTAAATTTAACCCTGGGATGAAGACAGTTGAAATGGTTAAAAAATCTGCGAGGCCAGGCAAAAAAGGTATCATCAACATACCTCCAGTAGCACATTGGTTGTGAAACTGAAGTCCTGAGTGCTCCATCCTTGAAGCTCTCATGAATAAACTGATGACTATGGGCAATAAAGGGCTATCAGTTAGAGGTTTGCATGTGGTTTTTATGCTCACTTGAATTGCTCGGTGCATGTAGTTTGTGAATGTCTAGCATATGTAAATACAGCTGGTTTGGATGTGGGTAGCAACTACATTTGACCGCCTTCATGCTTGTTTGAGAATCTCATGCTCAAATGACCTGACTCTCTACTCTAGTTACTCCATAACTGCTCTGTTGCCCACTGCAGCATCATGACACATGGAGATGAGGTGAAGGAGAGTGAAAAGCAAAACTTGATTTGAAAGAATATATCCAGCTTGCAAACGATGATGGTCTTAGCAGTGTTTGGGAGAGAGTTTCATCAATGACTGTTAAGGATGAACAGGTGATGTGAATTTCATACAGAAAAAGCTTGAAGCCAGGAACATAGACTAGATGGAACAGCTTATTTTGGATGCTACAATCTGAACTTAAACAGTTTGAGAATGTCACGGAAAGGCATGCAGAGAATTTGCATCTCTGAATAAATTATTGGTTATTATAACGACACTGCAAAAGAGTTCATTACATTTTTAGAGCCATCCAAAGATGCAACAGAACTGCATGAAGGCTAAAAGTATCCTACAGTTCAGTTTACTTTATTATGGGTGCATAAACTGAAAAGTCGTACCAACATAGTGCCTAAAGATTCAGAGGTACGTTTAAATTACTGTACATCCAGTTTCCTTGCTGATACTTGCCGTGTGTCCAGTAAATGAAAATTGTGCTTAATTGCAAAATACCAGCTTTGGTGTCCCTGCCATTTTGGCACTACAATAGAACTGTCATATTATCTATCATCTGTTAACTATAGAAACTACAAGTGCTGAAAGTGTGATGTCTCCATCTCATAGGAGAGAAAGTCTAAATTCAGATGTTGCACAGAGTAGACACTTTTCTGTGACTGCCCGTTAGATTACAAAGAATGATGTCCATTTCTAGTAGAGATGAGACGTTAAATACTGTGTGTTAAAGTTGTTATGAAATATCATCCATTCTAGGTAAGGTAGACCAAAATTATAGTGTGACAATATCATCTTACTCAGTTTTTGTGATGCCTGTAAATATATAGTTAGTGCCCCCAGAAGAACATCACCCACACTCACAAACCAATGTAATTTAGTCTCTGTTTTCATAGTTGTTAGACCAGCGATCATCAATTTGTGACCCATGGGCTGCATGCAACCTGAATCAAGTATTCTTGTGGCACATGGTTCTCAGCCATACTTTATAATAATATTTATCAAGTGACTAACAGCTAAATGCAGAATGTCAGTTAACATTGAGAGTGCCATAAGAATGCAGTTTTCCTGCTCAATAACAAACAAAAATTCTTGCAGAGGCAATAGTATTTTAAGTTGTGCTTAATTATATTTGATATTGCCGAGTTCAGTTAGGAGCAAAATAAAGTTGTCTGCTTTCCTCAGGCATGGAGGTTTAAGTAGACTGGCCACTATCAGAGTAAGGGAGTGTGGTGGAGGGAATGTTTTGTTCTTTGTCTTCCATTGTTAAAACTCACAGGCATGAGCTACTCATACTGATCAGCTATTATGATTCTTATTTCTAGTAAGAAACATTAATTTAAACTAGGCTGTTGTAATAAAATGCATTGAGCAGAAGGAAAATGACGTTCAAAACATCTAGGAACCGAAACTTCCTGGCAGATGAAAACTGTGTGCCTGACCGAGACTCAAACTTGGGACCTTTGCCTTTCACAGGCAAGTGCCCTACCATCTGAGCTACCGAAGCATGACTCACGCCCGGTCCTCACAGCTTTACTTCTGCCAGTATCTCATCTCCTACCTTCCAAACTTTACAGAAGCTCTCCTGCGAACCTTGCAGAACTAGCATTCCTGAAAGAAAGGATATCGCGGAGACATGGCTTAACTAGAGCCTGGGGGATGTTTCCAGAATGAGATTTTCACTCTGCAGCGTAGTGTGCGCTGATATGAAACTTCCTGGCAGATTAAAACTGTGTGCCCGACCGAGACTCGAACTTGGGACCTTTGCCTTTCGCGGGCGAGTGCTCTACCATCTGAGCTACCGAAGCATGACTCACGCCCGGTCCTCACAGCTTTACTTCTGCCAGTATCTCGTCTCCTACCTTCCAAACTTTACAGAAGCTCTCCTGTGAACCTTGCAGAACTAGCATTCCTGAAAGAAAGGATATCGCGGAGACATGGCTTAACCAGAGCCTGGGGGATGTTTCCAGAATGAGATTTTCATCTGCAGCGGAGTGTGCGCTGATATGAAACTTCCTGGCAGATTAAAACTGTGTGCCCGACCGAGACTCGAACTCGGGACCTTTGCCTTTCGCGGGCGAGTGCTCTACCATCTGAGCTACCGAAGCATGACTCACGCCCGGTCCTCACAGCTTTACTTCTGCCAGTATCTCGTCTCCTACCTTCCAAACTTTACAGAAGCTCTCCTGCGAACCTTGCAGAACTAGCATTCCTGAAAGAAAGGATATCGCGGAGACATGGCTTAACCAGAGCCTGGGGGATGTTTCCAGAATGAGATTTTCACTCTGCAGTGGAGTGTGCGCTGATATGAAACTTTCTGGCAGATTAAAACTGTGTGCCCGACCGAGACTCGATCTCGGGACCTTTGCCTTTCGCGGGCGAGTGCTCTACCATCTGAGCTACCGAAGCATGACTCACGCCCGGTCCTCGCAGCTTTACTTCTGCCAGTATCTCGTCTCCTACCTTCCAAACTTTACAGAAGCTCTCCTGCGAACCTTGCAGAACTAGCACTCCTGAAAGATAGGATATCGCGGAGACATGGCTTAACCAGAGCCTGGGGGATGTTTCCAGAATGAGATTTTCACTCTGCAGCGGAGTGTGCACTGATATGAAACTTCCTGGCAGATTAAAACTGTGTGCCCAACCGAGACTGTGTAAAATTTGGAAGGTAGGAGACGAGATACTGGCAGAATTAAAGCTGTGAGGACCGGGCGTGAGTCGTGCTTCGGTAGCTCAGATGGTAGAGCACTTGCCTGTGAAAGGCAAAGGTCCCGAGTTTGAGTCTCGGTCGGGCACACAGTTTTAATCTGCCAGGAAGTCTTCTGATAAGTCTTCTGGGCTGTATGGCCATTATTGAAGAAACTTTTTGATCCCTGATGTTTCGTCCAGAGCTGCATTGGACTTTGTCAGAGGTGTTCCTGGTGATGCTAAGACTTGCCAACTGACGAGTTGGATGTTATAGAACGACTTACTATGCAAAGTGGGTGTGGTCAAGTTTAATGTGATCAGCAGAGATAATCTTTGTCAGAGATATCCTTTGTCAGAGATAAAACTTAACCATCGATTGTCGCTTGTCAAGGATAAGAAACTTATCTATTGATTCTGCAAAACCACTGTCCACTTATCACTGAGTTTCATGCTTCTTGTTTTCTGTTAAAATGATATATGTTAGATGTTAAGTATTTTTATGGCTTCTCTGTGTAGTTTTGTATGAGTGTTTTTCATGATAGATAAAATTTTTATTTTGGAAAACTTCACTTCATGTTGTCCTGCTGTGCTGCAGCTGATTTTTCTATTTTCCCTAGTCAGCAAAGCCGTTTCCCCCCAGTCTTTTACTCGTGCTTCTCTTAGTAGCTAGCTCTGATGTAGACCTTTCCACAAGTCAAGTACATGCTCCACTTGCTGACAGAGGAGGGCATTTGTCCTTAACAGATCAGAGTGGTTGACGTATTTTCTTAGGTGGTCTAAAAACTGTTGTGATGTCATGTTTCTGTAAAATCTTGCAAACTGATCAGTTACTTTTTTAATAAAATGGGGAGAAACCATACTCTTCCATCATTGTGTGTATTGTTGTCCTTTTTTCCTACTGTTAGTCTTTCATAGATCCCTATTTATTTCTTTGCTTGAATATCCATTCGTCTTGAAAGCCTGCTTCAGATGTTTTAATTCACCATCCAAATTCTTTTGGCTTTGTCAACAAGATTTTTGATGGCACCTTTCTGTTGTTGTGGATGATGGTTGGAGTTCTTATGTAAATATTTGTGTATAGGCAGTGGCTCTACAGAATCAATAGATAAGTTTTTTATCTTTGACGTGCAACAATCGATAGTTAAGTTTTGTCTCTGACAATGATTATCTCTGCCGATCATGTGTAAACTTGACCAGCCTGCCTTGTTTGTTAGTCAGCAAGACTCAGCATTGCCAGAGGCAGCTCCAAAGATTTCCTGGCAGCTCTGGATGAAACGAAATGGAAAGTTTCTTTGACCATGGCTATACAGGCTGGAAGACTCATCAGCAACTATGACTTCCAGTTGTGATAGCCCTCATTGTATGATTTGTGGTCATGTCTCATATTGCATAACGCTCTTAAGTATAAGTAAAGTTGCTGTTATTAAGGTATTAATCATCTGCTCACACGGTCTAACATACTTACTTATGTAGGTAACCAATTAATAATGAGATGTGTACAAAAATTGGATTGTATAAAAATTGAGACCTCATACGGGTGCTGCTAACCGCACAGTTGAGCGCCCCACAAACCAAACATAACTTACTTACTGTTAAGCACTGGTATGATACAAAATTAGTAATTTCATTAAGATAGTAATAGGCTCAGAATGTAAACTACAATTTAGTTTTATCGAGTTGGGCTAGTGCTCCATTGTGTAACATTTATATATCTTAGATCTTAGAATTTCATAATATCTGTGGAAATGGTTCTGGAAATAATAATTGGTTATTTTGTACCTTTTTTCTCAGTATTGAATATCTTGCTGCTGTATAACTTCAATGGTACTTCTTATTCCAACAAATGCTGTCCAAGTTTTACAGCCGATATATAACTTAAGATGTTTTACTAAAGACATTTTTTCTTATATAATCTTATGTCTTTAGCTGCACAGCTTTACTTTCATGGCTCAGCATTGCCTGTGCTTTTGGTAATTTGACTTTGTTCTTCATGGTATTTTTTTCTTTTTTTCCTATTTGAAGTGCACAAGAGGCTTTTGCATCACTAAGGCATGCAATGTTGAGTGATTCTCTTGAGTCTCTGGTACATCATACTCAGTCATTAGGTCGTTTTGCTGTACCTCAGTCCAGGAGCCAACAACATAAGAGGCGGAGGTGAGGGAGTCAATGTAGCACACTAACATGCAATTAGTGTGGGATGTTTTTAGTATTGAGAGTAAGGTGTAGCAAATCATTCTGCATTGTATAGACAGCATATTGACTCCTGAGTATTTTTCTGCATCATGTTGACACAAACTTTGTACAGAGCTAAATCCAGTCAAGGACTGTATTTGCAGATGACTAGTTTTTAATACCATTATATTGTGTTGTTAGCCTCTAGTGTGTTAATGTAATGTGAGAAGCAGTTTAATGTAATTTGTGAAGCAGTTTACATAAGCAGGTAGTTAATTAGGTAGTTTGGCAAGCTCAGTAGCAGTGGTAGTAAGCTTGGTCCGTACCGCCCACTAGTGCGCATTCCAGCTTTCGTGGTGGGCAGTAGGCAGCAGGGATGTTAAAAACATTTTCAGTAGGTTATTGTAAAATTTTGATGTAAACTACTTGTTAACTAACTTTTATTACATGCCTTAACATATTGTAATTCTCCTTTATAAACCTTGTTAGCCAAAGTATCTTTCCTGTTTTTACCGTGGAACTGGTGGGTACTCTGACAGTTGCAGTTGAAGTTAATTGTAAAACAGCCACTGGTGGACTGGCAAGTGTAGTTTTTAGCTTAGTGGATACTGGCACAAAATATAAGAACAAAGTAAAATATTTCTCAGTACTTATTTATTGTTCTTTGTTTTATTTAGCTCTTCCCCAGACAGTCTGACAATGGAACGCAATGATAACAAATCTCCTGGGAGCAATATATCTCCTGCCGCTCTTTATAAGCTGGTAGTTCCTTTACTGCGATGTGAAACACCTGATGTGAGGGATGCTGCAGTCCATGCTCTAGGAAAAGTTAATTCAGATGCTCTGAAGTAAGTTAATTTTTGTTTGTAAGTAAAATTTTAATTTTATTTTAAGAATGACAGTATCCTCATATTACAATACGTACATAGGAATTAAATGCAACAATGTTCATTGTGTAGCTTACTGTCTATTATGTGTTTATCCAAACAGGTTTAATCTCTGCTGCTGCACCATTGATAAATTTTTATACATATATTAGGACTGCTGCATTGCAAGATTTGCATTTCATTTGTGTTCTGGGTGTGTTGGTGTTGGTTCTGATGATATTACCACTTAGAATGCTTCTCAGTTTTCCAATCATTTTTGCACTTTTTTACTCATCAATTAGAACTTTGGTGTCCCAGCATATTTGACTATGGCATAATAGTGCATTTTGGGCAGCAGACAGTCTCATAGAAGATGATGAGTAGTAGGTATCCTCATTTTCTATGTGCCTGTCTGCTACTCTTTGCTTCATGTATTTGGAGAGTAGTGAGTATTCCTCATATAGGTATTTATATTGTATTAAAAATTTCCCATTGACATTACAAAGTATACTTGTTTGAAGAGAAGATACAATAGTTTAAGTGTAGAAGCACAGTAACAGGAGAATGCTTAAGATGCCAAGTAACCTACAAGACAAGAAAAAATAATAATGACAACAAATTTGACAGCTTCTGTTCAAACATGTAATTTCTTTAAATAAAAGATATAGCATGATACTATGATGACACAACACCATTGGAAAAACGACTTTCAGTAACATACCATGTTTATGGAAAACCAGAAGATTGCTTTAAACATATGCACTGCACCTGTGAGTACACAGATTGAATAAATCATCTGGCTATTAATGATTAGAAAGAAATATAAAAGAATTAAAAAAAAAAAATACAAAGGAGTGGTGGAGAAAAAGAGCAAGAGAAGAGATCTTTATTAAAAAAAATTCTGATATTCGTAGTCTCCTAGCCCATAATTCTAGTACAGCAATATCTTCAATATTCTTTTTTTCCTGGTTGAGGAATTCAGTGCCTCAACGGTGTTGGGTGAATAGTTACCTTTGTTTCACTATTAATGAGCATTGAACCAAGTTGATATTGATTTAAAAAAATTTAATCTGTGTAAAGTTAGTGACATTTACTTGGTAGGGGGGAAAAGTTATTTACAGTGTGGTCCCTTTGAGTCTGGTTTCATGTAATCTGCTCTTCAAACATCAACCCCTCTTTACAACCCTAACTACAAGGGACATTCAGTATATTTGCAACTCATTTTTTCCCCAGTTTATTTTAGCAGAAACATGCGAGGGACATCATGAAATATTCCCAGTTGAGCCCCTATAGTTTCCTGAAGGCCCGGTAGGTCGTGGCATTATATGTAGCCTTCAAAATGGTGTCTGTAATGGAGGTGTGCTCCAAGCAGAGAGCTGCGATTGAGTTTCTTTTGGTGGAAAACCAGAGCATTGTAGATATTCTTAGGCACTTCCAGAATGTCTGCTGAGATGCAAGCAGTGAGTAAAAGTACAGTGCGTTGTTGTATGAGTGTGTGTCATTATCACAACAAGGTTAAACAAACCTTTCTAATCTCCTGTGTGCCAGCCAGCCACACAAAGCTGAGACTTCTGCAATGTTGAAATGTGCAGACACACTCAGTTCAAGGTGGTTGATGGATTACAATCAAACATCTTGCTGCACAAATGGCCATCTCTTTGGTAGTGCTGAAACTTTTATCCACCAGTTGGCATACTCAAAGGTGTGTGCCTACTGGGACTCTTGCCACCTAAAAGAAGGCCATAAAGAGTAATGGAGAACCATCTGTGCAGAATTGTTTGTGCATTACGAGACTGATCGTGGCAAATATTTGTTGAACATCATTACAAGTGAGGCAGGAGGAACAAGACTTTTGGTCAGGTGATTACAGGGTTATAAATACAAAATCAAATAGGGGTAATGCAGGAGTAGGTTTAATAATGAATAAAAAAATAGGAGTGCGGGTCAGCTACTACAAACAGCATAGTGAACGCATTATTGTGGCCAAGATAGACACAAAGCCCATGCCTACTACAGTAGTACAAGTTTATATGCCAACTAGCTCTGCAGATGATGAAGAAATTGATGAAATGTATGACGAGATAAAAGAAATTATTCAGGTAGTGAAGGGAGATGAAAATTTAATAGTCATGGGTGACTGGAATTCGTCAGTGGGAAAAGGGAGAGAAGGAAACATAGTAGGTGAATATGGATTGGGGGGAAGAAATGAAAGAGGAAGCTGCCTTGTAGAATTTTGCACAGAGCATAACTTAATCATAGCTAACACTTGGTTCAAGAATCATAAAAGAAGGTTGTATACCTGGAAGAATCCTGGAGATACTAAAAGGTATCAGATAGATTATATAATGGTAAGACAGAGATTTAGGAACCAGGTTTTAAATTGTAAGACATTTCCAGTGGCAGATGTGGATTCTGACCACAATCTATTGGTTATGAACTGCAGATTGAAACTGAAGAAACTGCAAAAAGGTGGGAATTTAAGGAGATGGGACCTGGATAAACTGAAAGAACCAGAGGTTGTAGAGAGTTTCAGGGAGAGCATAAGGGAACAATTGACAGGAATGGGGGAAAGAAATACAGTAGAAGAAGAATGGGTAGCTCTGAGGGATGAAGTAGTGAAGGCAGCAGAGGATCAAGTAGGTAAAAAGATGAGGGCTAATAGAAATCCTTGGGTAACAGAAGAAATATTGAATTTAATTGATGAAAGGAGAAAATATAAAAATGCAGTAAATGAAGCAGGCAAAAAGAAATACAAACGTCTCAAAAATGAGATCGACAGGAAGTGCAAAATGGCTAAGCAGGGATGGCTAGAGGACAAATGTAAGGATGTAGAGGCTTGTCTCACTAGGGGTAAGATAGATACTGCCTACAGGAAAATTAAAGAGACCTTTGGAGAGAAGAGAACCACTTGTATGAATATCAAGAGCTCAGATGGCAACCCAGTTCTAAGCAAAGAAGGGAAGGCAGAAAGGTGGAGGGAGTATATAGAGGGTTTATACAAGGGCGATGTACTTGAGGACAATATTATGGAAATGGAAGAGGATGTAGATGAAGATGAAATGGGAGATAAGATACTGCGTGAAGAGTTTGACAGAGCACTGAAAGACCTGAATCGAAACAAGGCCCCGGGAGTAGACAACATTCCATTAGAACTACTGATGGCCTTGGGAGAACCAGTCATGACAAAACTCTACCATCTGGTGAGCAAGATGTATGAGACAGGCGAAATACCCACAGACTTCAAGAAGAATATAATAATTCCAATCCCAAAGAAAACAGGTGTTGACAGATGTGAAAATTACCGAACTATCAGTTTAATAAGTCTCAGCTGCAAAATACTAATGCGAATTCTTTACAGACGAATGGAAAAACTGGTAGAAGCAGACCTCGGGGAAGATCAGTTTGGATTCCATAGAAATGTTGGAACACGTGAGGCAATACTAACCTTACGACTTACCTTAGAAGAAAGATTAAGAAAAGGCAAACCTACGTTTCTAGCAGTTGTAGACTTAGAGAAAGCTTTTGACAACGTTAACTGGAATACTCTCTTTCAAATTCTGAAGGTGGCAGGGGTAAAATATAAGGAGCGAAAGGCTATTTACAATTTGTACAGAAATCAAATTGCAGTTATAAGAGTCGAGGGGCATGAAAGGGAAGCAGTGGTTGGGAAAGGAGTGAGACAGGGTTGTAGCCTCTCTTCGATGTTATTCAATCTGTATATTGAGCAAGCAGTAAAGAAAACAAAAGAAAAATTCGGAGTAGGTATTAAAATTCATGGAGAAGAAGTGAAAACTTTGAGGTTCGCCGATGACATTGTAATTCTGTCAGAGACAGCAAAGGACTTGGAAGAGCAGTTGAACGGAATGGGCAGTGTCTTGAAAGGAGGATATAATATGAACATCAACAAAAGCAAAACGAGGATAATGGAATGTAGTCAAATTAAATCGGGTGATGCTGAGGGGATTAGATTAGGAAATGAGACACTTAAAGTAGTAAAGGAGTTTTGCTATTTAGGGAGCAAAATAACTGATGATGGTCGAAGTAGAGAGGATATAATATGTAGACTGGCAATGGCAAGGAAATTGTTTCTGAAGAAGAGAAATTTGTTAACATCGAGTATAGATCTAAGTGTCAGGAAGTCTTTTCTGAAAGTATTTGTATGGAGTGTAGCCATGTATGGAAGTGAAACATGGACGATAAATAGTTTGGACAAGAAGAGAATAGAAGCTTTCGAAATGTGGTGCTACAGAAGAATGCTGAAGATAAGGTGGGTAGATCACGTAACTAATGAGGAGGTATTGAATAGGATTGGGGAGAAGAGAAGTTTGTGGCACAACTTGACTAGAAGAAGGGATCGGTTGGTAGGACATGTTTTGAGGCATCAAGGGATCACAAATTTAGCATTGGAGGGCAGTGTGGAGGGTAAAAATCGTAGAGGGAGATCAAGAGATCAATACACTAAGCAGATTCAGAAGGATGTTGGTTGCAGTAGGTACTGGGAGATGAAGAAGCTTGCACAGGATAGAGTAGCATGGAGAGCTGCATCAAACCAGTCTCAGGACTGAAGACCACAACAACAAACATTACAAGTGATAAAATACAGATTCATCACTTCAAGCCAGAAACAAAATGACAATCCATAGACTGGTGCCACAGCAACTCTCCTCCAAAGAAAAAGTTCAAAGCTGCACCTTCAGCTGGTCATGTCATGGCAACAGTCTTCTGGAACTCTGAAAGAGTTATTCTGTTTGATGTGCTCTTTTGTGGCGCAAACAACCAACTCTGAAGTTTTGTGTTACCCTCAGGAAATTGAAGAAATGACTTCAGTGTGTTCATCATCACAAAGATGCAAATGAACTTCTCCTTCTCCATGAGAAAACAAGGTTTCACTTAAGTCTTCGCACCCAAGAGCAGCTCACAAAACTTCATTGGACTGTTCTTCCTCATCCACCCTGCAACCAGGATCTTGGACCTTCCAACTTCCATCTGTTTGGCCCCGTGAAGGATACATTCTGTGGGAAGCAGTACATGGATGATGGGGAGGGTATTGATGCAACAAGACATTGGTTGTGATGTCAGTCAGTAGAGTGGTACCATATGGGCATACAGTCCCTCCCAGTAAAGTGGCATGAGGCTGTCACATTGAATGGAGATTATTTTGAAAAATACAGTTTTGTAGGTTGAAAAGTGGGGAATAATATGGTGCATTTATAGATATGTCTTCAGCCTGGAATCTCATTGACTAGAGTAGAATTGTCTCCAGTGATGAGTCCTGCTTCAAACTGAGTCCTGATGACCAGCGAAGATGTGTGGAAATGCCAAGACAATGTTGGGATATCAACCTGACTGTCACCTGCCATATGACCCAACTGCCAGGACTGATGGTCTGAGGTGCCATTTCAGTTCATAGCAGGACCCCACTGATTATCATCAATGCCACCCTTACAGCACAGCAGCATATTTATGATATTCTGTGTCCCATTTTGTTGTCCTTCTTGGCAAGCCATCCTGAGCTTGCATTTCAGCTGGATAGTGCCTGCCCACACATGGTGGGAGTTTTTATCTTGGCCAACAAGGTTGCTGGTTCTCTTGCCAGATGAGAATGTTTGGAGAGTAATAAGCAGAGCCGTCCAACCATCTTGGGATTTTGACAATCTAATGTCTCAGTCCGACAGGATTTCACAAAATATCCCTCAGGAGGACATCCAACAATTTCATCAGTCAGTGCAGTGGTCTAGTGCACTGACTGCCAGTTTGTCAGTTCAGATTAAATTCCCACTGCTACTGGTTACATTTTATATATGTAAAATTAATTTATTCAGCTTAGCTATGATTACTTAAGTTTAATGAATTAATACATTTAAACAGAAATCGGTTTAAATGCTACATTTCTGACCATTTTTTATTTCAACTGTCCTTCAATAGCAACATTCTGTTGTTATCATATCCCCACTTTCTCTCATCTTTTTTAATCTCTGTGTCTCCGGCTCTGTCAGCTGTTTTAAATCCCCTATACTTGACCCTTACTGTACCTATTTTCCAAAAGTTTGTAACAGTATCTACAGTTGCGAACAGCACAGTCCTGTGTATTTGTGCTGATTTTCCATGAAAACACATTATTTTATTGGAAAATGAAAGCTCAACAAGAATTTTCTATCAGTGAAATGACAGGGGAACTATAACTTTTGATGAAAAAAAATTCACCATTGCTCTTAAATACACTTTTTCAATTTGTAAAGCAAAAGGTATATAACTGACAGTCCTCCTGTATCTGTGGGTCCTGTAGCTGTAGCTACAGTCCAGTAATTGTAGGACATATTATTGAAATTATGAGTTATAATTTCATAGTAAGTAACATTTGACACTATACACTGAACCTGAGGAACAAAATCTTTTTGATGAGGCATGTGGATTCTCTCCCTCTCTCTCGAAGTAGCCATATAGATGTAGATGCACTACATGCAGTCTCATTTTATTTATAACAGGTTCCTTCTCCAAGTACAAATGTGAATGACAATGATTACAATCCTAGCAAATATTCCTCTTATATTTTGGTTACCTTCACTATCACTGACAGCCATCCAAAGTGGAAGCTCTCATTATTAAAATAACAATTCCCCAGCTCAGTGAGAGAGAGAAAAATCTTCAAATTTGGAGGAAAGATATAGAACTAGGTGACACTAGAATGACAAAATTACATTTGTCAACCCCCAAAATTCTGAAAGATTTCAAGATGCATGAGGCTGTTACAAACAAGTGGTGATGAGAACATTACAACAGCAGGTTATGACATTGTGGGGAGTAAAACGTAATATGATAGCATTGAGAATCGAATGCAAGCAGGCAAATTGATAATCAGTGTACTAGACCATAGCACTATACTGCTTACTTCATCCAGGTGCTCAAAAATCCCTCACATTGTACTTGAAAATCTTCAGAGGGCATTCCTTATTCTCCAATGGCCCATTCAGGCAAGATATCTAAATGGGGCGCTTACCTGCTTCTATTCACACAGTATGAGCCACATCGGTGACTCCCGTCTTTCACTCCCTCCTTGTTATTCATTTGTTTTATAAAATAGTCTATGATATGCTTAACAAAAGAGTACCTGGCGAAAACTGAAAGGGACTGTCAGTGCAATTGAATGGCAGTTGAGTGATGGTAGTTCCAGCTCTTTCAGTGATAAGACAGAGAGAAGACCAAAAGCTGCAAATCCTGCACAATATCTCTCTGCTAAATGCGTTTATAGCATTACAGTCATCCTTGCTGATGTGCAGGGTGGGAGAAGACAATTGTAAGGTATTAGTAGTCTGCTTGTAGCAATACAACATTTTATTGTTATTGTCTTATTGTGTAAGGTTATTCAAATACTTGCATGTCACATTCTTTGCAGAAAATGATCAAACAATGATTATATGGAAATTATCTTATTTGTTTATTTTTTTAGGGATCTAATGGAGGAATTATCTGTGTACATAAGAGAAGCAGTGGATAGAAAGCAGGAGAATATGAGAAGAAGACGGAGACGAGATGCTCTTCGTTTACAATTAGTTAGAGTCCTTGAGCTTATAGCTGAATATGGAACCTTTGGAAACTGGTATGTGCACTTTGTACAGTGTTTCATTACTCTAATCTTAACAACTGCTCCATTATACAGCATGTGCTTTTTTTGCATTTCAGTCAGTGGGTGCTAGATCGTGAAACTCAGTCACTTCATCCTACTTTTGTTGAATATGTTGATGGAGCCCGCCTGTATTTGGAAAGTGAAGCAGACAAGGATGTGCAAGCTGTCAAAGATATAAAATTTCATTTCTGCAACTTCATAAGAAAAATGATAAAAAGTTTCTCATGTAAGTATTATTATCAATTTACATATTTTTGTAGATACTTCGTTGTAGCAATAGCAAATGAATAATAAATTAGATACAAGAATACATGTTGCTGATTCATTCTGTTACCCTCTACCTCAGCCCATACTTCTACAGTTATTTTGTTTCTAGCAGAAATATTCTACTGTTAGCTGTCACAGCCATTGATCTCACAGTAGTTCCTCAGATATAAAGATGCATAAGCAGGGTGATGTGACAGCATATCAGTACAAGCATACATAGTGCCCAGATAGATCATTATTAAGCCAAACTAATGATGTTAGCTCTCAAAGGGTCATCTTATTCTTTGTGACTTGGCAAGCTGACAGCAAACAGGTAAGAGTGATAAGCTGCACATCAAAGAAGTAAGTGGACTTCATTTGATGTGATCAGATGTTAGGAAAGGATGGCATGTTAGCCTCTTACACAGTGAGACAAATCTCGGCTTCCACAATGCACAAAAATTGAATTTTAAAGAAATTAATGTGCTTTTTCATGAAAACTGAAGAACAAGCTGGTTCAGGCATTGCTCAAATACAAGATCTGTTCAAAAAATTCCGGAACATTTATAAAGCGAAATGCGGCTGGCATCCCTGCACATGCTTGTGTTAGTGTTTAACTGCCAGATGTTTCATTGTTGTATGTCTGTTAGTTATTGTTCAGTGCTGTATTGAGTAGAATGTTGTGTCGCACAGTTTGCGAATTTCAAGATGGCAGAGTTAGAGCAACAATGCGTCTGCATTAAATTATGCATGAAACTCAAGGAAACCTTTACAGAGACACACCAAATGATGCAGGAAGCCTATGATGACAAGTGCTTAAGCCATACTCAGTGTTACAAATGGATCACATGATTTAAAAGTGGCTGGACAGAGGTTAAAGATGACCCTCGTTCAGGATGCTCTTCAACATCTACCAATGACACTCATGTCACGAATGTCAACAAAATTGTGAGTGCGAATCAATAGGACTGACTGACTGAGAGATTTCAGAAGAATGTAACATTTTGGTTGGATGTTGTCATGAAATCCTGACACAGCATCTTGGAATGTATTGTGTTGCCGCTAAGTTTGTCCTATGGCTCATGAGTCAAGACCAGAAAAACTTTTGTCTGACAATCTGTGAAGAGCTTTTGGATTGCACAAGTGAGAACCAGATGTTCCTTAAGAGAATCATAACTAGTGATGAGACATGGGTCTATGGTTATGATGTTGAGACCAAGGGTCAGTCTTCACAATGGGATAGGAAAGGTTGTCCAAGTCCAAAAAGAGCTTGTCAGGTCAGGTCAAATGTGAAAGCCATGCTGACAGTTTTCTTTGACTTTGAAGGATTAGTTCATCGTGAATTAATACCACAGGGACAAACTGTTAATCAGTGGTACTATGAGGATGGATTGCAACACCTGTGAAAAAATGTGAGATGAAAATGATCTGAAATGTGGTGAGACAGTTCATGGCTCTTGCATCACGATACGCACCTGCACATTCATCCCTGTTGGTGCGTGACTGTTGCACAAAAACCAAATCACTGTGCTGCCTCATCCTCCATACTTTCCAGACCTGGCGCCTGTGGTCTTTTTTTATTTGCAAAGTTGAAAACCACATTGAAAGGATGAAGATTTGCAATGATAGACGAGATAAAAGAAAATTTGCAGATGGCGCTTCCTGCAATCCAGTAAGAGGCGTCCCAAGGCTGCTTCTGGAGTTGGAAACGGCATTGGAAGCAGTGTATCAATTGTGGAGGAGGGTATTTTGAAGGAAACCATGCACAATAAGTAAAAGGTAATGTAGAAAAGTTTGTGGACATAGTTCTGGAATTTTTTTCAAATACCTCATACATAATTGCATTGAGATAACTGTACTCTAGGTTAACATGCCGTGAGCTACAGTGAAATACATGACAAAATAAAATTGATTAACTAATAATAAAGTATCATTCTGTAACTCCTGGTGAAGATGTCTGTAATCAGAAAACTCTAGTAGAACAAAAATAATTAGATGACAAACGTTTGAGATTTTGAAATGTTTGAAAATAAGGGAGAAGTAAGTTGCAAATCTATAAATGTCATTTCAGCACCTACAGCAGTGATGGAGTTGATGTGCCAGCTGCTAAGAGGATTGCTTTGAAGAGTTTTGTAGCACATATAATTTGACTAAGGTAGTAGTTTGGAAAGTTAGTTACGATGTGCTACTATCATTGTTTCACTACTAATGTCTGCAAATCTGATAAGCAATTTATCATGCAATTTATTCAGGATGAATACCAACAATGTTTTAGCCAAAATGAGCATCTAATTATCATCTAGTGAAACAGAAACAACTGGAGCAGGACTGCTGGCTGAGATGGCACAGTGGTTAGTACACTGGACACATATTTGGTGTTATGATAATTAAAATTAGCATCCTGAAAACCAAATTTAGGTTTTCCATGCTTTTGCTCAATGATTAAGGCAAATGCTGGAATTGTTCTTTTTTAATAGATCCTCTGGTTTTCTTCCCCATCCTTCAACTGATTGGAGTTATATACTTAATCTCTAATGACCTCATTGTCAGTGAGTCATTAAACCCTCCTCCATATGCCTTCGTTCTTTTTAAGTGGGGTTGGTAGACACACAAATTTACAAATTGAATTGCATCTCCCAAGTTTTCAGAATCGCTTAAAATTCATTCTTTGGGATAATGATGATGGTTTTCCTTCAAAGGGCACTGAAGGGAGAGAAAGCGATTCCAAACACAGGTTCATCAGAGACGCAGGTTACAGGAAATAAAATGGGATTAATAATGTAAATTTGAGTTTCCACAATTTGGTTTTGCAATTAAGCAAGATTATTAACTACAGTTTGGCCCATCTTCAGCAGCCTTCTTGTACTGGGAAACAGTAAAAAGCAAATTTTAATTTAAGAGATCAGTAAAAATTGAGTCATGAAAATCACTTTAGTCATTAAATAAGCACAGGTAATATATTTCTCATAGGTAGTATATTTCTCATGTTAACAGTTCATGCTTTACTGTATTATGGCATGGAGAGCTGTATCAAACGAGTCTCTGGACTGAAGACCACAACAACAACAATCACAATTAATGCTAACAACTTTCATATATATCACGAAATACACTAGCCAGTCACATTAATCGGGCCACCTGTCAGCCTTTTGCAGCATGGACTGCAGTGAGCTGTGCAGGAAGAGTGTTAGTGAAGTTCTGGAAGGCACCATCAGGGATGCGAAGCCTGCTGACTTGAATACCATAACCAGCTATGTGAAGTTGTCGGTTGAAGATCCATGTCACAAACAGCCCGATCAAGGTGCTCCCACAGATTCACAATTGTTTCTAAATCCAGAAAATTTGGTGGCCAGGGGAAAAGGTAAACTCATCCTGGTGTTCTTGAAACCACATACATACACTGCGAGCTGTGTGACATATTGCGTTATCATGCTGGTAGAAGCCATCGTGTCAAGGAAAAACAAACTGCATGTATGGATGGACATGAATAGATGCACACTCATGTTGAGCTTGTTGTGCCTTCCAGAATGATGAAATCATCTCCCAGGGAATCCCACAATAACTTTCTGCAGATCATAACTCTCCATACCCTTGCCTGACCCCTTCCTTAGACTGCTGCAAGGCCATACATGCCAACAACTGTCTTCTGATAGAGAGTAATACGTGATTAATCTGAAAAGGCCACTTGTCACCTTTCAGTGGATGTCTAGTTGTGGTACTAGTGTGCAAATTCTAGTTTTTGTAGCCAATGAACAACAGTCAGCATGGATGCATGAACCAGACACATTGTGCAGAGGCCCGCACACAGCTACATTCACTGAATGTTCATTCAGTTTAAACACTATTGGGAACACCTTGGTTCATCTGAATTGGTCAGTTGCTCAGCATTTGCACACCTGTTTGCCTCTACACATCTATGCAGCTGTCACTCACTCCTGTCACTGCAATTTACCTGACAAGTTTTATGCACCCTCCTCTGCTAGTGCTACCACCTCCCATCTGTGAGTTGTTATTGCTTGTTGATATCGAACATAGGTCTTGGTTGCATTAATGGAGGAGATTAGAGTTTAATGTCCCGTTGACAGAGAAGGAAAGTGGCCATTCCCTTTTGAAGGAACCATCCAGCATTTGCCTTAAGCCTAAATCAGGAACTCGGGATGTGGGTTTGAACTGTCGTCCTCCCGAATGCGAGTCCAGTGTACTAAGCACTGTGTTACCCTGTTCGGTTGGTCACATTAATGTGACTGGACTGTGTATAATTTGTACTATGGCATCATAAAGCATTAGGTGGTTTCCTTTGAGTTAAAGCTTAATTTGACAAATAAATTCCTGAGAATATATGTTTGGTGCATAGTGTTGTGTGGGAGTGGATCATCATCTGAGTTACAACCAGAAAAGAAAAGAATGTATTTGAAATGACATTAACAGAAGGATGCTAAAATTTTTTGGTCAATAAGACCGCAGAATCAGTGAGGAGAGGAATATGTGTCAAACACTGGCTAGAAAAAGAGACAAGACAATGGGACATGTATTAAAACTTCATAGAATAACTTGCAGGGGGGCAAAAGTTAAAACAGGAGACAGGGATTGGGGTGAAGAGATTGGCACAGAAGAGGAAATCTCAATAGACCACATCAAATCAGTTAATAGCTCCATTGACTGTGCAAAATCACAGTACTTACAAAGAACTGCACAGTATAAAAAATATTTCCTACAACAATGAATTTTGAGGTTTTTGATTAAAATAAATGTTATGAACAGTCTAGATCTTTATTCTTTATGTCGGCATATTTGCAGCATTCTGCTGCTGTAGGGCTCCAAACAGTACAACGTAACATGGTGATATGTAATGTAATTTTGTTGGTGCATGAGAAACAGCTTGCTGTAGAATTTGAAGAGTTCATCCACACATGGAGAATAGTCTCCTTCAGCATGACAATAAGAGACCACACCTGAGCATGCGACATCTGCAACAGTCTGAAGCCTTGTGTCCAGTGTCATCGCTCATCCTCCATACAGTCCCAACTTGGCCAAAGCCAATTTTCAGCTGCTTCCAAAACTTAAAGAACATCTTAGTCAACAAAGTCAAACATTCTACAGTGACTCTAACAACGACTGATGAGAAATAAATATTTAGACATGAAGAATAAAGTTGTAGTATGTTAATAACTTTTGTTTTATTCAGAAACCTTTAAGAGTTTTCACATAAAATATTTCAAGGCATTACTTTTCAGCTTGCCATCATACTTTAATCGTACCCGTAGCTCGCTGGAAGTTTAATTTTGTAATGCTACTTTTATGTTTCTTATTCCAACTCTAGTTGTTCATGCATACAACTGCCCTAAACTGCCAATTACAGAATTTGTACTCATACTTCATCCCAAATACCTCGCAAAAATTGGTTTGTTCGTATTAGCTCAAGCCAGGCAACTGCTGAACTCACTGCGCTTCTGTGCTTTGAACTGCAATGATGTTAGGCATCAATATGTGTGAGATACTCTCAATCCTTCAGTATAGTCACCCTCATTGTCAATAACTTAATTCCAACTTCTGGAATATTTTGTTATTTGATTCAAGGAACAATATATTCATTACTTTTGAATGGCTTAGGTAATGGGATCAGACAGCTCTTCCAAGGAAGGTTTTGCCCAATTTGGGAAATAAGTTGAAGTCTGGTAGGTTCATGCCCGAATAATAGGAAGCCTGAGATAATACATCCAAACTGTATTTGCACGGACTTGGGGTATAAAATTTCTGGCATGCACAAATACACTCACAGAAACTTTATGATCCAATCCTGAGCAACTGTTGATGGGTTTTGTTCTTCTGCAAGGTTTTTGTCTAAGTGACTAAATTCATTAAAATGATTTATAGATTGTGAGAAATTTTTTCCAGCTGTACTGTGATTTCATGTATGATTTAAATCTCTGACAGATGTTTCAATAGAAACATCTTTATTTTAAAAAAATCATTCCTGCCTCTGTTAGTCTGCTAAGTAATCAGAGACACAGTTCTCAGAAATTTTTCACATATTCAAATCATTTATCAAAAATCATAATACTCATGTGAACAACCTTATGGTCACATGATCATCATCTTCAAGGACACCTTTCACTATTTTCATGTTTTTTTTTTAATTTCATTTTTCTTTTATCAATTCGTGACACACTCTGTGTTTAACATTGTTGCCTAAACTACAACTTGGTCTGTTCTGTGACAACTAGAGAAGAAAAAAAAAGTGCTGTTGAAGGCAGCTCTAAGGAGTCACATGAAGTAGAGGAATGTGGGTTTATTACTAATGTGAAGTTCATGGATATTTCTGTCTCTTGTTTTATACAGGGTGATTATAATTAAAGTAAACTTTCAAAATGCTGTAGAAATAACACCACTTGTCAGAATGACGTCGGATTGCAACAAGAATATTGTCGGAGAAGAGGTAATGCGTATGGCAGAAAAAATAAATAGTGTGAAAATTGATCAATAGATTGCTCTGTATGTGTCAGAATACCTAAATGGAAACACCTGTCGTGCACACGACCCATTGAAGTTGGTAAAAACACACCCAGTACACGGCTTTTCCTCCCTTCACGTCTGCAAGATTCGCGATGACTGTCTCAATGCAGGATCGTGGTCTGCTTGTAAAGCTGTATTACAAGAATAATACACAAGTCACTCTGCAGATGTTCCGGACACTGAAGTGTTTGAAAAAAAGGTGTTGGTCCGATGACTGCCTTGGGTCTGTGGAAAATGATTTGGAAATTCGAATTGACAGGTTCTTTTGGTGTGCAACTTGGCAGAGGGAGGAAATGAATTGATTCGGTGTCAGTGGAAGCAGTGGCCACAGCAGTGCAGGAGGATATGAGTAGTGGTGGGCAAATGTGTAGTGCAACTTGGTCATACCTGTGAGCATGGTGCCTAAAATCCTACAAAACATCCTTCTTTGCTATCCATTCAGAATTACCCATGTGCACAAGTTGCTTCCTGTTGACCTGCCAGCAAGAGAGACATTTGCTTTAGAATTTATTGCTCGCATGGAAGTGAACAATGATTGGCCATGCCGTGGAAGATTTTGTGGACAGATGGAGCCCACTTCCATGTGGCAAGATATGTCAGTACACAGAATTGTCAAATATGAGCAATGGAAAATCCACATGCAAATCAACCAGTATCACTTCATTGTAAAAGGTCACTGTGTGATGTGGGTATACGGCATCATTTATCATCGGGCCATATTTTTTCCAAGAGACAGGTGCTTCCTGTCCTGTTACATGTACCATCACTGGTAAGTTCTGTGAGTGTCTTTTGTGCAACTGTGTCATTCCAGCTCTCCAAAAGTGTGGCTGTGTGAATGGGATCATTTTTATGCAAGATGGCGCACCTCCACACATTGCAAATCCAGTTAAGCAGCTGCTGAAGTGCCATTTTGGAAATGCTAGAATTATCAGCCGCCATTTCCTTACCGCCTTGCTGTCCCAATCACCTGATCTTAATCTGTGTGACTTCTAGCTCTCGGGCGATCTGGAAGATGATGTGTTCAATGTTCCGATTTCAAATTTAGCTGCATTGAAGGCACACATTGCACAGCATATTCTGAACATGACCCTGGAAACACTTTGATCAGTTGTGGAACATGCTGTTTCTCAATTTCAGCATATTGAACATGTTTTGCACCAGTCACATGGAAATTAATAATCCAATTTGATTTTGATTGATACTTTTTATGTGGTTTTTGGCCTCAGAACAATTAAAAACCAATGTGATTGATGCTTTTTATGCAGTTTTTGGCCAAAGGACAGTTAAAAACTGATGTAATTGATGCTTTTTATGCAGTTTTTGGCCTTAGGACGATTAAAAACTGATGTGATTGATGCTTTTTTATGTGGTTTTTGGCCTCAGGACAATTAAAAACAGATTTTCCCCATCCATTTTGATATAACCTTGCTGTGGTGTATGACATTGCTGTGGTGAATGGGCTTGTGTAACTAACAGTATCACTCCTGTACACACATGCACACTGAGTAGTGTAGTTTGTTTAACATCAAACATACACCTTAGGCATTGTTGTATGATTCATTTGTGATTTGTAGTCGACCACTATTAAATTGTGATGCTTACAGCGGCACCTATTGCTACATTTTGTAACTATTTATTTTTCTTCTGCTATACGTTTTTCCCCTTCTCTAATAATATTCCATTGCAATTTGACATCATTCTGACCATTGGTGTTATTTCTACAGCGGTTTGAAAGTTTTACTTTAATTATAAGTATCCTGTATAGTTTTAAAGCAGTGGTACAGAAGTGTCAGTAAGAATCTGAAACAAAGAAAAAGTAATACTCTCAGAGTAAAGATTAGATTGACAATAACATCTTGTCCAGTTGTTTGTATCCTAAGTCTGTTGGTAATCTTTGGCTTCTCTTTATGTAGTGGAGACATGCCAGACTCTGCTCAAGAGGGATCTCCGGCAAAATCTGTTCAATCTTTTTTCTGGCTGGAGTGGGCATTTTGGTCGGCCACTAGCATCTCCAGGGCAGTCTCAAGATGTAAGTGCAGGATCCTCATCCAGCACAGCAGAGGAGAAGCCATGCTCAGAGCTGCAGCTGTCAGCCCTTCAAGCTATGAGTGCACTTCTGTGTTGTGGCCCATGCTTCAATCCCGCTGGCCTCTCTGAAGATGGAATCTTCTATCCCTGGCTGGATTTACTGCTGGCCTCCAGTGATGACAAGGTATGTTGCATTAATTTAAACAGAATTATTGTTGGAAAAGTGACCCAAATTTTGGCGAGTCAGTTTTATGATTTGTTTTTGGGCTTCTAGCAGAGTATGTGATTCCATTTTGCACACAATGATCCTGTTACAAATCTAGTCATTTTCTTTCAACTTAGTTATTGAAATATTGTGCATGATAAGGAATCAACAGTTTGGGTGGACTTCTGAAAACAAACCACAAGTTTGTTTTTATTTTTTAACCCATGAAAAAGTCACCTGAAAAATCCAAGCAGTAATATGTATAATAGTTCTAAATTTTCTTTGTACAAGAAACATTACCAAGGATATATTTGCAGACTGGACATGTAGGCTAATAAAACAGAGTAAGTATATAATCTGCACTTTATATGATATTACTCTATTATGTAATGGGTGTCTGAGTTGACACAAGCGTCAGAATGATATTACCACAGCATCAATGTTCGGAGAAATTAAGAATACAAGTCAGCAGATTATATCGTACTAACAACCCATGGCTTCGCATGGGTGGCACTGAGTATCTACAACTAGTCAACTTGCCTGATATAGTGGTAATTTAGTTTGCAGGCCACTGAGTAAAGTAATGATCAGAACTTGGAGAACAATGTTGTGTCACTGAATATTAACTCCAAATTCCAGTAGTGATCATATTTTTATAGAAAGCTGAACAAAGTTTGTTGCATTTAGCCTCCAGAACAAGCCTTTAACTGTGGACTAGCAGCTAATTTATGTTTATTTAAAATATTCTTTTGTATACTACATTGATAACCTCTTCAGTGTTGGGTGGAAAAATGAACACATTATATTCTGATGTCATTTGTGACAGGGCTATGTACAACTGGCCATGTGAAAAACAATGCACGCTTTGGTCATTTCCAGCAACGTTTCAGTGTCCTGCCCTATGCTTTGTTAACTGTCATACCAAAAGTAGGTGTGGGCATCATTGGCATTCTTGGTATCAGAACAGTTTGTTTGGTTCCAAGGTCAGTTAGTAGTGTGCAGTTGACCAGAAAATGTTAGAGATTAGTTATTAGGAGTCTTGTTTCAGTTCAGATACAGGATGGCTTTAAATTTTTTGGTAAAATAGGTCAGTAGGTGCATGCACCTGGTTTTAGTATTAATTTATGCAGTAAAGTTCCAGGTGGCATCGGAGAACCTAAGAGGGTCATATTTAAAGCAAAATCCGACAGCACATCATGTCTACGCATCTTGTCACATGACGTCCATTTGTGGTCGACTAATTTTGGCCAGTCTCTCACTATGTCAAAAATACATTTTGTGTCTCTGCCAGTGTTGGTTGTATGGTTATACTGCTTCATTTGTCACCATGTCAATGAGTAACCTACCTATTGTGAAGTGCACTTGATGCTCAGTTCTTAAACAAAGAAAAAGTTCGTCCTGTTAATATTCACCGGCAGATTGTTGAAGTTTATAATGTGGGTGTAATGAATGGTGGAAATGTGTGGTGTAAATGGTGTAAGCTGTTTAATGAAGAAAGGACAAATGTTTTGGCAACGAACGTTCTGGATGACCTACTGTTATGATTGATAACCTGACACAAAATGTTGATGATGCATTTCGCCAAAACGGACACTTCACTATTGACGAGCTACTTCAGAAATTTCCACGGGTTTCAAGATTAGTAGTTTATCACTGTTACTGACAAAAATGGTGACAAATTCTTGAGTCACATTGTGGCCGGTGATGAAATGTGGATTCTGCACTATGCTTCAGAGAATAAACAATAATCCAGTGAGTGGCATCATTCAAACTCCCCAATGAAACCATGAAAATTCAGACAAGAACCTTCAACACAGAAGATCATGGCCATGGTTTTTTGGGGTTGGAGAGGCATTCTTTTGTTACATTTTTTCCAAGAGGAAAAGCTGAGAGGTACTGTGAAACACTGTTAAAGCTTAGGTGTGCTATTCAATATTGCCAACGGGGACTGCTCTCTGGTGACATCACTCTGCTTCATGACAATGCTCGGCCTTACGTTGTGGCAAGAACAAAGATGTAACTAGACAAGTTTCATTGGGAGTCAATGGTTCATCTACCATGCAGCACTGAGTAGCACCATAAGACTTTCATCTGTTTCCAAAACTGAAGGAATTTCTTGGTGGAAAGTGGTTGGAAAATGACGACATGTTGAAAGAAACTGTTACTAACTGGTTTGACGGTCAGGTGGTACAGTTGTTTGATGTTAGGACCCAAAAGCTGTTGTCATGAATTGACAACTGTTTAAATGTTCATGATGACTATGTTGAAAAGCGAAAAAAAGTGCATATTGTAGTCTGTGATATAATTTACATTCATAAATAAAATTTCTCGTACTCCATTACAAACAATTCTTACTTTAAAAATAATCCTTGTAAAGTTCAGGAGGGTAAACCACTGGTTACTCTCTATCTAAGATTGTGTCAGCACAGTAATAAGTTTGTGATGGAACCTCAGACTTGGCAGAATGAAGTCATATACTTTACTGACTGGTTCATTTATAAGTGACAATATAGCCCTTTCCTGAAATCTCATTTGTAGGTGACAATATCACCCTTTCCTGAAACCAATCAAGTGTCTTAGTTGACATGTTACGAATATCTGGGTATACTTTATCAATGAATTCCACTTTTTTTGGTACCAAAACAGATGTTATTAATATTTATTTTACCATTTGTTGCTTGAAATTTGCCATTTCTTATTTTGGGCAAGCTATTAGCAAAATGTATATCATCTTGTCCAAAAGGCAGAACTCTCATATTAGTTTTAAGTTCAAGTCTTATTATATACAGGTACAATCTTTGCAAAAATGACTTGACTTCAACTGCCCTTATCCCTCTTCAGAGTAATGGTAAGATTTGACAGAAGTCTCCAGGAACAAAATGGTGCAGCCATTCAAAGGGATATTGTTGTTACACAAAACTTGCATTGTTCTGTCTATTGCTTTGAAGAATATTTTATGGGACATCAAAACCTGATCCCATGCAACTAGAGTGCAATCCCGTATTAGTTTACCAGGATTACTTTGCTTAGAAACGTTATAGATGCTGTAGGTGTCATAACCACAAAATTTCAGGGGAAGTTTGAATGTAGAATGAGCAGTTTGCCTGCCATCTGAAAGTATGGCAGCAGTGTCAGACAATGCCACAGCAAGGGCAATTTTTCAGCCAGATCTGACTTTTGTGAATATCATGTTAATCAAAAATGTAATGCCAGTGCCTCCAGGTACATCTAAAGAACACACTTTCCCTTCATTGTTGTTGATTGATGACATTATAAAATTGTTAAAATTTTTTCTCATGATTCAAATGACACTCATTTTGAATGGTCTGTAAAAGTTGGGAGTGACTGTAGTTTGTTTCTCACAAATGTGCTACAGATTTACCTGATAGAGATTCAGTCTCTTTATTCAATCCAAGTAAATCTCCAGAAAACATATTTTGGTTGTAATCTATATCATCTGGTACCTTCCAGAATGATGAGATCACCTCCTAGGGAAAGCCTCAAAAACATTCCCCAGATCATAATGCTCCCTCTTCTGGCCTGGACTCTTCCAATGAATGTTGCAGGGCTGTACATGCTTATAGCCATCTGTCCAATGTAACATAAAATGTGATTCACTTGAAAATGGATGTGTAGTAGTGGTATTGGCATGCAAATTCCAGCCTTTATTGCCTATGAACAACAGTCAGTCAGTGTGAATGAACCAGGCACCTGCTGTGGAGGCCCTCACACAGCTACATTCACTGAACAGTCATTCAGGAAACACTGTTAGTGGCCTCATGATTCCTCTGGGTTGTCAGTTGCTCGGCAGTTGCACTCATGTTTGCCTGTTCATATCTCTGTGCTGTCATTCACTCCTGTCACTTATGGCCCATGGTGCACTGCAATTGCTCCGACAAATTTTATGCACCCCACACTGCTAGTGCTGCCACCTGCCATCTGTGAGTGGTTACTGCATGTTGATGTTGAACGTAGGTAGTGGTCACATTAATGTGATTTGAATCATGTGTAATTTGTACTGTGGAATCATGAAACATTGGGTGGTTTTCTTTGAGTCAGAGCTTAATTTGACAAATAAATTAATGATAATATACATATGGTGCATAATATTGTGTGAAAGTGAATCATGAACTGAGGGTATAACCAGAAAAGAAGAGGAAGCCTTGGAGATTTGACATTACAGAAGGATGCTGAAAATCATGTAGACTGTAGAATATGTGTTAAACACTTACTAGAAGAAGAGACAGGACAATAGGATGTGTGTTAAAACTGCATAGAATAACTTCCTGGGCAGTTTAGGGAGTTGGAGGGGGGGGGGGGCAAAAGCAGTAAGAGAAGACAGGGATTATGATGTACCCAACAAATAAGTGTTGGTGTTGGATGTAGGTGCTTTGATGCTTGTTGACCGAAAGCTCACTTTCTAACAGTCTTTTTGTTGTGCCTATCTATGACTCCATCTCTCCGCTATATGGTGAGACGCTATTATCCTTTCATAATGCAAATATTTTAATGCTTTTAATAGTGTCAATAAAAGTAAACCATAAAGTTAAATTCACATTTTGTGAGGCACACCTCAGTAATGTAGCAATAATCAAGTCTTTTTCATGCATAATGTAATGTACAATTTCAGTGGCAACTCATCATCTCATCTGCCGGCTGAGATGCATCTCACGTTTCAATACTGATGAAACTACAGAAATGGTAACTGCCAGAAGTGAAGCGTGGCTCGCAGTTTTTTGTTGTTTTTGGTCAGTCTATGAGAGTAAGGAAATGTACGTCATGACAGACATGGCATGATATTTCCTTTACAAAGAAGAAATTTTTGTAAAATAGATAGAGACTGTGGAACTCAGAATGGTTAAAATGAACTGCACAACTATCAAAAGGATATGCAAAATTGCTTAGTGATTGTTTCCTTGATGTACCAGTTGAAACAAGATAGGCCGCTAAAAGTAATAGGATGATCTTGTCACTATTCCCAGTCATGGTTTTCAGTGTAGTGTTGCAGAAGGCACTAATAATTTTCAGATCATGGTATCAAATAAAGTTGGGAAAGAAATGGGACAATAAAAAATAAGGCATCAGATTAGATTAAATTTCTTGAAGTGGCCCAGACCAAATGACAAGAACTGTATACATTCCCCGATGATGCTGTTGAGGTAGACAATTGCACAAATATAGTAATTTTAAAAAATCTGCAAATGGGGTCATGACATCACCTCCAAGCTGCATATAATAGATAAGAACATTTCACTAGGTTAGTATGAACTGCCCTGATTGAAAAACTGTTTGATGTTGAGAGTATTAAATCATGTATGTAAAATTATAGTTGACAGACATCTGTTTGGAGATTCTGATTATCAAATTACTTAATTACTTATGACATCTTATAAGATTTGTATAACTGCAGACAAGATGGATTACAGTAAATGTGCCACAATGTGACATGTTGTTATTGAACACTGAGCCCAAGAGATGAAACACTGTTTTTTAATGTTCCAATGAGAACTAATATTGTTCACAAGTAGAGTAGTTCCTGTTGTATTATCATGTGTGTTTCTACATAATGTGGATAAACATATTACTGCTGAAGACTTCAAAATTCTGGAAAACGAAAAGGGTAGAATGGAGACTGAATCAGTAACAGATGGGATGCAGAGTGGGAAGCATGTCTTAGAGTACATAACAAAGAAAGAACAGAACTGCGTCAATGACATAAGCATGTCTGAACACTGCATGTTTACTATACATATTACTATTCTTAATTTACAATTCATTACTTGTAAAACAAAATTTGATTTTTAGAAGTTGTTGTAATTTGGACCAGTTGAGTTGTATAAAATTTTCTTCTCTGTAGTGAATTGTGGGTACTTTTGCTTGAGGACAACCTTACTGTCTTTTATTTCTAACATGATAAACACAAGTGTAACCAGTGGCCCAAGGCCCGAAGTAAAGAGAGAGAGAGAGAGAGAGAGAGAGAGAGAGAGAGAGAGAGAGAGAGAGAGTGAGTGTGTGTGTTTCATCATTTAGTAAGGATGTATATATAATTATGGAAAACAACACAGCACCAAGAAGGAGTTGTGCAACATGAATGGAAGTTAGTAAGTATGTTTATACTTCTGAAAGGTGACGTCTACTCAAATTTTGTACCAGTCGCATAAGAGTGGCCCTAGTAATGCCACTATGATGGTGCAAATCAAGTTTGCTTTAAATAATGCTGAAACAGTCGTGAGCATTAGTTACCTTTGAGATTGGTCAAGGTGAGTTGACGTTAGTCAAGAATGCCTTTAAGGCAATGAAGACTCCGTTATAAACACCTCACTGAGTTGGAACAAGATCGTGTAATAGGTCCTTGTGACTGCTGGCAATGACAGTCAGGAGAATGTACAGTCTCAAGAAGACTGAGCTCTGGAGAGCCAAATGGCATTGCCGAGAGGGAAGACCATTGCGGTGATGGATGGCTCTGGCACATAATACTACATCTGCAGCAGCAATTTGAGCAGTGGTTGGCACCACAGTGACACAACAAATGGTTACGAATCAGTTACTTTTAAGACGGGTCTGAGCCCAACACCCTGTAATGTGCATTACACTACCCCAAAGCACTGCCATTTGCGACTTAAGTGGTGTCAAGCAAGAGATAATTAGAGGGCAGGATGGAGATTCTTTTGTGTTTCCTGATGAAAGCTGATTCTATCTCAGTGCCAGTGATGGCTGTCTGTCGGTTAGGTGGAGGGCAGTTGAGAGCTTGCAAACAACCGGTCTACATGCTAGGCACACTGGATTTACATTTGAGTTATGGTCTGAGGAGTGATACTGTATTACAGCAGGAACACACTCATGATACTATTGGAGGGAGTCTCCATGATGTTTTTCCCTTGTATGTAAGTTCTTTACCTACACCAACCATAGAAACATTATATAACTCTTATCCCTTTTTTATCAGCTCAAAAATATCAGAATAAGTTGTCTCAGAAAAGTAGTCCATCCTTTATCCAGAAAGAACTTTTTCTTCCTTTTTCAGTTCTAGTAAAAATTTCATACAAATCTTTCATTCCGTCATAGAATCTGAATAATTTATCAAAACCATGGTCCTTTTAGTTGCTATAAAAAAAAAAAAAAATGTAAAAGTGATTCCTTTATTTGTGTGATAAACTACTGGAACAAGCTGATGCCATTTGATGTGTCTAGTAAGACCATGTCACAGTAATTACTTCACACCAACAACAAAAATTGTTTGAAATAATAGCTGAAACATAATTTATCCAAGACAACTAGGTTAAAAAATAAGCTAAATAAGCACAAAACATAAAAAATACTGACACTGAAAAGCAATTTATGAACTAATTATAATAATTGTAATAATAATAGTAACAATAACAGTATAAGTTTTATAAAAACATTTATGAAAAATTGCATAACATAACTCACATGGAAAAAGTTTGATATTTTTCCTATTACCTTCGTAGTGGCATATCATATATTATTGGAAATAAAGATCATATGTTAACTAAATAAATGAAAACACCCATTAATTTTCATTATTAATGTTCGCAAAGGATTTTAAATGAAATGACTAAAGAAAGAAAGGGAAAAAGAATCTGAAAAACAATGTGAGTTCAGAGCTTGATGGTCATTGGGATCGTCTTGCTGTTCGGTTGAGATAAAATTTTGCGTAAATCATTATGTTGTTAACTGGAAAAAAATAAAGTGGTGGAACTGAACTTTTAGGCAGTTTAAGAGGGGAAAGAGGCTAGAATTGTTGGAGGAAATTCATTAATAAAAAATGAGAAGACCAAACTTGCTAGCACAAAGCAATTTTAACTCCATTGTCTTATGAGCATCACATGAACATGGGCTGTACTAACTGCCTGTACTCTTACATTTAACTCATTTCTGAGGCATTTTCATAGAAAAGTTCACTGCAAATAGTAGAATGACATAGATAAAGAAAAATTTCTTTAACAGATTTAACAGTTAGGTGTTAAACGGTGTCCAAGAGTTGAGGCACAGTTTTATAAAACTCTAAGAAGTTTCATAACTGTTAAATGACTGATACACCGTAGTGCCATTCCTAACTTTAACTGCCTCCAGTGGTGTTTCCACTGATTGGAATGATTTTAAGGATGTCCCTTGCAGGATAGCAGATATGTGATGCATCAGCTGTTTATGTCGATTTCAATTGAGTTTTAGAATGAAGTCCGCTGGTGACAAATCAATGGAGCACAATACTTATATTCTCAGTTGTGAAAGATTGTCTCATATGAATGTGTGGACTACAGTTGAGGTGCCTTCTTCTGAAAGAAAACTGGTTCTTCTCCATTTAACTCTGACTGTACTCAAAATGAACAACACCATTGTGATAAAGCAATGCCATCAATATCACTTTCAGGTTCTCTTTCTGATTGTGTTATAGCGAATGTTTCATTAACAGTTAGGTGACATAGAGGTGCAAAATGTGCAGTTACCCTCATATATAATGAAGAGCCAAAGAAATTGGTACACCTGCCAAATATTGTGTAGGGCTCCCACGAGCACTTAAAGTACCACAACACGACATGGCATGGACTCGACTAATATCTGAAATAATGTTGGAGGGAATAGACACTATGAATTCTGCAGGGCTTCCCATAAATCTGTAAGAGTACGAGGGGTAGAGATCTCTTCAGAACAGCAAGTTGCAAGGCATCCCAGCTATGCTCAATAATGTTCATGCCTAGGGAATTTGGTGGTCAGTGGAAGTGTGTAATCTCAGAAGAGTGTTCTTGGAACCACTCTGTAGTAATTCTGGACATGTGGGGTATCGCATTGTCCTGCTGGAAATGCCCAAATCCATCGGAATGCGCAATGGACATGAATAGATGCAGGTGATCAGACAGGATGCTTACGTAAGTGTCACCTCTCTGTCGTATCTTGACGTATCAGGGGTCTCATATCACTCCCACTGCACACGCCCCACACCATTACAGAGCCTCCACCAGCTTGAACAGTACCTTGCTGACATGCAGGGTCCGTGGATTAATGAGGTTGTCTCCATACCTGTACACGTTCATCCGCTCGATACAATATAAAACGAGACTTGTCCGACCAGGCAACATGTTTCCAGTCATCAACAGCGCAACGTCGGTGTTCACGGGACCAGGCGAGGCATAAAGCTTTGTGTCGTACAGTCATCACGGGTACATGAGTGGGCCTTCGAGTCCGAAAGCCCGAATCGATGATGTTTCGTTGAATGGCTCGCACGCTGACACTTGTTGATGGCCCAGCATTGAAGTGTGCAGAAATTTGCGCAAGAGTTCCACTTCTGTCAGTTGAACGATTCTCTTTAGTCGTCGTCGGCCCCGTTCTGTCAGCATCTTTTTTTCCGGCCGCAGCTTGTCGGAGATTTGATGTTTTACCAGATTATTGATATTCACGACACATTGGTGGAATGGCCATACGGGAAAATTTCCTACTTCATCACTACCTCGGAGATGCTGTGTCCCATCGCTTGTGCGCCGACTATAACACCATGTTCAAACTCACTTAAATCTTGATAACCTGCCATTGTAGCAGCAGTAACGGATCTAAAGACTGCGCCAGACGCTTCTTGTCTTATATAGGCGTTGCCGACCTCAGCGCTGTATTCTGACTGTTTTCATATCTCTCTGTTTGAATATACATGCCTATATCAGTTTCTTTGGCGCTTCAGTGTAGATACCTATATAAACCGGTGCCTCTCCGACGGTCGTCAAGGGCAATTCTCTGATGTTTCAGCAGATATTTGCAATTTAGATTTTGCTATGTGTAGCTGGTGTCAGCGCAAACAAATCTTGCTCATCAACTCTTTCATACGACGCCAAGTGTCGACAAAATGCCTTGGTTTGTTTCCCGTTTCAAACAAAATGATTTTTAAATCGGAATTTTGCGTCCCCATTCGGCTAAAGCGACTGAGCAGCACGGTTTTCCGCGTGGCGGTAGCATTCAGCGCGCGCCAAGGCGGTGCTACCGCTGCTTGAAGTATTCACGTTTTACTGTCCCTGTTAATAGATATCGTTAAAATGAATATCGCATTAGACTAATCTGGGACCTCTCTGTCGAATGGGCATGTAAAATTCCACTTCAGAAAGCATTTTGCATGTAACGGGAAACAAACCGACGCTTTCCATCGATGCTGGGCGTCGCATGAAAGACATGATGAGCAGTATTTGTTCACGTTGCAAAAATAAAATCGCAAATATCTGTCGAAACTCAAGAGAAAATGCGCTTAAAGATTCTCAGGAGAGAGACCTTGTGTATAACCCCATTTCGCTTATAGTTTTTGACCACTTTTTTGGAATACTGCACAACGTGCAAATATTTCCGAGATTCATCTTGGTTTCACTGTAATTAATCACTGTGTTGGATGTAATATGCATATGGAGTCTTCTCCATTTTCCACTACTATCATTTTTTGCCTAAAAGCACTCTGCCCACCACACAATTAGTTTTGAAAAAAAATATGCCTGTCACAGTAATTTATTAAGGAATATTCTCGCGGTGTTCACATATTTTATATTCTCGTGTATAATTATAAGCATGACTGGTGATGCTGATAGCAGGAACTTGGCTTCCGTACTTCTGTCGGTTGTGAAAGGTTTATTTCTGTCTTATTCAAACGTGTTTGCTCTAAATTTGGATTAGCAATATGGATGCACCTCCACTGAGGAAATATGCAAGCTCACTGAAAGTTCTTTAAGAAATTGAAAAGCGTCGTCTGCATGTTCACCGGTGCCAAACATGAAACGACGCATTCCTTTAAGCTGAACGCTAGTCCAAATATTTCAGGCGTATGTGTCCACTGTCAGAGTTTCTGCTCAATAAAAGCCGACATGAAAATTTGAGTAATAAATTTCGGAGGGCAATATCTAGTATCTGTCTCCGATTTGCGAGTTTAACGGCCATATCTTCTCGCTTTCTGAAGCGTATGAGACGTGCGGGATGAAATATTGTCATTCAACTGGGCGAAGATCGTTGAAAATGGCTTTTAATGAGATACTGTTCTTATTACAGCGACTGACCTAGTATGGCGCCCTTGGAGGATGTATTTCCGTGTGCGATTAGTGTTTTACGTCCGTAATTATGTTAATTATTGTTGTTACAGTGACAGTCGCAAGTGGTTACAGTAGTTCGCTTTGGATCTTGCGTAGTTGCTGACAATCAGCAATGTAAGAACGGTTCAGTTACTATGTTCAACCCATTTAGTTTCCGACTCGGAAGGATATGTTGCAAATGAGCCACTGGTTGCCTATCGACACGAATTCTGTGAAACACAGATGTATTCTTAAGTAATTGGCTTTGATAACCATTAGCTTCAACGTGGTTTTGTGGCGCTTGACGAGAAACTGTGAACCACAACTGGTGTTAAGGACATTTAATGACGGTCCTTATCACAAAACAGTTGAGGTGGCTTTTTTTATTCCATTCCCACTATGTTTTGTTCAGTGAAGCACGAGGCATTTTACGTGATAGGTGGTGAAGAATGTTGCATTTACACACGTTATGTCAGGGTAGAGAGAGAGAGAGAGAGAGAGAGAGAGAGAGAGAGAGAGAGTCTGTCATTTAAAATCTCTCTTCATTCCAAATTTACAATCGACCATTTTCCCTTTACGCTAGCTTTATTTTTTATCGTTGCATTACACCTTTGTTCATTTGTTTTCTTTTCCTTCCATTTTTTCATCGTTAAGGTGTCGGAAGAATTATGCCTGCCAAATCTTGTCTCCACAATTCCTTCGTTAGTGTCATGTTAGAATATTGATGGATTCTTTTCTGGAAACCACATCTTGAATATTCGAAACCAGGTTTCCGATTTTTGTTGTGCACTCTTTTTCTCGTTTCTGCAAGCGTTATCTTTTTCATCTTTACTGTGATACTACCCTGCAATTGAAACAAACCAGTTACCGTTCGCACTGCCCTGCTTTGGGTACCCTGTTATTGTAATCTATATGGATTCCATATATTTGTGCAGTAGCAGTATTTCAGTACATACAGTATAAGAACTTCATGAATAACGTTCTTCCTGGACAAACAACAGTTTCTAAGTATTTTACCAGTGAATCCAAGCTTGCCATCACTGTAGCCTACCTGTACTGAACCTACGTCATTTTGCCACTTTATATCCTAACGCACGCGAGACGACAGACATGATTCGTTACTTATTAATGCAATAAGATAGACTGCTTCTTAACTTTTGGTTAGTTGCTGCACTGTATAGTTCTCCTTGTTTTGAGCTAGTTGTCACTGTGTGTAATAGACGTATATCTTGTTAATATTTGACAGGATATTTGTAGAAACTTTCTCGAATACCCAAGTCATGTAAAATAAGTCAGAGATTGCAACGAACACTATCCGCTGGTTGCAATTGCAAAGAAATGAAAAAGACTATCGCTCGAAAATACTTAAATAGCGTACCAAGTTTATATCAAGATGGAGCGTCTTTTAGATTACGCATTTAGCCACAATAGAAAATCTGTCCGCAGGCTAGAAATATTAGAAACTAAGAGTGACGATTCAGGAATAATTAGCTTTAATCTCTTTGAAAATGCATGTCATTTATATCTTCTCCAAAGATTAACTTGTTGTTCCTGAAATTACTATTGGTAGAAGTGCATGACAACCATTCAACAACAACAGCAGTCAGCCCTCGCTTACATTAGGTTAGTTGCATAGTTATGTAGATTTTCATCGCTGTAGGATGCTGCGTCATATTTCAGGTCTGGAATTTTACTTGGCACCTTCCATTATTGCAGTGATCGCTCCGTGATACAATAATTACTATATATTTTAATTTGTTTTTAGATTGTAAGTAACACCTTCATCTCGGTAGATTTGGGTTGGGCTCCATAGCCTCGTACCTTCTGTTCCTAAGCTCTTGAAATATGTTTTTGCTTTCTTCTATGGCGTATTTTTCGTTATGTTTCAACACTAATTCAATCCCTATCCCATATCTTTATCTGCATCCCTGTGGACTTAACGGCAAGTATCTAAATCGCGGGTGTCCAACCTTTTAGCTTACTGGGCCAAACTGGAAGAAAACGAATATTTTTGGGTTACGCATAATTTGCTTAACAAGAACCGTTGAGTAAAAAAAGGGACGCCACAGGTGTGCAATTAACACATTTAAGTATTTTAGATTTTGTATTAATTTATGATTCTTTATTCTAAAATAGCAAGATAGAATTAATTTGACTTTTTGTAGATGAGATTTCATTACTTTTACAACTTTACACAAAGAGAATTTTATCGATTTTTTTCCGATTGTTTCATAGATATTCATTTCTTGGGTCGCATGTCATTACTTCAGATCGTACTAGGTTAAAGTCATGAATTACCACACCAGACAACATTCTCCTCTGTGTTATAAATTTCAATCTGGTATCCTTTCCGTAAGCCTCAAAGATTTAATTTTTGGCATTTACTTTAGTGGTAAGCTCTTGTGAGGCAGTATCTTGAAAGAAAATTATAATTAAAAACTCTAAGATAGACAGTGGCAGAACTGATGGATGGTAAGTGCTTAAGGAACTGGACCTCATATTAAGGAGGTTCAAATTAGCGGTTTGCCGTCCCGATTTTGGTGTATTGCACATTTGCTAAATCACATGAGGCGAGTACTGGTATGGTTTCTAAGGCAAGCAGTCGCAACTGAACATGTTTTCTGCCACTAACACTGATAAAAAAATCAGGTCATGGATATCAATCTAAGACAATTGAAACTTCTGACTCATAATATCCAAACCATTTGTTCTATTACCCGTTGTGTTTCAAATGTATGACATCAACCATTTATACAAGTGTAACATTGTATCATGGCAAAAGTTAATCAGACAGTAGTTAGACTGAAGCATTTACTACTACATGGAGTGATAATGAACATAGTATTAGGTATAATACACACAGAAAATGCACACATACTCGCATGAAACATTCGTCATTAATTTAATATGGGCGTTGTTGGAATTTCTTGCTCGTAGACTTGGGTTTGTGCTGAACATTTGACATACCGCTCAAAAGCGTCCAGCGCTAGGTAGCAAACATCGACCTTGACAACGTGACTTCCACTGTAATGTACTGATTGAAACGTTTACTATATTCATCACTGTCTCCTAAACACTCAAGACAGAGTTAGGGAGATAAATCTTGATGCAATGTTCTTCTTTATTCGCGGAACTATGAACACATTTTTTTCCACATTTCCATAACTTCATTCTGGAAACTGGTTGTGCGGGGTGAAAAGCATCTGTGTAGTGCCTTCACGGAATTCTTCATGAGCCCCAACTTTATGTGAAGTAGTGGCACGCTTAACAGTTGACACACAGAAGGACGTTTTTGCTCTCTGGCTGCAACCTATCTCTAAGTTGTCACTTCTGCTATATGCAGTGGTGCTTTGTCTTTCCACAGCCCCTCTCCCAGACAAAACAGCTATCATATATTTGATGTATGCTATATCTACATTACCGTGAAAATAGTGATCGCTTTCAAATTGTCACAGATAGGGCATTGTACTCTCGATAGTGCACTTTTTAAGAAGTAACAAAATGCATTCGTATGCCTCTTTCAAGGGGTGTAGCATACAAGAGTCTTCTCAGCAAGTGACAAGGAAAGGCAGCTCCTTCTACCCACTCCCCACCCCCACCCAAATAATTTTCCCCAGGATCTTCACAAACCCAACAGAAAACCTGCCCGTCAGGTACACAGAGTATCAGTTTAGTACAGCTTTGAAGGAAACACCATTTAATGGATATTGACTACTATAGTCCAGTTACAATTACATGATAGTTGATGTCTGTCGCTTGCCGCTACAGTGTCGCCACATCCGCTGCCGGCTATCACAAGGTTATAGGTGACACACAAACTAGTCGAGTCACTTCACAAACACGATTAATGTGTAACGTAATGTTGGAGCAGCCGCCACGAGGCATGGTGGAAATAGGAGATGGTCTGTCAAAAGATGATTTTGAGGGATCAGTGGCTGAACTGAACTGCAGCAGGCGGATATTGTAGCCGTGCCGTGCCGTAACCCAACCACAACCTCGTGATGTGCATGTATCCGAGTAAACGGCGATCAACCATCTACGGTAGAATTAAAATCAAGATCGCTTTGTTCACTCAAGACACAAAAAATTCGTAACATGTTAATTTGCTTGGCTATCTTCCGCAGCAAAATTTCAGTTTTAGCGGTAAAAGCAGACTGTAATTTCTCGCTTTCGTTGGTTATCTGAAACTATTCTCACACTGGCTACACGGGGTGCCACGTTACCAACCAATGAGCAGTACTGGTTGGCATTTTGTTGCAGATTATAGGCAGCACAAGCAGATTCCACACGAAAAAAAAGAACAGGAATAAAAATAAGCAAATAAAAAAAGTCTGTAGATGATGGTGAAAAGACGCGTCAAAGTATAAGAAATAGAAAATTACTTTTAAAACAATTAATTGAATAAAAATTATTATATTTACAAAAATAAAAAAAATCGCTGCATGTGACGAGATTCGAACAATCTTCTACTCATTAAGTTTATATGCTAACCACATAATGTAGTGCGAAGCTTATCTAATGTGAGCCGATCTATCTGAACCTTATCTTGTGCGGAAGGTTCCATTAGCGTTAGGTTAGTAGTGTGAATGAAACGCGTTTGCTTCGTTAGTATCACTGTGTGTGTGTGGGGGGGGGGGGGGGGGGTGTTGTATGTTGTTTTTGGTGGTGTTATCGTGTGTTACGAAATACGTAATAAAAGGGACAGACCCCAGGACTCAGGATCCAAAAACACATCGAAGAAAGGAAGGCGGACAATGCATTGGAAGTGAATTAGTTGTTAGCGGTCTGGCAACTACGGACGGTTCGGGCATGACGTTGAGCTCTTCGATTGGAGGAAACCAGCTACGACGCGTTAAGTGTCAACTATAAAGTAATTTTAATCGCACTATAGCAAGTGTATCCCAAGGCATTTGTCGTGAGAACTTAAAACTGTTTCGTCGTTCATTGCAAAAACTAACATGCGCTGCCCCGTTGCTCGATTCTTAGTACGCTCTTGGCAAAATTCTCAGCCGCTATTGACGCATCTCTCTTTGTGTATCGTAATATTATTGCTATCAAACCTGCCGTACAAGGGGGCTTGACGGACAGCTATGTCCTCTTCGGCTTCATTATACTGACTGGATTTGAAGCTCAATACCTCAGCACCATTTTCCTAAACCTGTATGACTCAGTACTTAACAATTCTTGAAAAGGGGCTGGAGGAATGCTTTGCGTAGAAGTCTAGTAGTGAAGTCTGTGGTTCAGATCTACTTTTTTTTACTTCTGTTGAAATTCCACGTTTATTAACAAAAATAAATAGTGATTGACAAATATTGAATCGTAATTATTTAAATAAAATAATCACTTCTTCTTTCAGTTACTGATAGCACGAAAATGCCAGTATTCGCATTGAACTAAAATTTGGTGTGAAACTGCGAAATGTGAAATATAAAATAAAATCATTTTTCATTTCTACAGATTGACAGTAGTCTAGTAGTATATCACTGTTTTCATTTAACTTTGTATCAAATTTTAATTTATTTTCATACTGTCAGTAAAAAAATTAGAATTCCGTATTCCTTAGATTCTTTTGTTAATAAATATGGAATGTAAACACACACATACACACACACACACACACACACACACACACACACTATTTCCGCAGTGGTCGGAAATAGCGATCGTATATATATGTATTTCCGCAGTGGTCGGAAATAGCGATCGTATATATATATATATATATATATATATATATATATATATATGTGTGTGTGTGTGTGTGTGTGTGTGTGTGTGTGTGTGTGTGTGTGTGAGGTTTGCTTCCTTGTGTGAATGTGTGTGCATTTTTCTTTTCTGAACGTGGGAGAAAGCTTATGTACAATAACAGTCTTTTCTCGTGCCTGTATGCAACTCAACGTGTCATCGTTGTGATGAGTAGCAATCTATTGTTTTCATAATATTGTTGATATGTATAAATTATAAGAACTCTCCCTTTTCCGTTTATTGTTAACGATTTCTTGTTTTTCGTTCTTGATGTGTTTTCTAAAGCCGCATGTAGACTATCCTTCCTCGTTGAAGATGTAATTTATAAAACAATATATGAATCACATGATTGTTCTTGTCTTAGATGCTGCAAACGCTTTGACGTCCATGTACATTATTTTGTTGCTGTTTATTTCGTTAACAGTAATTGACTGCAAATTTGCTAATTTAAATTTTATCAGTTTTTCGATTTTGGAGCAACGTACTGTTCGGTGTATGGCGGTGTCAGGCCCAACAGTACTGGAAGAACGGATGACTAGTCAATTTCATTCTGTCGGGATTAAATTATTTATAAACATGAAACCTGCAGAGCGGAACCTTGAACTTAAGGATTTGTATGCAAAGTTAGTCCAGACCGTCTTCCACTTTAAGTCTTTGTGTTTCTTCTGGTTTGCTGATCGACGTGGAGCTTGTTCCCAAGGGTTTCGAATATTTTCTTTGTCTTATAAAATCAGCCGCCGACGATTTTTTTTAAGTGACGTAATTATAATTGTACTTCACAGGGATCGGAAATCTTATCTTCAAAGGCGATTTTTTAAAGGTTTTGTGTGTGTGTGTGTGTGTGTGTGTGTGTGTGTTGGCGGGGGGGGGGGGGGGGGAGGGAAGGGGGAATTCCTTCGTATTGCGTTAGAAAGTTGATGTCTGGGTAGAAAGCTTCAAATCCTGTGAGGCAAGTCCGTAAGATCCCCTTGTCAGACGATTCCAGGAAAGTAAGCTGTATTCACCCCGACACTTGTCGTGAGACCTCTATTGACGTTGATTAAATTTGAAAATATTTCAGTGTATGCAAAATTCCTTTGCAAAGAACGGTTTCGATGGAAACTCCAGTCAGATAGCCACAGTAATTTACGCTGTTAAATGAAAAATAACTGAAAATGACGAGAACATTTTCTATCAACGGTGTTCCACGAAAAATAAGTCTTAAAGAACTGACGTTGTAGTGCAAAACGGCTTCCAGATTTGAAATCAACATGAAAAAAGTGAATATCATATCAGGTACCTACAGTTTGTTTATAAGTGTAATAGCGTCTGTGTCGACGACTTAGTGAATTCTTAACCTTCCTTTCTTTTCCACAAATAATGAGCAATTGAGTCCTGGATCAGGTAACTGTGAATTTCGTTCCTTTAAAAAGCACAATGTTGAGGTCGATAACGTATTGCTCATAAGAGACTGCATCAGAGAAACAGTAGAAATTTCTTCAACTGCGCATTTCGTTTTTGTCTCCTGTGGCGAGTTTACTTTCTGTTGCCCGCATCTCGTGGTCGTGCGGTAGCGTTCTCGCTTCCCACGCCCGGGTTCCCGGGTTCGATTCCCGGCGGGGTCAGGGATTTTGTCTGCCTCGTGATGGCTGGGTGTTGTGTGCTGTCCTTAGGGTAGTTAGGTTTAAGTAGTTCTAAGTTCTAGGGGACTGATGACCATAGATGATAAGTCCCATAGTGCTCAGAGCCATTTGAACCATTTTTTTTTTTACTTTCTGTTTCTGAGCCTTTTGCAATTACTAGAACAACTATTCTTTTGTCATACTTTGTCATCTGAACAGAATCTGCTTTAAATGCTGCTTAAGAACGTGTTTTTAAATTATCACGAAAATTGTACAAGGGGAAAAATGTCTGAAACGTTGTAAGTTAAAAAAGAAAAAAAACTGGACGGCACACATTTTGGGGACTGATAGTACTCGTATCTGAAACGTTCTGTGTGTTCTTAAACCACATTCACTAGTCGTCTTGCAGGCCAGTGTGGCCGAGCTGTTCCGCTTCAGTCTGGAACCGCGCGACCGCTACGGTCGCAGGTTCGAATCCTGCCTCGGGCATGGATGTGTGTGATGTCCTTAGGTTAGTTAGGTTTCAGTAGTTCTAAGACTAGGGGACTGATGATCTCAGATGTAAAGTCCCATAGTGCTCAGAGGCATTTGAACCATTTGAACTAGTCGTCTTATTACCAAAAATTTTATTGCTATACAAGTTTATGTGGAATGTATTAAACAGGAAATTGTATTTTTAAGTACTGTGACCACCATATCCAGATGCAAAAATAATTAGGCCTAAGTAAAATAATAAGTGTTAGGACAGATCAGGTCGAAATGGCCTATGATTATAGTCATGGGCAGTGCGTCCAAAATTTTCTGGAGTATGTTTCATGCTTTCTAGTTTATAAAGCTTTCTAGTTGAACACAAACAGACAGGTAGTGATAGGCAGATCTGATTATCAAGCATCTGGGCAAACAGAGCTCATGAAATCGAGTTTGTGGGCGAATTGAATGCGTATCGCGGCTCGGTAATTTTGCTTTTTGTGGTGACGCTTCGCCAGCGGCAAGGAGATAATTAATTATGAGCGGAAACGTGCTTTCAAAGCACTCAGTTGGAAACGAAGTCAATAAAATGTTGTTTCGAGCTTTCGAAATCAAATTTCTCGAAATGATTGGCGTACTCGGAAGAGCTCAGTCGTGCTACATTTCCTAAATCCCGACAATAAACTGTATATCGTATTGTGACGTGCCAGAGTTATTTGGGGTTTTATATTGTCACAGGTATTTGTTATTCTCTTACTTAGCCTATCGCTTTAAGACAGCAGCACGAGACTCTTCAGATAACTGAAACGCTTGAGTGTCCTGTGAAGGCCTAAAAGTGCGACTTGTCGTCAAGTATCTTCTATTTGTGATTCGTACGTGATTAGAACTGTTCTCTTTAGCGAACGAGAAGGGTTTTTTGCTTTAATTTCTGTAGTTGCTCGTACAATTCGAAACGCAAACGACTCAAACTTCCATCATCAGATTGTTGATAGCGGAAGTCAGAGCTACGTTTCGTTTCAGAGTAGTTATCGGTTGCTGTACATTACCCAATTATTGCAGCCTCCATTCACGTTCGAACTATCTGTTGTTACATGGGAGATATATCAGATTTTCATGTTTCCTTCTACGCTAGCCAGTCTGCACCTGGAGAGTGTGTAGGTACAGTCTGCAGTTCAGAAAAGATGATGTGATGATGATGACTGTCGAGATCAAGTTTGTGGGTTTATCGTGTCGAGCGATTGTACAGTTTGTTATTAACCATATTTTTACAAACATCTTATCATGTAATTTCTACGAGTTGATGATAAGCCATCATCTTCCATTCTTTCCAATTCCACATCCGCCTGCACCAGTGCTTCCTGTCGTGATATTGTTGGTCACTTGGCAAGATTATGGTTTTATGTCTTCACACTCCTTGGAATCTGTTTGATGTAGATCAGGTTCATTTGTTTTACAACATTATGAATCTATACAATCCGATTATTTTGGATAAGAGTTTCTTGGGAACTTTGGTAGTCAGTACGTTGTTGGAGACCGAAAATCCCTGTTATTGAAATGAATGTTGATACCGCAAACAGCAATCGTGTGAAACTCAGTATGTTCTAAAGTGCGCGTCATATATCTTGGCGGCCGAGTTTAGGTTCGTTCTGCGCATCTGACGTCACAAAACACAGTCAGCCAATGAACAGAGAACGACGTTGCCAGATCTCGACAGCAGTGCAGAACAGGGACGAGTGTCTTCAGTTTTAGAAACGTTCAGTCATAAATAAAGTAATAGAACAAAAGCAATGTCTTGATAGCAGACTTTCTTTTATAGAAAGTTTGGAAAAAGCATTCTTTATACCAATTGCTTCATATTCTATTAGTTAATTAAACCTAACAAGCAATAAGACTCCTAATTCAGGCGATAGCAAGGAAAGGTGTTTGTTTCAATCTCACGAACTGCTTTTTCGCAATAAAGAACAGCGGTAATTGTTTATTTCCTATTGTACTTCGACGAAGCGTGAGTAATTCATAGTCATACCAACAGTGATAAGTAGTTGCGTGAGGTGTTAGAGTCCTTATGGAGTTACACAGTTCGATGAGCTGAGGTAGCGGAATGGTTAAGGTGTTGGGCTGCCAAGTGAAAGGTTAAGAGTTCAAACCTTATGTGGTGCTTAATAGTTTCTTTATTTAAAAACAATATTGGAGTGCCTTACTTCACGAATTTTATTCGTTTGAACTAAATTTCTAGTGCTTTGCCTCTTCATTAACTTTTTCGCTGCTGCAGACACGTGCTCCCCGCATTCCGCGCTGTGCGCGATTTTGTCATCACTGCACTTCTCGCCTGTGCAGACACATGGTGATCCCACTGCTTTGACACACTTATCATTCGATTTCACAAAAACTATTTGGCCAAAAATTTGATTTTTACACGTCTTCTTGCCTGATACCTTCCCCCCATAAATGACTTAATTTTGTTTTGATGTGCAGCATTAAATGTAGTAAACCATTGCACGAAAATTTACCTCTGCAAACTCTTCAAAATTTCGTGCAAAGGTTTACTATATTTAATGCTGCATAATAACTGCGTTGAACATCGAAACAAAATTAAGTCATTTATGGGGGGAAGGTATCAGTCAAGAAGATAGGTAAAAATCTAATTTTTGAGCCAAATAGTTTTGTGGAATCGAATGATAAAGAGTGTCAAAGCAGTCGGAGCACAATGTGTCTGCACAGGCGAGCAGTGCAGTGACAAAATCGCCCACAGTGCGGAATGCAGGGAGCACGTCTTTGTAGCAGCGAAAGGGTTAATGCGGCCGTGGTGGCTTTACTTCATGAACTGCGCGCTCCCCCCCTACACGTAAGCTTGGGAACTATGCTATACTATGGCGCTGCTTCTATTGGCGCGTGCGTCGTGTGCAACTGGCAACGCAGCAATCTCCAGCGTCTGGGCGGGCATGCGCGAGACGCCAAGATAAAAGAATTGAACTATAGTCGTCTGTTGTACCCAGAAGACAATCGACAGCGGCTGTCGGGTACGCACCGCGTTTGTTCATTTCCGGAAGTCGTACCATACAGTTCCGCTCTGTCGTCTTGCGAACAAACATGAATTAATGGGATGTCGGATTGAACGCAGCACGTCTTTCATAGCGGGGAAAATTCTGAGATAAATGCCTGCAACTTAATATAAAATTAGACAATAATTTGCTGCGTGATTCAATTTCTGCTGCAGAATGAAAGGCCCCACGTAATTCACTGTTCGAGCCATTTTTGAGAGCGGATGAGCGGAATATCGTACCACCTCCAGAAGGAGTATACCCCTAACGCACTGGAATACTCATTAAAAAATGTTCAAATGTGTGTGAATTCCGAAGGGACCAAACTGCTGAAGTCATCGGTCCCTAGACTTACACACTACTTAAACTGACTTACGCTAAGGACAACACACACCCATGCCCGAGGGAGGACTCGAACTTACGGCGGGAGGGCCGCGCAGTTCGTGACATGGCGCCTCTAACCGCGCGGCCACTCCACGCGGCTACTCACACTAAATTTTCAGCCGATGAACAAGTTGCTGTTGTTCGTTGACGTTTGTGCATGGCATTTGGGCTACCTTATGACTGCTGCCGTCGACTAAACCGTCGATTTAAATGGCGAAGTTCCGTTAGTAACTACTGCAGGTTTTAAAAACTGCGTCTCTTAAACAGAATTTATATTTCGGTGGGTAGTGGAACCATGATTGTGTTGTTGACGAAAAAAGTAGGGTAAACGTCCCGGTTCAGTCACAGAAGGTGATTCTATTTCAATATGTACGAAATATATCGAAATCAGGGTACTCATCCCCAATATGTACGTAATATTTTTATCTGTGTTTGTTGGCAGCTTTCGCTGGTTGTTTCACATGTAAACTAGTTATCTACAGGATCATGTAATTATTGTGTCATGTTGAAATTGTATCTGGCATACAGTTACAAGTTTATCACAAGTGCTTATCGCAGCATGTATACCTCTGAAGAGTAAAAGCAAGTCATGTCACTAAAGCAACTTTCTCCTTCCACTGAAAAGGCAATCACATTCTAGCAATATTGCCGCGAGATGCTGTGCTACTTGCAGTGTTGCGTAGCCGATAACGTCATTGACTGGCGTGCTGTAAGTCGCCATACCTGACCACTTGCAGTTATATGTCATTTAATATGTGTCCTTTTTGGAAGGTTCTAGAAATTTCTTATATTCATGTATTCTAGAATATTCTTTGTTTGTGTACATAGCTACACGCTTCATCCAAGAGTGCAGTTCTGTTCTGGCTGTACGCTCGTGTTCGTAATGAACTTGGTTTCAGTTCTAAGTGTTGTGCTTAATTCACGATCCTACTTTCGGATTCGGACTTTAGTGTGATTACCACTTGACATTGTTTGTTGGAGACGCCAGGTACTTCAAAACACCTAAATTACCATGGCTTCAATTAAGGAACTTAAAAGCCTTCGCCAACACGTACAGGAACCGGAATACAAGCAATGCATCGTTCCCACAGATCGTATATTCAGGAGGTTAATTGTTTTCAAAACAGCAGTAAGTCAGTTGCACATCAGACGTCCATCAGTGTTTCCCAGAGACGCTGGACAGGACCCAACAAAATGGCTGAAAGATTCTGTCTGAGTTGCCAAATAAAGCAAGTAGGATGACGTGACGTGTTTGACAAATGTTTACTTTTCCTTAGAAGGCATAACCCAGCTGTGTTTTGAAAACAACGAAGAGAAGCTCAATAGGTAGGACAAACTCCAGGTCAAACTGAAGCAAAAGTTGGGCGATAGACACCAGATATTCCGCTTAGTGGAGAAACAACTAAGAAACAACACAGTCCTGCATACAGAATGTTTTAGTCCTGTGCCACATTGTGACACTGAATATGACACAAGCTGACAAAATGTCACACTTGATGAAAGGAATCACAGAAGACATGCACCAAACTCTTCTTCTAAAGGACGTAACAACGACAGAAATATTCATGAAGTAGCATCAGTACATCGAAGAAATGCAGCAGAAAAACGGTCGGACTAAAGAGCTATGACTAACTGCTGAGTGCGGTCTCTACGACAGTTGTGGAAGACCTCAGACGCCAGGTTATAACAATAGAGCTACAGCATTTTATGCCAGCGAGAAATTTCGGACGGAGTAAGCAAGAGATAGCAGCCATAAATATTGACCTCACAGCAGACAGTAATAGGGAATGTTGAAGAAGAGGGGATATCGACCTTTACCACCAATCTGCTCTCCAAGTCGAACGCATCAGGAAGAATGGACTCTGACTAATACTGCTGCCATCAAATGATAACCAGGCACCCAACAACTGCAGAGAAAAACAACTCCGCCGTCAAGTATAACGTCCAGAAGAACAAACATATGGAGGACAGATGGCAAGCCCCGCTATGTAGCCACCATGGACGCCCTGGACACGTTGTACACTACTGCATAGAAGGAAGACTACAACAACACTGCCAGACATTAACCATCGCAACAGTTTTATTCGCTCCAGTCAACTGCAGACGATTATAGTCGACCTGTAGAACGAATTCCATCGCCATACAGTAGACAAGGTTGCTCCCCGACACACTGTAGCCATTCCCTGTCGTAGTACAGAGGTACCAGCCTCTCGTCTAGCCGCCGAATTCAGGAAAACTAAGTGAGGAGACCATCTATTGAGGTGAGACCACCACAGATGAAATTCCTTCGTGGACGATATTCGCCATGATGTCAGGAAATCTCATTGATGTCATCGTCGACAACCGACCTGTTCAGGCGCTGGTCAGCTCGGGGTTTCCTTTTATCAAATGTATGTTACATCAGAAGGTAGTCATAATGTTATCCTCAGATGGAACTTCTTGCAGGCATCGCACGCAGTCAAAGACTATGGAAGATCAGAACTCTGAACTGAAGAAGCTATTCCAACAAACTCATGTAGCAAGTATTGCTCTGGGCAGTTGTTTTCTATTTAAAACATTGTTATCCGGCCGTCATTAATGATGCGAGCTCTGTTCATCAGTAGGTATTAAAATCCATGGAGAAGAAATAAAAAGTTTGAGGTTCGCCGATGACTTTGTAATTCTGTCAGAGAGAGCAAAGGACTTGGGAGAGCAATTGAACGGAATGGACAGTGTCTTGAATGGAGGATATAAGATGAACATAAACAAAAGCAAAACAAGGATAATGGAATGTAGTCGAATTAAGTCGGGTGATGCTGAGGGAATTAGATTAGGAAATGAGACGCTTAAAGTAGTAAAGGAGTTTTGCTATTTGGGGAGCAAAATAACTGATGATGGTCGAAGTAGAGAAGATATAAAATGTAGACTGACAATCGCAAGAAAAGCGTTTCTGAAGAAGAAAAATTTGTTAACATCGAGTATAGATCTAAATGTCAGGAAGTCGTTTCTGAAAGTATTTGTATGGAGTGTAGCCATGTATGGAAGTGAAACATGGACGATAAATAGCTTAGACAAGAAGAGAATAGAAGCTTTTGAAATGTGGTGCTACAGAAGAATGCTGAAGATTAGATGGGTTGATCACATAACTAATGAGGAGGTGTTGAATAGGATTGGGGAGGAGAAAAGTTTGTGGCACAACTTGACTAGAAGAAGGGATCGGTTGGTAGGACATATTCTGAGACATCGAGGGATCACCAATTTAGTATTGGAGGGCAGCGTGGAGGGTAAAAATCGTAGAGGGAGACCAAGAGATGAATACACTAAGCAGATTCAGAAGGATGTAGGCTGCAGTAGGTACTGGGAGATGAAGAAGCTTGCACAGGATAGAGTAGCATGGAGAGCTGAATCAAACCAGTCTCAGGACTGAAAACCACAACAAGAAGAAGAGAATAGAAGCTTTCGAAATGTGGTGCTACAGAAGAATGCTGAAGATTAGATGGGTAGATCACATAACTAATGATGAAGTATTGAATAGAACTGGGGAGAAGAGGAATTTGTGGCACAACTTGACAAAAAGAAGGGACCGGTTAGTAGGACATGTTCTGAGGCATCAAGGGATCACAAATGTAGCATTGGAGGGCAGCGTGGAGGGTAAAAATAGTAGAAGGAGACCGAGAGATGAATACACTAAGCAGATTCAGAAGTATGTGGGTTGCAGTAAGTACTGGGAGATGAAGAAGCTTGCACAGGATAGAGTAGCATGGAGAGCGGCACCAAACCAGTCTCAGGACTGAAGACCACAACAACAACAACAACAACAACAACAACAAAGTAAGTCTTTGGTCCTCTCGTTTGCTCCCTGTGAAAAAAAAGATGACAAATGACGTTTCTGCATCGAATTCCAACGATTGAAAAAATCACGAAAAAAAGAAGTCTACCCATTGCCGTGCCGCACATTGATGATGCTTCAGACTCAGTGGAGGCTCGTGATATACATTCTTGATGTTCACAAATTTTTAGATTCAGATAAATTTGAGAGAGTGAAATTAATAGCATTTGCAGTATAACAGTTATGCTTATCAACAAGTTTATACAACTACAGTCACTGCCAATAATAATAATAATAATAATAATAATAATAATAATGCATAACTTATCTGACAAAAGAAAGAATTGTTTTTGTGGAATTTTTTTTGTACATACGAGGGCTGTTCAATAAAGAATGATCATAAATCTTTTTTTATTGTCATAATTTCTCGCGCTAAAATTTAATCTTATGATATTCTGTTAGCTTAATGTGCAGCAAACACTCCTAGTTCCCACCCGTGAGAGGCAGGCAAGGTCAGACATGTTCAGTATCGCCTACCGCTGCAATGATGGAGGTAACACGCGAGGAACAATATGCGGCTTTGAAATTCTGCTTTCATCTCAACAAATCTTCAGCTGAGGCCTATACAGTGTTACAGGAGGCCTATGGAGAGGGTCTGTTCTTTCCTACAGCACAGCTCGAAGGTGGTTTAAAATGTTTAAAGAGGGGAGACAATTTGAAAGCAAGGTGGACCCGGTGCTCCAGTTACTGCTCTTACTGAAGACAACATCAACACTGCTGCTGTCATTGTGAGAGGGGATCAACGAATTACCTTAAGATCACTTCCTGAAATACTGGAAGTTTCATTTGGTGGCACCCACGCGTTGGTGACAAAAAAATTACACATGATACGTGTTTGTGCGCGATTGGTTCCAAGACTGGTGATTCCCGAACAAAAGGACATTCGCGTGTAGGTCTGCATGCAGTTAAAGTCGATGTTAGAGGAAGATCCGGAGTTTCTTTCAAATGTAATCACTGCTGATGAAACATAGCTACATCATTTTGATCCTGAGAGCAAACAGCAAAGCTCAGCGTGGAATTCTCCTTCATCGCCAACCTCCAAAAAAGCAAAAGTGGTTGCGTCTGCTGGGAAAGTTATGGTCATTTCATTCTTTGATATTCATGGAATGGTTTATCAGCATGTTGTCCTGCACACACATCAGTAACAGGACAATACTGCAGGGATGTCCGGAAAACATTGCAGGTCCATATCAGGCGCAAAGGACAAAATTTCCGTGAAGCAGACTGGATGCTTCACCACGGTAATGCGCGGCCGCATATTGCCAATGTTGTTGTTGAATATCTTGCAGAAATTAACGTGAAGTGCATCCCTCATCCTCCCAATAGCCCTGGTTTAGCCCCATGTGACTTTTCTATTCTCTAACATGAAGAAACGCCTTCGTGGGAGGCATTATCGATCATCAGAAGCAGTTGTAAAGGCTGCAGAGGCGATTTTGAAGAACCTCTCAAAAGACTGGCAGAAACGCTGCGACAAGTGCATCGCATTCATGAGAGACCGCTTTTAGAAGGTCCATCAAAATTATAAGGATGAGTAAAGGCATGTTGCCAAAAAAATGATCATTCTTTATTGAACAGCTCTCGTAGTTAAGTACAGTTTAGGGCAATAACGAAACAATGTCTAAGCTTTCACAAATCTCCATTTCGCATTTTTATGTGAGTGGGATTTTTATGCTTTTCCATTTTTTTCAGACAAATGTACAAGATCCCTAACAGATGTATTAGGTCACGAATTTACTTCCGGGCTGAAAATCAGACATTTTTATGTGCACACAAATAACAACTTGTGCTAACGGTACTCTTCTTTGTTAAATGTTCACTTGTAGTCAAGCTCTGAGGCCCTAGTTCCTGTCCGGCAAACTTTTGTTGCTAATTTACATTTCCGTTCCCAGAATGAGATATTACTTTTCCGTTGCCAGAATGAGAGTTTTACTTTGCAGCAGAGTGTGCACTGATATGAAACTTTCTGACGGATTAAAACCGGTTGCCAGACCGAGATTCGAACTCCGGACCTTCACCTTTTGCGGATAGGTGCTCTGCCGACTGAGCTACCCAAGCACGACTCATGACCCGTCCTCACAGCTTGATTTTTCTGTTAGCATTTAAAATAGGTTCAACATAGTTGATGTTTACATTGCACACGAAAACTGTTTCTTGCACAGTAAACAACGAACTCCAAACAGAAAGTTCCATTTCTTTAAATGATTAAACTGAAGTAGTAATGTCTGCCAACATGGTCACTTTACTAGAATACAAATGAGGCGCTGAGATCCATAAGGGCCCAAAGCACATCGCCGCCGATCCCACATTTTAGTGAATATCAGAGAAACCAGTGATACAGTATTTCGTGTATTTTCATACAGACAATGTGGGCCTACAGCACAGATAAACTTGACTCACTATTAGGTAAACAGATTTCAGAAGATGAATAAATATTACAGTCTTACAATTGACAGTGATGTGCTTTGCACCCATATGACACACAGCGCCTCAAACGGCTCACTGTATGATAAAACTCATAATTTAATATACTAATAACTCATTCAGAAACTGACAAAATAGGTTTACTGTCAGTACATCTTTAGTATACACTGACGGCCGATCTAATTTTACTACATTATATGGTGAATGAATTAACATATTGAGGAGTGTGCTATCATCTAGCAGGATTTATGGCTAGCGAACAGGGATAAAAAAAAGTCTGCCGCAGTGTGCTACCACCTGTTAGCACTGCGCGAATCTGATGTCAAGTTTCATGGAGTCTGGAGGAGCAGTAGCGCAGTAGATTTAAGTGCCTTATCTTTCAGATTGCAGCGTCTATGTTGCGTTTAACAACATTCAAAGAAAAGTAACGAGTAAATCCTAAAGGTGTCGAAAGTTACGGTGTTCACGTGCTCTTGTACTCTTAGAAAGCAGCCGCCACTGCTTGACAGGAGCGAAGTATTTCTCAACTATGGACATGCAGACAAGCTACTGGGAAATCAAGGCTGATGAGACTGGATGAAAAAGAGTCCTTCATAAATCCTGATGGTCTCTTATTGGTTCAAAGTTATGCCATTTGGACTACTTAATGTTCCAGTCCCCTAGGAGTGTTTGGTGGACATCCTGCTCTGACACTTTAAACGGACGAGGTGTGTTTTTCCTGCCTGGATGAGTATGTCGTTTTTCTGAAGATCTTTGAAGGACATCTTAGTCACCTGACAACCATGTTGAAGCATATTCGGACTGCAGGCCTCTACCTGAAAGTGCATCTTTGTCGCCAAAAAATAAAAATCTTAGGACACCTAGGGAATGGCGACATAGTCCGTCCTGGTACAAAGAAAATTAGAGCAGTCGCGGGTTTTCTATCTCCTCAGCAGTTCGTGATGTGAAGTGTGCTCAGAATTTTCCCTTGAGCTGACTGTTCGTAAAGGGTTTCATGCCAAAGCATGACCCTGGCAAAAACTACTGCAGGGAGACATCAGACTATCCTGGAATGAGGTGCAAGAAAGTACTCTTCGTTCTTAAGGAGTTGCTAACATCTTCTGTCCAAGCATTGTATGATAATACCGAGACAGAACCTCACACAGAAGGGGTACCAGGGGACATGGGCATTGAGGGGAACGAAAGGGCGGATGTAGCAGCCAGGGAGGCGTGTCGTGATCCTCAGTTTGTTCTGTGTACCATCCCATTGGATGCTGGGTGACAATTATTGAACCATATGAAATAAAATCGTCATAACTTCTGAACGGTTTGCATTAGGACGTTCAAGTTGCACAGATGGCTACGGGGCACGATGGGAATTAGTATGCGCTGTATCGTTTGGTTTAGCGACGAAGCCCAGTTTCATTTGGATGTTTTCGTCAATAAGCAAAATTGGCGCATGTGGGGGACTGAGAATCCGCATTTCGCGATCAGTAAGTCTCTTCACGCTCAACGGGTAACTGTGGTGTGCAATGTCCAGTCATGCAATAATTAGTGCGATAGTCCTTGGTGACACAGTAACTACCAAATGGTACGTGAAGATTTTGGAAGGTGATTTCATCCACATTATCCAAAGTGATCCTGATTTCGACAAGATGTGGTTCATGCAAGACGGAGCTCGGTCCCATCGAAGCAGGAGTGTGTTTGATGTCCTGAAGATGCATTTTGGGGACCGCATTCTGGATGTGGGGTACCCAGAGGCCACTGGCATGGTCCTCGATTGGCTGCTATATTCTCCGGATCTGAAGACATGCGACTCCTATTTGTGGGGCTACATTACAGACAAGGCCACAGCCCTATGACGCATAGCTTCTTGCTTCGGCGAGATAATCCCTCAGTGTGTCGTGCTTGTGGTGTACAGATCACTATGCATTTCATTTTATTAGACTGTGTTTTATTTTCAGACCAGAGGGCAGCGGCAGATTTGCCGACAGATGTGACGTTCAAACGAGTGTCATGAGAATTTAAAGGTTTTGTGATACCTCTAACTTGTTCTCCGAAATTCTAAGGACGCTCAGTCCGGAACCGCGCGACTGCTACGGTCGCAGGTTCGAGTCCTGCCTCGGGCATGAATGTGTGTGATGTCCTTAGGTTAGTTAGGTTTAAGTAGTTCTAAGTTCTAGGGGACTGATGACCACAGATGTTAAGTCCCATAATGCTCAGAGCCATTTTTTTAAATTCTAAGGAGATGTTCAATAACGTGTTAACAGGGTGACTGGCTCACACACGTCTTCTAAGTTGTCAGCAGGTCACATTTCCCTGTGCCGTCTTTTTAGCCCCTTTATCGTTTTACTTACGTTTTACTCCCAGGTGAAGCACTTTCATATTTTCTCCTTTGTCTTAAGGCGTGTGGGATAGTATGAATGTGTGGGTCAACGCGAGCGAGGTAGGAGTGAATGAATGAGTGCCATTTTATAGATTTCCTCCTCAGTGTGTGACAACAATTTTAGCCATTTTATCCACGTTCGTTTCTTTTAATATGTGTAAGGGCGCTGATAACCTGGCCGTTGAGTGCCCGTAAACTCCAACCACCCACCCACACCCACCCACACACACACACACACACACACACACACAGTAATTATGTACGGCACACGAAACTTCAGTTTTCATTGGAAATATAAATTCTTAATTACGGTCTCTTGTAATAAAGGTCGTTTAAATTATTAAAACATCACAAATAATTTTTTTTATCTCTATATACTCCTGCGGAAATGGTCATGGAACATACACATTCGTTTAAAAATTTGCATGGGCCGGGAACCTGGTCCAGGCCACCCACATAGCAGCCGAGCACTCTTTCACAGAGCCAAACCGCCTGGCAAAAGCTCGACCTTACTCTAAGGTATTAAAGACGCTCGAAGAATTTTGAAGTCGATATTCTCGAGAATTTGTGAGGGTTGCATCGACCTGCTTTGGGACAGTGATATTTGAGTTCTGAACTTCATGTGCCATAAATATAAAGATATAAAAAAATTCTATTGTCGTGTGGTGTCCTTGTGAGCGAACATCATAAATTTCGGTACGCGAATTCATAAAAACTCATCCTTATTCGGTCTTCACTGTGGTGAGTATACTGTACAGGGTATTTGAAGAGGAGTAGAAAGTGTTTCAAGCAGTGGTATTAATGACTTGAATTTTTGTGCATACATCCGTTATTTGCAAATCAAGCACATTCTATGCTAGAATGTAAATTGATTGTCTGCAGCTATATTTTCGTGTCTTATCTAGGCCATGCCCTTCGTTCTAGATTTAGAGCAATTTTCATCACAACTACCACATAATCCTTCTCCCCTGGAAATATTCCGTAAAAAAATTGAAATATTTTTTGTTATACAGTAAAGCGCGGTACATTTTTATTGAAGCCAGTGTGGTTCTGGTTTCTACTTAGATTTTCTCCTGTTGCAGGGAAGGATTAATACCGAATCAACAATGTTGCATTTGGAATACGTACTTCATTAAGCTGTATTGTCTAATGCAGCAGCTTACTGAAGCGCACAGATTAGCCGTAGCGTTGGAATTGTATTATCTGCATCTTGTCTGCCTTAATTGCGAATCTCTGATTCGTGTTGCGCACTTGCTCGGAGTTCTCTTGTACTCGACAGTACTTCCTCTGACCCGGGCTCACAGTTTCCTCCGCGTATGGCGCTGCAGAGCCAACGTGTCGGCGTGGCAGCAAGAAGCAGCATCTGGCTAGGATTTTTCCGGAGTCGCTCCACATACGTCATCGGGTGCATTCTTTAGTTTCAGAAGTACTTACGTGTTGGGCCTAGGCTGCTGCTTTGTATCTCGCTTACGGCTCAGAGAACCCGATCATTGAGAGAGATGGGCGCTCCGAGATGGACGGGAATATTGCCAGTGCAATATCAAGTGGTGCACGTGCTAGCATATACAGTCACAGGAAAGATTATAGGAAGTCATCGAGTAGGTTATTCGGAATTTTTGTTTGATCCAGCAATTGCTTTGTCGTCATCTGAGGGCCAGAATGTTCCGTTGAAAACTGCTATATAGAGACCAAACTTTTATCGAAACTGACATTGACGATTTGACGATAGTTTGTTGTATGAGAAATTGTGACTTTCAGAGTACTGTTTGGTTTTAAATGCGTAGCTTTATGAGTTGAAGGAGTAATTTTCTTAGTATTCCAATTCCAGTCAGAGGAATTCGAAATTTCTTGTCGTATTAAAAAAAAAAGCAATTGTTCCAATGTGTGTGAAATCTTATGGGACTTAACTGCTAAGGTCATCAATCCCTAAGCTTGCACACTACTTAGCCTAAATTATCCTAAGGACAAACACACACCCATGCCCGAGGGAGGACTCGAATCTCCGCCGGGACCAGCCGCACAGTCCATGACTGCAGCACCTTAGAACGCTCGGCTAATTTCGTATTCCTACCAGTGTCTTGCTGGTCGGTACACTTGTGTTTTGTATGTTTGCTATTTAATGATATGGCCATTATGAACCTGCAATTATTAGGAATAGTGCAATTAGTAATTAGTAGGAAGGCACGCTAATGACGTACTTCCTGCCTCTCTTTCTCTCTCCCCCCTCCTCCTCTCTCTCCTCCTCCTAACTTCCTACCTCATTGCTTTACTCAGTTCCTTATGAGATATTTCTTCTCAGTTCGTGTCGTGCTCTGTATGAAGGTTTCCGTCTAGCACTGTTATTTGCTGCAGTCACGGCCTTCGTTAGGAACTTCACAAATGGTACGCGAGGTATCGCTAATGATTTCAGTGTGGTGTGATAGGTGCTGTCTGAGATAAAATGTCACATAAAACAATATCTTAGCTTGTATCTGTTACCACAGCTGGTTGTTGTGGGCTTTTTCAGGCGGCCTGATGCCTAGGATCACTAGTAAGTGGTGTAAGACCATGGCTGGTGAGATGCGTTCATCACCGAACAGTCTCGGAGCATAGGTAGGGAATATGTTGATGGGCGATGGCGCACTGAGAGCCCTATGTGAGACGCACATCCTGTGCTCTGGAGAACTTGAGCGCCGGGACGCGTGCGAGCATCGTATTGCAGTGTGCGCAATCCATAACCGCTCCCGGACTATTGCTTTTGTCGCGTTGGGACCAGTCTGTCAGTACTACAATGCGTCGGTGCCGCATGTACGGGGAGAATATTGGCCGATGAGCAGCAGACGGAAGCGATCGTGAATTGGTGTGGGGATCGTCACCACCTCGGATTGCTACCGTACCAAGTGCCCTCTGACAGAAATGGTGTATAGCTACTCGTGAAGAAATAGCTGTGCCGGATTTGGTGTTACGTTTTCTCCACCCTCCACCGCAGGCACCTCTCGTTCTCCAATATGTATCGAACACCACGTCAGCCTTCTCTTAATAACATTTCTCGGCGGTGTTTAGGTAAAAAGGCACTTAATTTTCAACTTGTTCCTCTTTAAGGTCAATGAAGTTTGCTTAATGAGTTGAAACAAAATTCTTCTGCTTCGTCTAATACCTTAAATTGATTAAATGCCTGTTATCTTTATGGAACTGAATGATGAGGTACAGAAGTCGTTCTTGGGGATTGGGAAGTTTGTTGACACAAAACCGCATTTTATGTTAGGTTTCAAAGCAAAGAATGATCACCATGATAGTAGTAATAACGATAGGTCTTTGTTAGCATTATGAACTACAGGCTGGAATGACGTACGTTGAAATTTGGAAACGATGGCACTGACTGTTGCGCCACCAAACAAGTCACTTTCAACTAATTAAGAGGCAGAAAATAGATAAAAGTTTTTCGATCAGTGAAGCATCGTGCTGATTACACTACTACAAATAAAATATGATTCATTCTTAAGCATTTAGACATTATTTCATTAGAAATGGTGATAACAAAAAATACAGAACCTTCTCATCTGGAAGCCGTAATGGGGAGAAGAGCAAGAATGTATATCGCTTTTTGCGTTATACAATAGAAGAACGAAAATTCCACAGATAGTTAAATAAGTGCAAGACTGTGTTTCTGCAGTACAATTAAGTTTTTGACATTGAGTCATAGTGATTTCTTATAGCTCCTAGTGGCAATGACAAAACCACGCTAACTACTACAGAAAGATGAAAGTATTCCATATTTGTTGTTAACTGATTTCCAGTACAATGTATTGCTGATCTGCGCCGAGTAACACACAATATTTTTCTCTTTTTATCTGAAACTGTGTTACAGCGTCATCAAATGTATCCCTCTAATACATCGGGGAAGATATCGACCCTTATATCGACCCTTGTATCGTACAGGCTTTTGTTTGTTTTCGTTAGTATAGCTCAGTCTCCGATTGACTGTCAGAGACAGAGCACCTCGTGTTCCTGCTGCTAATAAGGCGAGTACACCGTTCGTTTGTTACAATATTTTTATGAGCTTCAAACAGGAGCAACTCTAGTAGTGGATAGGGACCGTGATTGCTGTGTACGGATGCTAGCTGAGTTGGCTACCCTTCGCTCACAGCTCCAGGCTGCGCTGGTTTCCTTCACACAGTTTAAGGCTGCTGCCAAGGGACATCACTGTGGGGGATCGGACACGGGGATGCGAGGGACGTCGAGCACGTCCCACGTGTCCCCCGATCAGTCCACTGCTGTGGCGGCCCCAGGTACTGCCTGCACTGAGGTTGACCCCTCACCCGTGGTCTAGTGGGAGATCATCCCAAAGTCTGGCAGACAGCGAAAAACTTTCCGAGGGGCCGATCGTAGCCCCCCCCCCCCCCTCCCGGTTAGTTTGACGAACAGGTTTCGGGCATTGGCTGTTGCTGGCGATGTCTCTAAGCCGGATGCAGTCGTCCACCCTATGGAGGAAGGTTCTCGGCCCACAAGGTCTGGGCATTCACAGAGGGTGGGTTTGCTGATAGTTTCGAGCTCCAACGTTAGGCGCGTAATGGGGCCCCTTAGGAACATGGCTGCCAAGGAGGGGAAGGAAGCTAGTGTGCACTCCCCCAGAGAGGGGGGGGGGGGTAATTCCGGATGTGGAAAGGGTGCTTCTGGATGCCATGAAGAGTACAGGGTGCAGCCAACTGCAGGTGGTACTAGTGACGTGTGTCGCTTTGTATCGGAGGAAATTCTCTCTGGTTTCGGCCTGCTAGCGGAAATGGTAAAAACTGCTAGCCTTGCTTGCGAGATTAAGGCGGAGTTCACCATCTGCAGCATCGTCGATAGAACCGACTGTGGTCCTTTGTTGCAGAGCCGAGTGGAGGGTTTGAATCAGAGGCTCTGACGGTTTTGTGACCGTGTAGGCTGGAGATTCCTTCACTTGCGCCATCGGGTGGTGGGTTTTCGGGTTCCGCTTAATAGGTCAGGAGACCACTACACACAGGAAGCGGCTAGATGGGTAGCGGGGCCGTGTGGAAGGGACTGGGCGGTTTTTTTAGGTTAGAGGGTCTCAAGGAGTTCATGAGGCCACTCGATGCGTAAATAGTGGCGAAAGCATATTTGACCTCTTAGCAACAAATAATTCTGGACAAATAGTTAGTATCGTGGCGAATACAGGGATTAGCAACCACAAGGCAGTTGTTGCTAGGCCGAATACCGTAACACCTACAACCATCAAAAATAAACGCAAAGTATTTCTATTTAAAAAAGCTATTAAAAATGCTCTTAACGCCTATTTAAGAGACAGTCTCCACTCCTTCCGATCGGATCACGTAAGCGTAGAAAAGATGTGGAATGATTTCAAAGAGATAGTATCGACGGCAATTGAGAGATACATACCACATAAATTAATAAGCGATGCTACTGATCCTCCATGGTACACAAAACGGGTCAGATAGCTGTTGCAGGAGCAACGAAAAAAGCATGCCGAATTTAAAAGAATGCAAAATCCCCAAGACGGGCAAAGTTTTGCAGAAGTTCGAAATATAGCGCGTACTTCAATGCGAGAAGCCTTTAATAATCTCCACAACGAAACTCTGTCTCGAGATCTGGCAGAAAACCCAAAGAGATTCTGGCTATACATAAAGCACACCAGTGGCAAGACGCAATCAATACCTTCACTGGGTGATAACAGCGGTAAAGTCACTGGTGTCAGTACCACTAAAGCAGAGTTATTAAATACGGTTTTCCGAATCTCCTCCACCAAAGAAGACGAAGTTAAATATTCCTGAATTCCAATCAAGAACAACTGCCAAGATGAGACACATAGAAGTACACTCCTGGAAATGGAAAAAAGAACACATTGACACCGGTGTGTCAGACCCACCATACTTGCTCCGGACACTGCGAGAGGGCTGTACAAGCAATGATCACACGCACGGCACAGCGGACACACCAGGAACCGCGGTGTTGGCCGTCGAATGGCGCTAGCTGCGCAGCATTTGTGCACCGCCGCCGTCAGTGTCAGCCAGTTTGCCGTGGCATACGGAGCTCCATCGCAGTCTTTAACACTGGTAGCATGCCGCGACAGCGTGGACGTGAACCGTATGTGCAGTTGACGGACTTTGAGCGAGGGCGTATAGTGGGCATGCGGTTGGCCGGGTGGACGTACCGCCGAATTGCTCAACACGTGGGGCGTGAGGTCTCCACAGTACATCGATGTTGTCGCCAGTGGTCGGCGGAAGGTGCACGTGCCCGTCGACCTGGGACCGGTCCGCAGCGACGCACGGATGCACGCCAAGACCGTAGGATCCTACGCAGTGCCGTAGGGGACCGCACCGCCACTTCCCAACAAATTAGGGACACTGTTGCTCCTGGGGTATCGGCGAGGACCATTCGCAACCGTCTCCATGAAGCTGGGCTACGGTCCCGCACACCGTTAGGCCGTCTTCCGCTCACGCCCCAACATCGTGCAGCCCGCCTCCAGTGGTGTCGTGACAGGCGTGAATGGAGGGACGAATGGAGACGTGTCGTCTTCAGCGATGAGAGTCGCTTCTGCCTTGGTGCCAATGATGGTCGTATGCGTGTTTGGCGCTGTGCAGGTGAGCGCCACAATCAGGACTGCATACGACCGAGGCACACAGGGCCAACACCCGGCATCATGGTGTGGGGAGCGATCTCCTACACTGGCCGTATACCACTGGTGATCGTCGAGGGGACACTGAATAGTGCACGGTACATCCAAACCGTCATCGAACCCATCGTTCTACCATTCCTAGACCGGCAAGGGAACTTGCTGTTCCAACAGGACAATGCACGTCCGCATGCATCCCGTGCCACCCAACGTGCTCTAGAAGGTGTAAGTCAACTAACCTGGCCAGCAAGATCTCCGGATCTGTCCCCCATTGAGCATGTTTGGGACTGGATGAAGCGTCGTCTCACGCGGTCTGCACGTCCAGCACGAACGCTGGTCCAACTGAGGCGCCAGGTGGAAATGGCATGGCAAGCCGTTCCACAGGACTACATCCAGCATCTGTACGATCGTCTCCATGGGAGAATAGCAGCCTGCTTTGCTGCGAAAGGTGGATATACACTGTACTAGTGCCGACATTGTGCATGCTCTGTTGCCTGTGTCTATGTGCCTGTGGTTCTGTCAGTGTGATCATGTGATGTATCTGACCCCAGGAATGTGTCAATAAAGTTTCCCCTTCCTGGGACAATGAATTCACGGTGTTCTTATTTCAATTTCCAGGAGTGTAGATATCCTCGGTGTAGCAAAGCAGCTTAAATCACTTAGTAAAGGCAAAGCCTCCGGTCCAAATTGTATACCGGTCGGGTTCCTCTCAGAGTATGCTGTGACAATAGCTCCATATTTAGCAATTACATACAACCACACGCTCACAGAAAGATCCGTACCTAAAGACTGGATAATTGCTCAAGTCACACCAATACGCAAAAAGGGAAGTAGGAGTAATCCGCTGAATTACAGGCCCATATCACTAACGTCGATTTGCAGTAGGGTTTTGGAACATATACTGTATTCCAACATTATGAAGTACGTCGAAGAAAACTATTTATTGACACGTAGTCAGCACGGATTCAAAAAATATCGTCCTTGCGAAAGTCAACTGGCTCTTTTTACTCACGAAGTAATGAGTGCTATCGACAGGGGATGTCAAATTGATTCCATATTTTTAGATTGCCAGTAGGCTTTCGACACCGTTCCTCACAAGCGTCTCATAACCAAACTGCGTACCTATTGAATATCGCCTCAGTTGTGCGACTGGATTCGTGATTTTCTGTCATAAGGTCACAGTTCGTAGTAACGGACGGAAAGTCATCGAGTGAAACAGAAGTAATATCCGTCGTTCCCCAGGTAAGTGTTATAGGCCCTCTGTTGTTCCTGATCTGTATTAACGACATAGGAGACAATCTGAGTAGCCGTCTTTGATTGTTTGCAGATGTTGTTGTCATTTTCCGTCTTGTAGAGTCATCAGATAACCAATATGAATTGCAAAATGATTTAGATAAGAATCTGTATGGTGGAAAAGTGGCAGTTGACCCTGAATAAAGAATAGTGTGAAGTTATTCAGATGAGTACTAAAATAAATCCGCTAAATTTCGATTACGCAATAAGTCACACATATCTGAAGGCTGTAGATTCAACTAAATACTTAGGGATTTGTATTACAAATAACCTAAATCGGAACGATCACATAGATAATGTTGTGGGTCGAGCAAACCAAAGACTGCGATTCATTGGCAGAGCACTTAGAAGGTGCAATAGGTCTACTAAAGAGACTGCTTACACCAAGCTTGTCCGCCCTGTTCTGGACTTCTACTGTTCGGTGTGAGTTCCGCGTCAGGTAGGACTGACGGATGACATCGAAAAAGTACAAAGAAGGGGAGCTCGTTTTGTAATATCGGGAAATAGGGGAGATAGTGCTACAGACATGATACGTGAAGACAGGCAATCATTAAAACCGAGCGAGGTGGCGCAGTGGTTAGCACACTGGACTCGCATTCGGGAGGACGACGGTTCAATCCCGTCTCCGGCCATCCTGATTTAGGTTTTCCGTGATTTCCCTAAAATCGTTTCAGGCAAATGCTGGGATGGTTCCTTTGAAAGGGCACGGCTGATTCCTTCCCAATCCTTCCCTAACCCGAGCTTGCGCTCCGTCTCTAATGACCTCGTTGTCGACGGGACGTTAAACACTAACCACCACCACCACCAATCATTAAAAGCAAAGGTGTTTTTCGTTGCGACGGGATTTTCTCATGAAATTTCAATCACCAGTTTTCTCCTCCGATTGCAAAAACATTCTGTTCACACTCACCTACATAGGGAGAAATGGTTATCACGTTAAAATAAGAGAAATCAGGGCTCGCACAGAAAAATATAGGAGCTCATTTTTCCCGCGCGCCGTTCGAGAGTGGAACGGTAGAGAGACAGCTTGAAGGTGGTTCATTGAGCCCTCTGCCAGGAAAATTATTGTGAATAGCAGAGTAATCAGGTAGATATAGATGTAGATCACCGGCGCACAGTAGTGAGCATTCAGAACAAAAGTATCTCTTTTTGTAATTTTAGGTCAAATGTAATGACATGGAAGACCAGTTAGTCTATAGCGTGTTTGTACAGAAATAGTGACCCCCAGAAGACGGCGAGAGCATATAGGTGCCTAAAATGGTCAGAAACGGCAACGATAGCTTCAACTTATTCTTGCCCTCTGTGCCATCGCCCTACGAGCACAGTGTGTGCTGCACAGTACTCATGCTAGAAGCTAATGCTATACATGATTTCGTTCATAACACTCTCTACTAACTACTAATCACTTACGCATTGTGACATTATAAAATATTTTTGTTTTATTTCTTTCAATATTTTACTCATTGGCTACAAATGTATACAGTTTTTTGTAAATACTTCAGACGATGACAGGAGACGGTAACATGTGGCATTGACGAGCTGTTTGTTGGGGGACTATAACAGCGAGCGCGCCAGTTTGCTGCAGCGGGATCGAGTACGACGACAGCTTTGATTGGAGTGTAGCAATTGCAAACCAAGAGACACTACATCGGGTACTCCGGTGTAGCGGTAGACAACCACGCATTGTACGAAGATTGGTAGAGTGTTAATTAGTTGGAAGTAAACGACATCAAAGACATCTACAAGCGTTCGGCGTGTATGTTGTAGAACTATCTCTTGTGTAAATCGAAAGAAAGTGATTTTCTGCTTCACGATGCGTGGTTCCATTAGCATAAGAATTGTCATATGTACCTCAGTGTATTGAACATTTACATTTCTTGTGACATGTTTGTTACTTGTTACCTCTTAATTGTAAATATGTGTAAGATTTATTTTATTTTTATTTATTTATTTATTTTGCCGGCCGCGGTGGCCGAGCGGTTCTAGGCGCTTCAGTCCGGAACCGCGCGACTGCTACGGTCGCAGGTTCGAATCCTGCCTCGGGCATGGATGTGTGTGATGTCCTTAGGTTAGTTAGGTTTAAGTAGTTCTAAGTTCTAGGGGACTGATGACCTCAGATGTTAAGTCCCATAGGGCTCAGAGCCATTTGAACCATTTTGTAAGATTTTTTACTTTTTCCATGTCAGTGAGGACAGTCTCACTTACAACTGTAGAAGGGACGTTAGCATCTGTGTTCCTTCTTTTGTTAGTACCTATTCTATATTCGTGCTTTATGACACGCTCTATCCCCTTGAGGATCTCCTCACTATGGATTTATCGAACAAAAAATATATCTAATCTAAAGAATGAAATATTAATGTGTAAAGCCCCGTCGACGACGACATTATTAAAGTGGAACAAAAGCTCGTATTGGGAAAGGGTAGGGGAGGAGACCGACTGTACCAGTTTCAATGGAGCCATCCTGGCTTAGCATTAAGCTTTGTACAGAAACACCTAAATGTGAGTGACCGAAAGGGAATTTGAACCTAGGTTCTCTTGAATGGAAATCCATTGTTTTGCAAATGAACTTCCTCACTCGGTGGTAACTGTGTCAGCAGCAGTGCCTTTGTTCTTCTTTGTCCCTCGTCAGTTAATGCTAGGAGAGTATCATTGTTCTCGGTTATTTCAAAGGCGTTTGTATGTCCCACGGTCATTGTGTATTCATTTGCTCATACCCACGCAGAAGATGGGATTGGACAAAATATTTTTCCATGATGAAAAGCCCACCACCATATTCTCTACGCGACATATATATTGGTGATAGCACAATGGTCGAACAGTCTTCTTCGAATATAAGTTCTCCAAATTTAGCCAACCGGATTTCGCGAGAACGTCGTTGTCGTCTTTTCAAGGATTCCCACTTAAGCTTCCAGATAAATTCTGGTACACTTTCATATGGGCTGCGGCTCTACGGCTGAAAGTTATTGAGCTCCCTCGTCAACAGCATAGCCGCATGTAAGCGGGCACCGAACGATGGCTCCCAGGCACGTGCAATCACGGAGGTAGCGCTCGTTCGTAACATTTCAGCGATCGCTTTGACCGATAAATGTGCTGGCGTGTATAGCTCAAGGGCGAGGTCGTATCAACCGCAAAGAGGTCCGGAAAGCCAGTCACGGCAGCAGTCTGCCTCTAGCCACCAGCTCACCTGCAGCTGCGCCGTAGGCGACAAAAGCAAAGGGGGACGACGGCTTGCGGATTTACATCATCGGCCGCGCGGCCACCTTACTGCTCAGGCATCGACGTTTCATACAAATAGATCAGGATTTATTTCTAAAAAAATTCAGTTGCCACAATCCAACAATCCACATCAGAGAAACCGCAATGCAACAACAGCAAACGAAGAAAAATGAATATCCATTTCGGCAGGCTGCCCTGCGGTGGACAGTGACCTTAAGCTATATTGGCAGGCAACTGACCGCGGAAGGGAACGGGAAATGCTGTATGTTCGTCACGAATATAGCAAAATTTAATAAGTTTTCTTTAATTTACGTCTATGATCACAAACTTTTTGTTAACAGATTACCGGTTTCGGTTTATAATAACCATCATCAGACCTGTTTTATAAAAACAAAGGCCTAATGTACTGCAGCCATAGTGGCAGTACATTAGGACTTTGTTTTTATAAAACAGATCTGATGATGGTCATTATACACCGAAACCGGTAATCTGTTAACAAAAAGTTTGTGACCGTAGACGTAAATTAAAGGAAACTTATTGTATATACGGGTCACTGTTTTTTTCGCAACAATGTCGCAGCTTGCAAAATTTAATAGTTGTGACCTAACAAGCTTGTTACATTAAAGTTTTTACCACTTCCCATCTTTAGTCATCAACCTTCTGACTGGTTTGATGCGGTCCGCTCTTTATTCCTATCCTGCACTAACCTTGTCATCTCATACTACCATTTGCACCCTCCGTCCTCAGTTATTTGTTGGATGTTTTCAAATCTCTGTCTTCCTCTATTATTTTTACCCTCTACAGCTTCCTCTAGTAGAGTGGTTTCCAACCTGGGGATAATTACCCCAGAGCAGTAAAATGAATTTTTCTGAGGGATAAAAAAAAAAGTCTGATTGTGTTTCCTCCTTGAAACGGAATTATTTTTAAAAGAACATTACTATTAACAGAATTTTGTAATGCTCTAATATAGATTATGTAAGTTATCAGTAACTACTTTTTTCTCAATTACTAGCATTAATGCGTGATACTATGCGATAGAGGTTACAGGTTCCTCATTTAGTCCATCCACCACACACGTACTTTCTGCTTTGTACCACACATCTTTAACAGTAAAACTGAGACTTATACGTAACAAACGCTAATTATCTCAGGGAAATGTCTTCAAGTTGTAGAGAGTTCCTGCAGTGGATCAGAAATTGCTTCATTGCTCACTTCGAAATGTATAAATGAAGTAATTGGTAACACGATACTGTAGTGCTGTACATAGTATTGTTGCTATTATTATTATTATTATTATACAATGGTCAAATCATTAAAAGAATGAAGTCTTCCAGTTTCTACTAGTTTGGAAGTAAGGAGTCCAGCAATAAAATGATTTACGAACAGTAGTAAATATAGTGCTCACGTTTGAAAGTGGTTGATTTTAAATGGGTGTCCTGGGTACGGGTTAACCAAGGACCGCTAGGGAAAAGAGTGGTGCAGGGGGAGCGTGTTTTGTGACAAGTGCCCAACATCAGTGTGGATATTCAGCTTTCTTTTCTGAGATGGGGAGCACTCACTATGCTCCAGGAATTACTTCATCATTCATTCAAGGGCACACACACACACACACACACACACACACACACACACACACACACACACACACAAAACTACCAAACATACGAATAGAAAGGAAATGTCGTATTCAAGAAGATGTGAAAATAGATTTTCGACTATGAAAGCAATGAAAAACAATGAAAATAAAAACAAGGAACTGAATTGATTTGGAGCACCATTTATGATATTTGGCGGCTGAGAACAACCCAAATTCAAAAATGATTGTTAAACATAAACTATTTTCATTGACTTATTAGTTCACGACTTAATAAACCACGTGCAAAAAAACTAAACATCATATGTTAGGCGCTTGATTTGGGGGGGGGGGTAGGGGGGGGGGCAGTGGCGGTGAGAAGGCGGAGGAGGTAGGTACTTGTTAATATCTGATTCCGCTCTGGGGTAACGGTCTAAGGAAGGTTGGGAACCACTGCTCTAGTACCATCGAATTTACTCTCTGATATTGTGACACATGCCCTGTCACTCTGTCCCTTCTTCTTGTCAATGTTTTCCGTATGTTCCTTTCTTCGCCGATTCTGCGGAGAACCTCTTCATCCTTTATCAGACGTTGTAATTTTCAGCACACTTTCTGTAGCACTACATCTTAAACGCTTCGGTTCTCTGTGTTTCGGTTTTCCCACAGACCATGTTTCACTACCATACAATGCTCTGCTCCAAACGTACATCCTCAGAAATTGCTTCCTCAAATTAAAGCCTGTGTTTGATACCAGTTGATACCAGTTGGCTTCTCTTGGGCAGGAATGCCCTTTTTGCCTGTGCTACTCTGCTTTTTAAGTCCTTTCTTCGTCCGTCGCACGATATTTTCCTTCCAAGGCAGCAGAATTTCTTTGCTACTTCTACTTCACGTCCCCAAATCTGGTAAGTTTCTCTCTATTCTCATTTCTCTTGAATGTCATTACCTTTGTCTTTTTCGGGTTTACTCTCGGTCCAATTCTATACTCATTATACCGTTATTCCATTTAACGGATCCGGTAATTCTTCATTTTCAATGTCATCATCATCAAATTTTTTCGTCGTTATCATTTCACCGTGAATTTTCATCCCCATTTTGAACCTTTCTTTTATTTCCGCCATTCCTTCTACGATGTCCACATTGAACAGTAGGGGTGAAATACTGCATCCCTGTCTTACACCCTTTTTAATCCGAGCCCATCGTTCTTGGTCTTCAAGTCTCATTGTTCCCTCTTGGTTCTTATACATATCGTATATTACCCGCCTTTCGCTATACCTTACTCATATTTTTCTCAGTATTTCGATCTTGCGCCACTTTACATTGTCGAACACTTCTTTTCGGTCGACAAATCCTGTGAACGTGTCCGACAAATCCTTTGAACGTGTCTTGATTTTTCTTCAGCCTTACTTCCACTATTAAGCGAAAAGTCAGAACTGCTTCTCTGATGCCTTTATTTTTCCTGAAGCCAAACTGATCGCTATCTAACAGATTCTCAGTTTTTTCTTTACTTTCTAAATATCACAAAAAAAAAACTGAAATTTAGTTATATTTATAAGCATATAGAAAATCTGTTACTAATTTCATTTAGGACCAGAGTTGGGTAAACTTTTTTGAAACGGGTGAAATTTCTCCATCTGGGACACGGCTTTAAACTTACGATGTCATATCTCGAAAACTGTTGAACTCGCAGAAGTAGATTTTTTTTACCAAAGTACGTTGTTTGTCAACAGATTTTTCCACAGTTACATACCATATGGTATTGCGTTTTCTACGTATTAGCTCCGGGCAACTGCTTTTTCTGTAAATTGGCAGTATTTAACTCGTGGTAAGTACGAAGTTTGAAGTATCTGTCTTCTACAAAAAAAACGTAAAAATACTGAAAGTCATGTACAGTGTAGGTTTTTACAACGCTCCTAACCACGTGAAAAATCTATTCTTAATTTTAAGTAATGCGGGAGTTATATTTTCTCTTGAAATAGGCGAAATTTACGCGTCCGGAAAAGCTTCCTGCTTGAGAAGTGTTAGGCTAAATACTTGCCGAAGCGGAAGTGACATCACAGCCAGTTTTGACGACGTCTGGCTGCCAATAATTTACCTGCATCGGGATATTGTAGAATCAGCGGCGACAGGTCAAAATGCATACCGGACTGGGATTCGAATTCGGCATCTCCTGCTTACTAGTAGCTGCGTTAACCACTGCGCCATCTTTTTTTTTCCGCACTTGCGCGGACTATGACAAGCACGCTCCGCGGCTGACTCTCTTTCCCACCTAGCGTCACCTATTCACAGTCCCCGTTCATGTCCTCCATGCTCACTAATTTTAGATTCCCGCAGGAGGTCGAACGAAATGTCCATCCGCACAGAAGACTGGATTCATTGCCCATCGAGAAGAATCAATTATATGAACGCGTGGCGTCTGTTCTTTCGAATAAACAATCAAAATTAACCGTTCACTGGGCAAAAGCAACATGATGTAACCAGTGAGCAGCAGCAGTACCTGAAGGTCTTCCTCATTCGTTTCATAATTGTGTGATGGAAAAATAAGGCAGCGCTGAAAAGGATTACAGTGTATTGAAACAGCGATCAAAAATACATGATACACCAGCGAAAAACGTGAAAGAAAACGCAAATTTATCCACATTACAATGTAAATGGTTAAAGTTGGCGACTGCCTTACAAAATTTAGGAAACTCCACAAGTATTTCTATTTGATTAAGGCTTTTTTAAAATATTCATTATGAACTTCCTCAGTGCGTTTCGACGGCACAATGCCATCTCCAGGTGCCCATCTATTACACAGGCCAACGATGGAAAAACTTTTTTGCTGGAAATACCTTATTCTTATCTTTTTTAGGGTAGGAAATCCAAATACGATATTTAAAGAACTGTATCACCCACCACTTCTTCACATTTTACAGTTACATTTATTAAATTAGCGATTTTTTAAAGAATTTACAGCTTTTATATAGTTAAAATAATTTAAAAAGGAGGTGTAATGAATGTAGATGACTTTGCTAGCACTGCTGAAAAACATTTGCTGCCAAAAAAGGTCGATTCTATTTTTCTGTTAACAGATGGTGTTTGGAAACTTCCTGCCAGATTAAAACTGTGTGCCGGACCGAAACTCGAACTCGGGACCTTTGCCTTTCGCGGGCAAGTGCTCTACCATCTGATACCCAAGCACGACTAACGACCCGCCCTCAGAGCTTCAATTCTGCCAGTACCTCGTCTCCTACTTTCCAGACTTCACAGAAGCTCTCCTGCGATCCTTGCAGAACTAGCACTCCTGAAAGAAAGGATATTGCGGAGACATGGCTTAGCCGCAGCCTAGGGGATGTTTCCAGAATGGGATTTTCACTCTGCGGCGGAGTGTGCACTGATATGAAACTTCCTATCAGATTAAAACTGTGTGCCGGACCGAGACTCGAACTCGGGACCTTGTTTCCATCCCCTCATTCTGGAGATGTTTTTTTTTGTTTACTGTCACCCTAATCTCACTTTCCCGTTTCCTGTACATGTGCTCAGTACAATGTCTAATCGTGCTTGTAAAAACTCTGCTGACAGTTTTTGTTACATTTGTGGTGAATTTGTGATTAAAAAACACCGAAGAAACATTACAGACTCTGTGAAAAAGGTTTATCATATTTTGGAACCAAACTTGGTGATCAAGATAAATCTTGTGCGCCGCATTACGGTATGTTACGCGTGTGTTGAAGATCTGAGAAAATGGTCCAAAAAGGAGAAAAAAACCTTTAGATTTGCTGTTCCTATGATATGGAGGGAGAAATCATTCCGATGATTGCTACTTTTGCAGTGTTGATATTACTGGTCATAATTCCAAAAACAAGGAGGTAATAAGCTACCTTAACCTTCCGTCCGCCATCCGACCAGTAGGGGATGGTGTAGATTTGCCGGTTGCTGAACCACCAGATGATTTAAATTCTGTTCCAAAAGAAGTATTTTCTGATGTACAATGTGATTTAGATGAACCAGATGATGCTGAATTCCATTGTAATACAGAACGTCTAGAGCCCAAATTGTTTACTCAGACCGAGCTTAACGATTTGGGTAGTGATCTGGGCTTAACGAAAGAAAAAGCTGAATTGCTTGACTCTAGATTAAAGGAAGAGAACTTATTGGCAGTTGGAATCAGCAATATATATGTATAGAAAGAGAGAGCAGCAATTTTCCAACAAGAAGGTGATTTAGTGTACTGCTCAGACATTCCCGGTCTGATGAATGAGTTTGGTATTGAATACGAAAAGGTAGACTGGAGGTTGTTTACTGAGTCATCCTAAACTCGTTTAAAGGCTGTTTTATTGCACAATGGTAACATGTATGCATCTATACCTGTTGGACATTCTGTTCATGTGAAAGAAAGCTATGAATACCTAGAAGTAGTGCTAAATACAGTAGGCTATTCTGGTCATGGTCGGGTGATACATGGCGATCTAAAAGTAACATGCATGCTCCTTGGTCAGCAAGGTGGCTTTATCAAATTTATGTTTCTTGTGTGATGGGACGGTAGGGCTAGGGATCAATACTGGTGCAGAAATAACTGGCCTGTGAGGGAGTTTTTAAAACCTGGTGAGAAGAACATTCTACACAAAAAGCTTGTAGATCCAAAAAACGTATTCCTACCACCTCTGCATATAAAGTAAGACCTAATGAAACAGTTTGTAAAGGCTTTGCCTAAAGATGGACCATGTTTTAAGTATCTCTGCCAAAAGTTTCCACACCTCTCAGAAGCTAAACTAAAAGAAGGCGTCTTTGTCGGACCTGACACTAGAAAATTGATGTTTGACGTTAACTTTGAATCCACAATGACCTTAAATGAGAACGAAGCATGGGTATCATTCAAGCAAGTCGTTACAAAGTTCTTAGGACATGAAAAAGATCCAGAATATGTTTTTTATTATAGCTACAATGTTAAAGAAGTTTATAACTGTAGGATGTTTAGTGAGCCTGAAAGTTCACTTTTTGTAGTCACCTTGATTACTTCCCGGACAATATGGGAGATGCTAGTGAAGAGCAAGGAGAGCGTTTTCACCAGGAGATTAAAGTAATGGAAAAACGCTACCAAGGCCGCTAGAACACCAACATGATGGGGGACTACTGTTGGTCTCTTCACCGAGAAGTTCAGCAAGCGACTTATCGCAAAAAAAGCTACACAAGAAGCTTCAAAGAAAAAAGAGAAAGAAAATACAAACCAATCTCAGCTGACAAGTGAAACGTCTATTAACGCATATCATTGTTTTCAGTAGCTTACTGTAAATACAACCATCCTCATGTTGTAACAAAGCATTTCATTAATTTCCCCGTTTACTGTGTAGCATAGGATTTTTATACTATGTAATAAAAAGCACATTGCTCGAAAAGTGTGGGTGATACAAAAAACTAAGGCTAGATTTGGATTCAGCTCAAAAAAGTCTATAAACATCAGCTATCAAAGTAAAAAAAAGTTAAAAAAATTTTTTTTCGTTGGCCTGTGTTATTATTACACTATTTTGTATTGTAAATTCTCGTTAAAACGATGCTTCAGCTGGTTGGGCATGTTAGTTACGGTAGTGAAATGTTACCTTTGATTAGAAAAATTAGTGTAAGTCAATTTGTATTATCTTATAATTTGTATGGAAATAATAAGCGTCATTTGGGCACTTAACTTGCAAACCCAGCAGTAACATTTTAAGGGAGTACTCTTCGCACAAAATATTGTAATAATTATACAAGTGCTATTCGGAAAATAAAGTCCGATTTCTTATAAAATATAAACATGACAAATATTACTAAAACACAGTTTTTATTTAATTCTTTAAATGTTTCTCTATTTTTCTACATAGTTTCCTTACTTGTTTAAAGATTTGTCGTAATGTTCTACAAGCTTTCTGTCTGCGCAGAAGAAAGTGTGGAATTTCATATTAAAAAAGGAACTTCAGCAAATACGAAATCTACTGCTATTTAATCCGAGGCAGTTTCCAGCAAATTAATGGTTTTCTGTCAAAGAAACGCTACTTTGCAAATGCCATGCTGTCAAAGTATCACGCCATGGGCCAGAGTGGCCGAGCGGTTCTAGGCGATTCAGTCTGGAACCACGCGACCGCTACGGTCGCAGGTTCGAATCCTGCCTCGGGCATGGATGTGTGTGATGTCCTTAGGTTAGTTAGGTTTAAGTAGTTCTAAGTTCTAGGGGACTGATGACCTCTGATGTTAAGTCCCATAGTGCTCAGAGCCATTTGAACCAAGCCATCCGCCCTGTTAAATCAGACGTAAATGACGCCTCTTACGATGAGTAATCACAATCAAAATGGCCGTACTTGCAGTGTAGTCCTAAAATATTAGCATTGAAAATCAGTTAGTCTGCATCATATGTTCACATATGTTTTCACGTAGCCGATGAAACATTTGTGGGCAAGGACAAGGAAAACAATCGTCTTGTCGGAGAAGGAGTAGTGATAAAAACTATCTCTACTTCGTTTAAAATTTCATACTGCCCAGTTCATCATTCTGTGGCAGAATGCTCTGCAGCTATCATGTTCTCTTAATCTGGAACACTTGAATTGTGATGAGTTTACAGATATCCTGGAAAACAAACTTCAGCACTGTTTGTTGTAGAACTGCCGGAAGAGTAGGCGGAAAAATTAGGGAGCAATTGTACGTGGTCAACTGGTGTAAGAGTATGAACTTCTGGATGCTCTGTGTGCTAGAAGTAGATATTTTATTGGGTTACATGCAGTGAATTACGTGCAATATAGAAGGACTAATCCACTTCGCGTCCAACACTCCCTTTCTAAAAATATCGAGGACGGTTTGTACTAGACATAACATTAATAGGGGGCTGTTGATGAACCGATCTCAAATAACTTACCTAGTCGCCCAGTTCCACATTTTCTACGAAATTTCTCTTACAGCACTTTAAGCAGACGCGACAAGGGTCCGTTAATAAAAACGCTGGATTTCTTCCATACTGTACAGAAAACTAAGCTATTGTGTCTCAAAAATCTGTCAATAGATGAATGGAAACCAAAGATATAACGATCGTATCTGTTCAGGCGATTATAATTTCTACGTAGGAGAACTCTCTTGCATAACCCACTCTTTTTTGTGCGGGGTCCTTAGTATGTCACCTGCTACCGTCCCTTTGACGATATCATTTCAGTAATTGATGCTCGGGCTATGACCGCTTCATAGATTTATGCGTAATTAGGTAATGTATTCATTTTAAGCCTCGTGGGTTGAATTTAGTCTGCTTAACGATGAACTATTTATATTTCACGGGATGTCACGTAATCTGGCGAGGGTCCAGCTAAACTGTCGGAAAATTTCTGCCAAATGTTTAAATTACATATTTCATTAGAGCCTCGCTGTAGCGCTTTTCCGAAGCTAAATTTGGATTCATAATAAGCTCTTTGATGTTTTCAACGTGCACGACACACATTTAAAAAAGTAAGTAATTTCGTTTTTTTCAGTGTCAATACAATGCTGCCGTTTATTCCTAATTTGCTCATTTTAACAATAACACCGGACATCGATAAATGATCCATTTTCCCTGCCTTTTTCATAATAAATGAACACAGTTTTCTCTTTACTGATTTCCTGTAGGTTTTCCAGTGGAGAGAACTGATATGTCAGCGACATTTGCACACATCCAAGAGTGCAGCACAGTTAACACTCCTAAAGAACCAACGTATAATCGTCCTACTCTAAATCATTACTAGACAGCTTATGATATACCGTATCGGAAAATGTGAAAAATCTTAACTACTCCCATACCACTACCACCTGCCGTTCGTTTTAGACTTTCAACATTTTCAGATTTTATACGTTTTGTTTTGCTGTACAAGGTTAACACTCCATATTATAAAAACTGTAATCAGTAATGGTATTACTTAAAAGAAACATATCATAGGTAGACTACATTTTTACAGATGAATAATAGCTAACACGAGCGATGTTAACAATTTATCACTACAGCAATGTCAATTGTACATGTACACGATTCGATGCGAAACACAACCGTACAGCGATATTAACAATTGCCTTTCAGCTGATCTCGACATGAACCAATCGCTGCGCTAGAGACATTGCTACTAGCTTCTGGCTTGTCTTCCATGTTTAAAGCTACAAACAATGTGTGCGCGTTTCTTAAGGTTACTCAAAAGGATTTCGTATTGGCAACAGCACTTTTCTTCTGAAGGTTCAAAGATAATGAAATTATTGCCCAATTGAATCTGTCGCCGGCTGGGGTGGCCGAGCGGTTCTAGGCGCTACAGTCTGGAACCGCGCGATCGCTACGGTCGCAGGTTCGAATCCTGCCTCGGGCATGGATGTGTGTGATGTCCTTAGGTTAGTTAGGTTTAAGTAGTTCTAAGTTCTGGGGGACTGATGACCTTAGAAGTTAAGTCCCGTAGTGCTCAGAGCCATTTGAACAATTTTTTTTTTAGTCTGTTCGTGAATGATCTAATCATGTGATACTGGTCATATACCGTACCCGATCTGAGTAATACGCCAATACAGCTGTATCCACGTAGAACTGTTCTGTCGGGGTAATCGGTTTTCATTTTCCACTTGTGCATTATCATTGGCTCAAGTGGAACGTGTTATGTCCAGCCTCGTCGTCAATCTTTTGTGTCTATCAAGCCTGCATACTCGGTTCGCTAGACAGTCAAACAAGTCGTGTTAATGAGTTTTATTACAACTAATCAAATACAGTACTTTTTTTTGGCAATTACACAAACGGGTCGCAAGCAAAGGGCGACATACGAAGTAATCAGTCTTTGCAGTGACTGCTGATCTCTAACTGGTAAAAGTCTTCCGGTCGTACTCCGCCATCCGGCCTTCGCTCTCGTGGAAACGTTCCTCGGAAAACACTCAGAAGGATACGCGTCCTCCTCCTGATGCTCATACCAAGCTGTAGAAGGTGTCGGCCGCTGCGGCGTGGGCGGGTCCAGCTCCATCGATAGGACGAGAGGAGGCGGAGGAGGCGAAGCCTCCGTCCCCATGGGGTCGTCCCGCGGTGTCGTGATGACACCCTCTATTGGCTGCTGTGGCCGCGCTGTCCTCGGGATCCGTGAATCTGGGGGATGAGATACAGAAGGATCACCGTGCACATGACAGTGGTGTATTTAATTGTGATGTCGGCGCTGCAGTCCGTGTGCGCCTGGAATGAGATAAATGCCTGCCCCAAGTCGACAAATTACCTCGCCTCGCGCCCACCGTCTGCTGCCGCTAAAAAACCTGAAAAGCACAATATCATGCGGCGCGAAGCGATACTTGCTGCCTTCCTTCGGCGCCGGATGCTGAGGAGGGTGGAGCAGGTTGATCCGTGTCCGATGGCGGCCGTGAAGCAGTTCCGCCGGTGATGGTCCAGCTCGTGGATGCGAACGGTAGGAGGCGAGAACAGTTGGGATGCTTGATCCTTGGTGTGTGCGATGCGAAGTTTGGCTATCTGCTGCTTGAATGTTCTGACAAAACTTTCCGCTTCGCCGTTGGGCTGTGGATGGAACGGTGCACTAGCTAGATGCTGTATGCTATTGCGTTCACAGAACGTTTCAAATTCATTTGACGTGAACTGAGGGCCGTTGTCCTACACTATGACTTCAGGCAAGCCTTCGAAGCAAAAAATAGAGGACAACGCCTGAACTGTGCTAGGTGACGTTGTCGAGTTCATTGGCACAGCAGAAGGAAACTTGCTGTAATCAACCAACGAATGTTCCAAAAAGGTCCCGCAAAGCCTCTGTGCACACGTTTCCATGGTGATTGCGACTTACGCCAAACAGAGAATTTTTGTGGCGGAACGGACTGATTTTCCGCACATGCAGTACACTGTGACGTCATCTGTTGTATTTGGGTGTACATACCCTGCCAAGTACAGTGTCGATGCGCTACTTTCGTACGGACAGTCTTCCAGCTTCCTTGGTGCAGTACTGCATCACTACTTTTTGCAAAGCTTTAGCGGTCAACACAAGTGACTGTCGACCGTCATTTTGAACAAGAATCACTCCTTGCTGTATAGTGAGGCTATGCCGACGTGCAAAGTATCGGCGCACTACAGAGTTCTTATGCTCTGCAATGAGCGACACCAAGATGAGCGAATGTGTTTTAGCAACATGTTCAAATCTGAATCAGCCTCCGTGGCCTGTGCAATTTTCCTATGGTTCAGAGGAAAGGATTGAAGCAATTCAGAATCGTGAGCATCGATGTGACAACAAGATGCAGCAGATGCGTCAAAGTATGTATCAGGGCCAATCGGAAGACGTGAAAGTGTGTGTGCATTACCATGTTGAGCTGTCGGGCGATACACAAACTCGTACTGGATTGAGACTACAATAAAGCCCGTCTCTGCAATTTTTGGACAGTTCGTACAGGAAACGGCTTCATCGGATCAAACAAGGACTGCAGTGGCTTGTGATCCGTTACTAAGTAGAATTTTCTGCCATACAAACAGTGGTGGAATTTGGTGATACCATACACTATAGCCAATGACTCTTCCTCTCTTTGTGAATAGTTACACTGAGCTTTGGACAACAATTTTGATGCGAAAAGTGATAGACCTGTCTTATCACCAAATTTTTGCGAAAGCACTGCACCGATTCCTTAAGAGGAAGCGTCAACTTGCAGCCCAACTAGTTTGTCAGGATCAAAGTGAACCAAGCATCAATCACTGAGCAATGCAAGTTTTTTAAAAGCTTCTTGGCACTCATCTGTCCAAACAAAGGGGACTTTCTTGCGACGCAAGCGATGCAATGGAGCTGCGATTTGTGCAGCATTTGATGTGAACCGAATAGAATAGTTCATTTTCCCGAAGACTGATTGCAATTCTGTGATATTGCGCGGAACTGGCAGATCACGTATTGCTAACAAATGTGACTGAAGAGGATGTACACCTTGACTGTTTATGACATGACCAAGATACTGCAACTCAGGTTTAAAAAATCACACTTGTCCATTCTACACTATAGTGCCGCATCAGATAACACGAAACAAAGTACACACAAATTTGTAACGTGTTCTTCAGGTGTACGACATGGTACAAGAATATCGTCCAAATAATATGAACACTGTGGTACTTGAGCAGTCAGCTGTCCAAGTACCACTGTAATATGGCAGGTGCAGAAGCACTGCCAAAAGGCAAATGCAAATATTTAAACAAGCCCAAATTAGTGTTCTCAACACACATGGTTTCACATTCTTCATCTAGTGGTATTTGAAGATCAAACATGGGCATCAGATGCATTTCCAGACCCATGCCTGGGAGCAGAGGTAGCTGAACATTTTAGGGGAAATTTGACATAAATTTCCTAGTCACGTTATAGTATTAAGTGGAGATTTCAACTTACCAGCTATACAAAGGGAGACTCAAGCAATTAAGTTGGGTAGTAGATACAGGGAATCTTGTGAAACTGTTCTAAATGCCTTATCCGAAAATTGTCTTGAGCATCATTTAGAGACCAGCATATTAAACCGCGTGGTCACCAACAGACCCGCGATCTTTTCGACTCAGTTACCGTAAAAGATGGAATCAGTTATCAGAAGATCGTTAAGCATCAATCAATATGAGTGTAAATCGAAATGTGAAGAAAGGTAGAAAGATATGTTTAGATAGCAAAAGCGACAAGAAATAGATTTAAAATTATGTGAGCAGTCAAGATGAAAAATTCATCCCCAGGACCGAAAATGTTGAGCATCAGTGGACGAAGTGGCTTCGAAAGGTATGGAAATAGTGGGGTATCAGGAAGATCCGTTGTGGTTCGACAACCGTGTTAGATAGGTGCTACTAAAAAAAAAGAGAGCTGCACTGCAAATTTAAAAGTAACCAAAGGCTCTCAACCACACAAAAACTAATCGAAGCCAAAATCAGCATACGGAGAGCCATGCATGAAGCGTTGAACGTAGTCGAAAGTAAAATTCTTTGTTCCGATTTGACAGAAACTTCGAGGAAGTTTTGGTTTCACGTTAAAACAATAAATGGATCGAAGCCATTTGTACAGACACTATCTGACCATAATGGCATCGAAACGGAGGATGGCAGTGTGAAGGCCGAAATACTAAACGACTTTTTCTAAAACTTTGTCACTGATGAGGAAAATATTAGTGTTTTCGTCTTTAAAGCGTCGCACGAACCTCAGAATGACAGACATAGAAACAAGTGCATCTTCATGCTTTCGCGGCGCAGTGGTAGTTCCATTGAATTTCGAGCGTGCAACGGCATAAATTCCATTTCTTCTAATATTTCGACCGTATGCCATTTGGCCATGTTCAAAATGGTTCAAATCGCTCTGAGCACTATGGGACTTAACATCTGAGGTCATCAGTCCCCTAGAACTTAGAGCTACTTAAACCTAACTAACTTAAGGACATCACACACATCCATGACCGAGGCAGGATTCGAACCTGCGACCGTAGCAGTCGCGCGGTTCCGGACTGGAGCGCATAGAACCGCTCGGCCACCGCGGCCGGCTGGCCACGTTCAGATCGAGCCGAAAGAAATCTTGCAGCTTGTTCTGAAGATGACCAAACGGTATACGCTCAAAATATTTGTAGAAATGGAATTTATGCGCCTGCACGTCCTAAATGTAGTGGAGCCAGCGGAAGAAGTGACCACGCGGTAGAAAAGCATCTGAAATCGCTAAATAGAGAAAATGCCACAGCATCAGACGGGATACCGGTACAATTCTACCTAGTGTATGCGAAATAACTTGCCCACATTCGAGCAACTGTGTACCGTAGGTCGCTGGAGCAGAGAAGATTTTTAGTGGTTGGAAAAAAGCACAGTGTATTTCCGTTTCCAAGGAGAATCGTCGAACATACGACAGAACTGTAGGCGTATATCACTGACGTCGATCTGTTGTAGATTGTGGACCATGTTTTATGACTGCTCGTTATGACTTTCCTGGAGACCGAAAAATCTCCCTGGAGGAATGAACATGGGTTCTGGAAACAACGGTTTTGTGAAACCCAGTTCGGTCTGTTCGATCGTGAGACCCAGAAAGCTTATGCTGGCGCCTCCGTTAATGCCGTGTTCCTTGACTTCCACAAGGCGCTTGATACAGTTCCACGCTGCCATCTAATGAACAAAATACGAGCGTACGGATATCAGTCCAGCTGAGAGATGGGTTGCAGAATTTCTAGCAAACAGAACATAGCAGAATCTTCCGACGAAGTTAACGGAGAGATTTAAATTGGAATGACCACATAAACAGATACCAGACTGATATTCATTGGAAAAATCCTCGGGATGCATATGGCTCCTAGAAAGGAGGTAGCTTACAGAACACTCGTTCGAACAATGTTTGAATGTTACTCGTCAGTCTGGGAACTGGAATAGAAAAGGGGGAAAGTAACAGTAGTACACAAGGTACCTTCTGCCATAAATCGTAATGTGGCTTGAACGTGAATCAACGTCAGGTCTCCAGAAATTGTCATTTTCATATGTAATGTTTTAGAAGCCATGCAACAAGTCACAAGCTATATCCATGAAACGAAAGTTATTTTAAATTTTTATTTATGCCGTTAACAGGAAAACCTGATATATACCATCGAGAAATATATCTGTGCATGTACTGATGACCTCAGAAGTTAAATCCCATAGTGCTCAGAGCCATTTGAACCATCTGTGCATGCCTTTGGACTAGATCTGTATTAGTAACCTTCAAATTACTGTGAAGAACTTGGCAGAAGGTATTTTTCAGTCCACTATATAATTAGAAGTAGAGAGCCAGAAAGTTCTGATTTTGCACCCACTACGTCCCTAATGACAACACCGTGAGTTATGTGTAAAATTTCGATGTGGAGGAAAAATTGCCTGCGCGAGAGGCTCAGTTTAAAGAGCCCTCGCGCGCATGTGGAATATGTGAAAGTTACGATAGGAGCCGAAATACATGCTTCACCCCACCGACCAGTCGTATAGGTATATATGTAGTTGCTTGAGAGGACAATTTTCTGAACAGGCGATAGCTGCCTCGGTTCAGATGCCGTGCAGATACAGCACACTACACGGGATAGCTCACATACGCTCTATAAGAGTTCAAACAATTTTCTTGTACGTTATGTTCACAACCGAGATATCGGACTACACCGTTTACAAGTTGAAATCATTGCGTTGCAATTCCAGCATGTCTCAGTCATTTCGTCTAACAAACCAAGAGCTATTAATCTATGCTTTTGTGTCTGCTTTTCGCTTTTCCGTTTGCTTGCTTCTTCCTTTCTTTCTTTGTGGAAGCTTTTCAGAATGTAACCAGATATTTAACTCTTGAGTTGTTCGGAAAAGGAAACAAATGGAAGCGTCTTATACCAACATCCTAGTTTTAATCTCGCAAAGCTGCTCTAATAATGTGCTAATTCTAATTTCAGCGAGTGGGATAGCAGGATTTTATTATCGAGAAGTTAAACTTTCTTAAGAAGTATGAGACGTCCCATTTTACATGGACACAGTTTTTGTATGTAACTTTTCAGAAGATGACGAGCAGAAAATGTTTTCTGAGATTTATATCATTGGATGACGAGATATTCATCTAACATCACCTAATTTTTCTTTATCGATATTTCTTAAAGAACAAATACAAGTACACAAGAAGAGAACTTCTCATTGGTGTGACGCCGCCAAACCGTTACTTTTCTTTTTTTCTCTCTCTCTTTTATGAGTGTTGCGATCATTGTAGAGATCCCGTTGTTGTTCTCCATTGAAACCGTTCACCAGAAGCAGTATGAGGTAGAAGAAAGGTAACTAAAAGACCAAGGAACCTATCGTATGTATAAATTACATCCCGTTTTCCTTGTTTATTAAATATTTCATCAGAAATTAGTACTTATGTTATTACTTCTCTCTCGAATTTGTTTTAAACACTCACTGACGAAATCTCGAGTGGAATGGTGAGTCCCAAATGCGATTGTTTCATAATATTCTCCGTGGCAATTTCTTTCCACTAACGTTTCAGCGTTTGTTGTGGGGATTAAGTAGTTACAATTTTCTGAACATAAATTTTGAAGCTTACTTGGCGAGCGTTGAAATACACTGACGTTTCACAGGTAGCAATGTTATCCTCCTTAGAGCACAACAGAAATGGCTGTAGGTGTGGATGACGTTATCAGTAAATACTGTCGTGAATTTTACTGTGTGTAGCTGGTGTCGACTGCAAAACCGTGTTATACTTTCCTTGACATAACACCCTGTATCATGGTCGAATTGCCGTTTCTCCTCGCAAAGGCAATTCCCAACCTCCCGTAACGAGGAACTAGGGCGCAGTTAGCAACATTATAATTACCGCCGGGGCTCACTTTTCCCGTTGGTGGCAGGAGTACAAACACCATGTCGGTGTAGCTCTCTTAGGTTTATAGTGGTCGCGGCTTTTTTGTGGACTGTGTTCTCGTATATTTACGTTTGTGTTCCGCCTTTGTCCGTTGCACGAAGAGGAAGCGGCGTGAGACTGACCGTAAGCCGCGCCAACAGATTGTAAATGGATGCGCCACTCGTTGAACTATTAGTTTTGCGTGCGTGATGCATATCACACTGTACACTGACGTGTGCCAATGCCTAACGATTTCGATAGGTTTATTCGTCCTAATGTTCGCTCCAAGAGATTGTTACAACGGCTTTAATATGGATTTCATGGACGGATGTGAATTGTCCAACTATCCACAGATGTGAACCGTTTTCGGAATCTATGTATCTCGGGAAATTCATTATGTTAGACATGGAACTCAGGAAATCTGATCGACATTTGCAATTACGCTGTGCATAGTCATGCAAATTGCAATCACTTAACAAGTGAGTAATAATTCATTCAATGAGGTGACATCAGGAATACCATCGTCATGAACCACATGTAAGTAGCATAGGAAGTTTCTGATGAATGATATCAAAAGCATGTTCATCGTGATCCACAGTGTGCGGATTAACGATTACCAGTCTTCTACTGGGTGGGCAGAATGAAACTGGTCCGATAAAGATTTATGAGACTGACGCGGAATTGGCCATCACAGAAATTGCTGGAAACCGTGATTTCGATGCAACATCATTGCTATCATGTGTCTGTTCATGAGCACCTCCCGCATGCTCTGTTCAGAGTTCTTCGATGACATTACCTTTGAGTGAGACATAGGACAAAGCCTTGTTAAGTGACCAGTTGAGTGCAACACAATGCTGCTAACAATAAAACATTAGTGTTCGTCAACGACGAGCATTACGAGAAACGCAGTTCGTGGAAAACGCATGCGGAACTCTTTGTGCGAGAGTTCAAGACTGGAAGCGTCTTGGCAAAAACCTCCATTGAAGTCTGCAGTGCAGAATTTAGTGGAAAAACGGCTCGAAACGCTCTCTACGAATAAACACCGTAGTTACCAATACCGCGTGTTAATACTGCCTCAGTCTTACTGAAAGTATTTTCCGGACCATTACATCAAAAACGGCTCCTCGTGCTGTCGTTTCCGACATTTCAGTATTCAAACTCCAGAAAGTGGGCTGTTAGTTATCGATGCTTGCTCCGAAAGGGGAAAAAAAGGTAGAAGGTTGTCATGCACGTATTTTAAAAGTTACGTAACTTTGTTTCCAAGTACATGTCTGCAATCCTGCTACACGTCGAAAACTTCGCGTCTCAGTACCACAGCACGCCGATAGAGGAGCTAAAATGAAATGAGACTCCCCACTGATAAAGCGGAAATAGGATGAGGCAATTTGTAATGGCACTTCCAAAGGCGTGCTACAGTATTGAGGCGCTGCGATTCCGACGTTTACATCTGCGTACATGTACTTGTAAACAATTAAAAACTTTTTAAACAACTTTATTTTTTCCGAAGCGTTAATTAAAACTTTATGACCATCCCTCGTACTTTAGCATCATCGTTAACGTGAGTTCAAATGGTTCAAATGGCTCTGAGCACTATGGGACTTAACTTCTGAGGTCATCAGTCCCCTAGAACTTAGAACTACTTAAACCTAACTAACCTAAGGACATCACACACATCCATGCCCGAGGCAGGATTCGAACCTGCGACCGTAGCGGTCGCGCGGTTCAAGACTGTAGCGCCTAGAACCGCTCGGCCACCCCGGCCGGCGCTAACGTGAGTGTTTATTTCTATCTCCATATACGTGTCCGCAATTTTATTGCGATAACAGAAACTTTATACGCAAGTACCTAATGTCAGCCTGTCTCGAGTAAATGAAATTCCTATTTCAGCGTGAAGCTGCCTCTTACGTCGTTAGTGTGTATTGAATAATTTAATTGCAAGTATTTTTCCTTTGTGCGTCCGACTTCCATTATGAGAGCCGTGTCTTCGTCTGGGCCTTGGCCCCTGGGCAGCCAGATAACGAGTACCGTGTACCCGGCGAGTGCCACGTGATGGCAATTACGGAGAGAGCGGGCCCAGACAAGGCCCCATCTAGCTCTTGTACACGTCACCGTCTTGAGTGCGGGGATTGCCTTCTGTGTCAACCAGATCGTTGGCCGCTTTTACAGTGTAGATAAAAAACTATGCATTTCGTCTTATACAATACCAAAGTACGCAAATAATAAGCTGTTGATGTCAGAAACTACTCACTTTACTACAGACCTTTTTTCGGTCTCATTTTTTAACTGCGTTCTTACGCTGTGGCAAAATAAAAAAAGGAAGAGGAGGAGGAGGAGGAAGAAGAAGAGAGAAAAGAAGAAGCAAAGTTCAGACGCAGTGGACGAATAGATTACTGCGGACATGTCTTTTTACTGCAAAGGAAAGGAAATATGGTGGGCCTCTTGAAGCCTCATTGAACTTTTTAAACAATGGATTCAAAGGTCCCATACTCCGAAGGTGACCGCCACCAGTTGAACATATTTTCGTAAATATACGTCTTTGCCGGATCAGATTTTTTTTTTTTTTTACCATACCTTTTTACACCAGTACGCGGTCTCGGACCTCTCTGCCCGGGGCCGTATCTACTGATTTTTCCACAGTAATTGTCGGTCACTTCATTACTCATAGTGATTCGTTTTGGCGCTCTCTCATCCCATTCAGTAATGACCATAAAACTATCACAATACTCCTGTGTCCGGTCTCCTTACTGGATCACCGCTACTATACTGTATAGAAACCACTCCATTCGTTTTTATATGACTTTGACAGTAGCTCCTACTGCACACTGCTTCTCCACAGGGTCTTCTGCAGTTGCAGCTAATTCGGACTACCTCGAGCCACCGTCACCAATACCGTGTATGTATTATATAGGCAGTCGAGCAGAATCATACTACTTATATGTTACACCGTTACTAGGCATATCTGACCATAATCACAGCACTGGATTTCAAACAACGTTGAATTTAACAACGTAACTGAAGCTAGTTGGTTAAACAGTAAGGGCCCCGAGGACTGACCAATTTTAAAGCCCTAAACCCATCAGTATGTTGTTAGTGCATCTTCGAGACGACCTTGATCTTAAGTGCAAGATCACGCTAGAGATAATTGGGCGAGGCCACCCCCCTCCCCCACCTCCCACGCAATCCCATCCTCCTGGGGAAACACCATCGACCCCATGCAACTGAGACAATGGTGCCAGTTACATTCACGGTCACACCCGACCTGCCCACGCACGTGAGGAAATTTATTTATTTATTTAATCGTGTCTGAGCTACATCTGTAATTAATTAATACGCTATATATACTAGATTACAAATACAAGTAAATGATAGTTATTCATTCATATATACATTCATGATCTTCACATATTGTAAGTCGTCATTACTGTCTAAAGCAAGGCTCATATCTCTCTCCAGTGTTCGGCACACTTCACTGCAGCGTCGTTAGCCAACCACAGGTCTTGGAAAGTGCATGGGGCCAGCAAAGATGGACAGGTTAGCAGGTGTGTCATGGTTTGTTTTCCTCCACATTGTCAGGGCTCTTCGGCGTATCCCCACTTGATAAGGTTATCCTGTGATCTTCCCATTTGACATCTAAGTCTATTTAGGCTCTTTCAGACTCTCCATTCCAATTGTGAACCAGCAGGAAGTTTTCCTTTAATGTTCCAACTTTTCAGACTGCCTTTATCCAATTTCTGTTTCCACATTGATTCTCTAGTTGTAGACTGACTTTCGGTTAGTGGACGTTCAACTTTTATGAAGTCTTTCCTAGATTTAAGTCTTGCCTCCGCTGGCTGATGTGCGTACAGGGGATGTCTTCTATCTTCGCACTGCCTGATTCGTTCGGCCATCGCCAACGTTTGCCGTCTGATCTGTGGGGGGGCTATTCCAGAACACACATAAAGGAGATCACGGTTTGTAGGCTTCAGGCATCCCGTGATTAATCGACATGAGGCATTCAGTGCTGCGTCTAGCTTCTGAGCATGTGTCGATCTTCTCCAGACGGGGCATGCATATTCAGCTGGAGCAAAGCACAATGCCAGGGATGATGCACGTAGAATTTCAGGGTTTGCTCCCCAGTGTGAGTTGGTAAGTTTACGGATTATGCCGTTCGGTGTGTTGACTTTCGCTCTAGTTTTCTCTACGTGTTTCTTGTAAGACAATGTTCGATCTAACGTGACTCCAAGATAAATTGGATTTGGGCAGCGTTGAAGTTTAACTGAGTTCCATTCCAATTGTAATTCCCTGTTTGCTTCCTTGTTGTTTAGATGAAATAAACAAGTCTGCATCTTTGCTGGATTAGGTCGAAGCTGATTCCCGTTGTAATATTCAGTTAGTTCTTCTAAGGCATCTGTTAGGTTTCTCTCAATCTGTTTGATTAATCTAGATTGGCATGCAATGGCTACATCATCAGCATAGATAAAGCTTCTTGTCGTCGCTCCAACTGATTGGTCATTTGTATACAGATTAAAAAGTAGGGGGGACAAAACACTACCTTGTGGGAGCCCGTTCTTCTGGTTCCTCCAGCGACTTCTTTGTTCTTGAAATTCCACATAGCATCTTTTGTTGAAGATCAGTGATCTCACAACTTCAGTAAGGTGGTAGTTTCCCCTCATTTTGAAAATTTTTCCCAGGAGGATTTTGTGGTTTATCGTGTCGTAAGCTGCTGATAAGTCGACAAACACCACGCCAGTTTTTTCTCCCTTCTCAAAACCGTCCTCTATGTATTGTGTTAGGCAGAGGACCTGGTCTGAATCCTGCTTGTTGTGGAATGATTTGCCTTTCTAGTTGTGGTGCTATTTTATTCAAGATAAGACGTTCATATAGCTTGAAAGGGCAGCACAGCAGCGATATTGGACGATAGTTATTAGCATCATCTCTTGGTTTACCTGGCTTTGGGATAGCTACTACCTTGGCCTTCAACCATAGCTTAGGTATCGTCTTGTTTGACCAGCAGAGATTATAGAGTTCTAAAAGCCATTCCTTAGCTATGGGCCCTAGGTTCTGTATAAATTCATTAATGACGTCGTCGGGACCCGCGGCCTTCCTGGGTTTCAAGGAACTGATAGCAGCTTCCAGTTCTATTGAAGTCAAGTATGGCTCAGGTGGTATTTCAGTCACTTGTGGCCTCTTATATGAGGTGGCAGTCTTACTGTTCCTGGTTGGTTTACCATTCAAAAGGAGCTGATGTGCGATTTGGTTAGCTGTTACGGAAACCTGATCCTTGGGGGGCTGCCGGGTCGCTGGACAATCGCTTTATGAGGTTCCAAGCTCTTCTGCTACTGTGCTTCATGTCAAGACTCTCCAACGTATGTTTCCAGGACTCTTGTCTGTCTTTGCTTATAGTTTCAATTAGCTGATCCCCAAGTTTTATGGTTTTTCACTGAAAGGGTCCATGCTGTACTGCTCCAGGTATTCGTTATATATTTGTTTCATGTCGTTGGAAACTCCAGGAATGTAGAGTGTTCTGCAGCCTCTAGGTATGCTGAGTCTTGCTGATCTTTTAACAGCTTGGACGAACTTTCCGTAGTTTTCAGTGTTTGATGGTAAATTTACGATTTCCATGTCTAAAGTGTCCGCAAATTTTTCCCACTTAACCCTTTTGAAGTTAAAACGTCTTTTAAAGGGTACTTTTTGTGGCAGTATTACTGGTCTAAACTTTAGCATGATTGGTCTGTGTTGGGTCTTTGGGATAGGGTTGAGAACGAATTTGTTGCATGACCCGGACAAGGTTTTGGAAAAAAATATGAGGTCTGGGTTATACCGTCTCTTCCATCTTGCACTGTTGAATGACGCAGGCTGTTTCTGATCATGGATAAGATTCAGCTCGTGTTCTTCTGCCCAGTTTCCAGTAGTTCTCCATCCTCATTTGTGTCTTGATAGCCCTACACTCTATTGTGACAGTTAAAGTCTCCCATTATTAGCTGTGGGTGACAGACATGTTGGCTGAAAGCAAACCTTTCCCCTGGCGGTTTATATATTGATGACACCGTAATGCTTCCGATAGTAACAGAAATGATTTCCGTGTTGTTAACGGTGTAAACTTGAATGTTGGATACTTTGATTCCAGGCTGAATAAACAGAGCACTTCCATATTGGTCGTGAGGGCACTCCTTCACCAAGGTCATCCCAGGAATATTTGGACGGCGTTGTGATGGCCCTCTATGTGTCTCCTGGAGGCACAGGACGTCGTAGGAATGAAGTTTACATGTGTTGGATATAAGTTCTTCTTTTTCAGATGATATGCCCTCGATGTTGAGAGATATGACTGTCAAACATGGCTCTGAAAAGGGCCTTTCCTTCGTTTTAGATTCTGAGGAAATAGTATGTGGTACGTCGAAGGTCATGACGTAACCTGATATCAGTCACGTGGCCGTCGGGCACTTGTGTGGTATAAAATTGGTGGGGAACCCCTCCCATCCCCCTATATCTCTGGGCCAGTGGAAACACGTTAAAATGGCGGTAAACTCCTTCCCTCCTCCAATCTCCCGCAGCCCCACTGGAGCACAATAAAATAATTGGAACCTCTCCTCACCCTCTATAACTAAAGTAATTGCGTAGGCCTCTTCATTCGAGGTCTGTACCCCAATGTGAGAGTATCGGGTTTGTTATAAATATATTATTATTAACTCTAATTTTCTCTCTCTAGTTCAGTAGTGAAGGGGTTAAAAATAACCTGATTTAACAAATTAACTTGTCGTTTAATATAAATAATTTTTTTGGCAATACAGTTTGTTAAAAGTATTGTTTTATTTTTATCAAATTTTTTTTGACACTCTTGCTATTGGATTATTTACAAAGGTATTTGCTTATGTTGACTTATGTACAATAAACAGCAAAGCTACTCTTCACATGTTTTGCAGATGACACACATGCATTGGTTTATTTACGATAAATTACAAAACTGTTTTTTACAGTTTTTTCTGATGACTTATGTACATAATGATCATTTTCTTTCTGATTGGTTTGATCATTCTGTATACACGTTTTAATCATTTCTTCTCAGATCATTATTCCTTATACTGTATATGTATTGGAAACAAGGGCTAGCAGCAGCAGGGAAAAAAAAACCCACACATATGCACGCGCGCAATATTTTCACGCACACACAGTGTGCAGTCATTCACACAACGTCGAAAAGTGGTCCATCCAGCTATTCCACATACACTTGTACATTCAACCACTATTAACAAATAAATTAACCAGGTACAAATGCACAAATGGTTCAAATGGGTCTGAGCACTATGGGACTTAACTTCTGACGTCATCAGTCCCCTAGAACTTAGAACTACTTAAACCTAACTAACCTAAGGACATCACACACATCCATGCCCGAGGCAGGATTCGAACCTGCGACCGTAGCGGTTGCTTGGTTCCACACTGTAGCGCCTAGAACCGCTCGGCCACTCTGGCCGGCAACCAGGCACACACTCAGTCCCTGAGTTAATAGTGTGAGTTTGGTAGGGCTCCTTTCCCGTCCCCACAGATGAACCGTTTGTCGTCGACACGCCCTTAGCCCGCCTCTGGGCGGCACCTGCATCTATGCGGTACGCATATATTTAAGAAGTAAACCAGAACTCAAAAGTCTGCAAAGCAATCTCTTCGTCTTTCATCTGGCCGACGGTATTCTTATTCTGAGGTGTTATCTCATAAGGACTATCGGTCGCGTATCCAGGTGTGTTGAATGATTCATGATTGCACCTGATTACTTCATATGGATCGCAGCTTTTCACGTAGTTGAGCAACCTGTATGTATATAGTTATACATACTTTATTTTTATAAAGTAATTTGGGATTAGCGAAATTTGACTTCGCAGGATCGTAGTCGAGTCGGAACATGTCTAATTTGGCGATGTCCAGAACACGTTTACAGACATAGATAGGATTCGTGAACTGCACCGAAACGTTTCCACAGCGACTAATCCTTGATTGAAGGCATGGCATAGCTCTGTGATCTCTTGCGCATAACGCCCCCCCCCCCCCCAATCCCCCCTCCCCCGTAAGGTAAACTAAATGAATATCATAAGATTCTCTAATATTTTGCCATGGTTTTCCCGAAAATTGAATTATTCATGTAAATGGACAGGATATGTCAGTTTGCTCCCGAGACATATCCCTTACCAGAATCAGCAGCCACATTTTTTATCTCGTCTTCCAGTCTGCCGATTCCCTCGTTGGGCAGTCATCCGAATCCTCCAAGCGACAGATATTGTTGCATGGCGTGCACGAAGAGGTTTACATCCAAGTAAATCATCAGATGGCTGTATTTCTTCTCACTCATTCTCGATTTATTCCCCCTGGTGTACCTGTGCACACATTGGCAACCTCACCCGCGAATCCGGTGTCTGAAGAAGAGCAGCAGGTCAACATCGGTCAAAAGCTCAATGCTGACATATGTTGTTCTTAACACTGAGACCCACGAAAGCATTGGCGCGGTGAAATAGAAGGTTCATACACTCTGGAATTTCTCCGAAACGTCTGGGAGCAGTTGTGCATCGGTGTTCATGAAAAATTTAGCGTATTCCCCTGAATCAGAGATGCCGAACTCCTGCCAGACATTCACCGCGTGCTTTTGCTAACAAGGGAACCTCCCCATCGCACCCCCCTCAGATTTAGTTATAAGTTGGCACAGTGGATAGCCCTTGAAAAACTGAACACAGATCAATCGAGAAAACAGGAACAAGTTGTGTGGAACTATGAAAAAAAATAAACAAAATATACAAACTGAGTAGTCCATGAGCAAGATAGGCAACATCAAGGACAATATGAGTTCAGGAGCGCCGTGGTCCCGTGGTTAGCGTGAGAAACTATGGAACGAGAGGTCCTTGGTTCAAGTCTTACCTCCAGTGAAAAGTTTAATTTTTTATTTTCAGTTTATGTGACAAACTCTTTATGTTTTCATCACTTTTTTGGGAGTGATTATCACATCCACAAGAAAACCTAAATCAAGCAAGGTAGAAGAATCTTTTTACCCATTCACCAAGTGTACAAGTTAGGTGGGTCGACAACATATTCCTATCATGTGACGCTCATGCCGTCACCAGTGTCCTATAGAATATATCAGACGTGTTTTCCTGTGGAGGAATCTGTTGACCTATGACCTTGCGATCAAATGTTTTCGGTTCCCCTTGGAGAGGCACGTCCTTTATCTACTAATCGCACAGTTTTGCGGTGCGGTCGCAAAACACAGACACTAAACTTATTACAGTGAACAGAGACGTCAACGAACGAACGGACAGATCATAACTTTGCGAAAATAAAGAAATTAAACTTTTCACTCGAGGGAAGACTTGAACCGAGGACCTCTCGTTCCGCAGCTGCTCACGCTAACCACGTGACCACGGCGCTCCTGCTGAAACAATCCTTGATGTTCCCTATCTTGCACATAGACTACTCAGTTTGTGTATTTTGTTTATTTTTTTCATAGTTCCACACAACTTCTTCCTGTTTTCTCGATTGATCTGTGTTCAGTTTTTCAAGGCCTATCCACTGTGCCAACTTATAACTAAATCTGAGGGGGGTGCGATGGGGAGGTTCCCTTGTAAGAATCTGTTCTTAATAGCTAAACAATCATCGACTTAGAGTTCACCTTTACAGTTACACACTATCTGACAAAAAGTTCACGGGCTCTTGTAAGTGGACATTAATATGTGGTGCGTCCACCTTTCGCCTTTATGACGGCTTCAACGTTCCTAGAGACGTTCTCAATGAGGTGTTGTCTCGAATCTAAGCCTCCCACGACTTGCCCTGATATGTATTTAAAACGTGTCAGTTTCCAAAAAGACTTCCTGTACATAAGAGTAATGAGAACCAGTGGCAGTAGATACGGTCCCTCAAGTTTTCTCGGAATGATTGATTAATGGAGTGCTTTCAGGCGCTCAGCCGTGTTGTTAATTCCTGCTACTTCTTGCGTAAAATTAACAACTCGAATGCACTCCGGAAAGTACTCCATTAGTGGCAGTTTTCGAATTCTTTACCTTCGGTTGGGTAAGATAGCGTTCATAGAAAACTTCTGAATGTGCAGTGGAACAACAGGGTGAAAAAGTCAATGTAACATTCATTCTAACAGCAAGTAGAAATGGAAGACGTCTTATTACTTAGCGACTTGAGGTAGTATGTTACAACTGCCAGCTCACACTAACAAGCGAATGGACTAATCGTACATGTCGAAATTTACCTTGAAAATTTTCATACGCCAAGAGTACACCAAAAGAAATGCACTATCAAGTTTTTATCCCATAAGCCGCATTGCAAGTTTTACTTTTTAATATTGAAGGTATTCATTTTGGGCTCACGAAGAGCAGCTTGTAAAAGCGGTTTGTACAGCCCTTCCTACCTCGCACTCAGTCAGCGAATAAGACGCAGCCGTGACGAGGGAACATAGCGCCGCGTAGCGCGAAGTCCAAAGTGCATTCACGTATGCGAAATTGCAATCCTTGGAAAAAAAGTAAGTGTGCAAGCACTGTAGATAAATTTGGCACAGTTGTTAAGGAATGCTGTATGGATACACACATAAGTTTTCACACTAATTGATGTTATACGTTTTTAATTATAAACAAGTGAAATTTTTTCAACAAGGTGAGTAAAATGTCCTTTTTTGAAATACCTCCCAGAAAGAAATTAATGTATTTTTGTACAAAGTTTGATAAAGTATTATTACAAATATCTGTGAAACAGAATATTGGTATTTTCTTTTGCTGGACTTTTAAGCTCACCAAATTTCTGTGGAAAAAAAAATCTTAGGGCTTTTCTCTTGCATAAATGTCTTACTATTGTAGAAATGAAAACTTCTTCCCCGGAATGTTTCACTATAGCATTGACTAATTGCATGCCAAATATAAGTACTATAGCGCTAGTGGTTTGTGAGGAAAAGGTACATAAAGTTGCCAAATGTAAATTATGGGAAACTGAATCAAAGATTTGACAGTGTTTGTATTAGGCATTTATCTGGGTGAACTAGTGCAAGCCATGTGAATTCTCCTCTTCATCCTCAAGCAGTCTTTTCTTTGCTTCTCCTGTTAGGTTAACTAGATTTTCAAATTGAGTGACAATAATGACAGCTGCATCAATTCTCTTATAGGTCAACTGAAGAATAGGATATACGAGATGCAACAATAAAAAAATGAGACTGATGTTGCTTACCGTTTTAGTCAAGTTTAGTGTTGTCTCCTTGAAAGTAGTTCTCTTCTTATTGCAGACACTTTTTCTAGCGCTTCTGCCATTGATGGTAAAATATCTGGAACTCATCTTCTGTAATATCCTCCAAGACCCTCGTCACTGCTTTTTGGTCTTCTTGTGTTGTTTGTAAATGGTGTCCCTTGACCGCCGTTTTGACTCTTGGAAATAGAAAAAAGTCGCACAAAGCGATATCTGGTGAATAAGGCGGCTATGGTAGTACTGAAATTTGTTTTGAGGTTAAAAATTGCTGTACTCACAGAGCAGTATCCACTTATCAGCAATGTTGGCATAGACACGAAGAACTCTTTTACGAAGTCTTTGTAAAATTTCTTTGTAGTAATATTGTTTAACTGTTTGTTCAGGAGGCATCCACTCTTTATGAACAATTCTCTTGGAATCAAAGAAGCACACAAGCATGCATTTCACTTTTGACTTAGACATGCGAGCTTTTTTTTGGTCTGGGTGATCCGTTTGAGTACCACTGCGAACTTTGGTGTTTTGTCTCTGGAGCGTACTGAAAAACCAATTTTCATCACCAGTGATAACACGGCTCAACAATTTTGGATTGATTTCCGTTTGCTCTTAACAGATCGGCTGCCAAATTTTTCCGTGTTTCTCGCTGTTGTGGTGTGAGATTTTTGGGGACTATTTTTGCACCGATCTTTCTCTTACCAAGATCTTCTGTTATTGTTGGACGAACCGTTTCTTGATTGATGTTCAGTTCTTCTGCAATCATTTTCACGGATAATCATCGCTCAGATCGTAGAAGTTCACGCACCCTGGCCAAGTTGACATCTGTCCATCAGGTTCATGGTCGTCCACTGCGGTCTTCATCTTCAACATTCGTTCTGCTTTCACTAAACATTTTATGCTAGTGAGAAACATGAGCTCTTGACATAACCTTCTCTCCAAAAGCCTTCTGAAGCTTACCTTAAGTTGTCGTCGCGTTTTTACCCAATTTAACGCAAAAAGATATGGCATACCGTTGCGCAATGTTATGCGGTTCCATTTCGTGACGAGAGACACAAACACATGTTAACTTTTTACACCACAACTCACGACTGAGCAATTGCATCGATGTGCTGCATGGACTAGAAGCAGCTTATAGACCAAGGTCAAAGATATTGTGCCTCCGCAAGCCCGCAGGGTTGCCAAATTTTGCAAAGAAAATCAGTTTCATTACTTTATTATCGCAGTGCTAGCAAAGACGAAAAAAGTGACATATGTAACATTGACATCCTGATCCTCAGTTAAATTACTGTTCTTCAGTTGACCTATATGGGTCAACTGAAGCACGGGACCTGTATAGGTCAACTGAAATAGGGGATACTAATTTTACTGTTGTAGGTTTTTTCGCCTACGATAGTACTACTATGATAATTTTCAGGCGGTACTATTAGTATCGAAGGCGAAAAAATTTGTATCCCATACTTCAGTTGACCTATTTAAAAATTTTATGTATGTCGCATTTTTTCGTCTACCGTTTTCGCTAGCTGACCTATCCTATCCTATTCTTTAGCTGACCTATATAAGTCAACTGAAGTATGGTATACCAGTCGTACATACGTCGGTCTTCTCGCCTTCGCTAGTAAAAAAATGTTCAAATGTTTTTGGATTCCTAAGGGACAAAACTACTGAGGTCATCGGTCCATAGACTTACACACTACTTAAACTAACTTATGCTAAGAACAACACACACACACCCATGCCCGAGGGAGGACTTGAACCTCCGATGAGACAGGCCGCGCAGTCCGTGAAATGGCGCCTCAAACCGCACGGCCATTCCCCTCGGCTTCGCTAGGACTAATACCAACTGAAGAATAGGTTGCTAGTAGTAGAGGACCTTCATAGGTCAACTGAAGAATGGGATACTAGTGCTAACGAAGGCCAGAAAGTCGACATACGTTAAATTTGAATCTGGTACTGCCGTTAACCTATACAAATCACCCGAAGATCGGGATACAACTCTTATAAGTCAACTGAGATATTCCGTGCTAACGGTACTTCTGCCCGAATATTTTCTTCATTTTTGCATAAGAATCCCATTCGTCAGTTGAGCTATATACACTATGTGATCAAAAGTATCCGGACACCCCCAAAAACATACGTTTTTCATATTAGATGCATTGTGCTGCCAGATATTGCCAAGTACTCTATATCGGCGACCTCAGTAGTCATTAGACATGGTGAGAGAGCAAAATGGGGCGCTCCGCAGAACTCACGGACTTCGCACATGGTCAGGTGGTTGGGTATCACTTGTGTCATGTGTCTGTACGCGACATTTTCCCACTCCTAAACTTCCCTAGGTCCACTGTTTTCGGTTAGTGAAATGGAACGTGAAGGGATATGTACAACGTAAAAGCGACAGGCCGACCTCGTCTGTTGACTGACAGAGACCGCAGACAGTTGAAGAGGGTCTAATAGGCAGACGTCAATCCAGACCATCACACTGGAATTCCAGACTGCATCAGGATCCACTGCAAGAACAATGACAGTCAGGCGGGAGGTGAGAAGACTTGGATTTCATGGTCGAGCGGCTGCTCATAAGCCATACATCACGGCGGTAAATGCCAAACGACGCCTCGCTTGGTGTAAGGAACGTAAGCATTGGTCGACTGAACAGTGGAAAAACGTTATGTGGAATGATGAATCACGGTACACAATGTGGCGATCCGATGGCAGGCTGTGGGTTTGGCGAATGCTCGGTGAATGTCGTCTGCCAGCGCGTGTAGTACCAACAGTAAAATTCGGAGGCGGTGGTGTTATTGTGTGGTGGTGTTTTTCATAGAGGGTACTTGCACCCCCCCCCCCCCCCACTCCTTGTTTTGCGTGGCACTATCACAGCGCGGGAATTCATTGATGTTTTAAGCATCTTCTTGCTTCCCACTGTTGAAGAGCAATTCGGGGATGGCTGTTGCATCTTTCAACACGATCGAGCACCTGTTCATAATGCACGGCCTGTGTCGGAGTGGTTACACGGCAATAACATCCCTGTAATGGACTGCCCTACACAGAGTCCTGACCTGAATCCTATAGAACACCTTTGTGATGTTTTTGAACGCCGACTTCGTGCCAGGCCTCACCAACCGACATCGATACTTCTCCTCAGTGCAGCACTCGGTTAAAAATGGGCTGCCATTCCCCAAGAAACCTTTCAGCACGTGATTGAACTTAAGCCTGCGAGAGTGGAAGCTGTAATCAAGGCTAAGGGTGGGCCAACACCATATTGAATTCCAGCATTACCGATGGAGGGCGCCACGAACTTGTAAGTCATTTTCAGCCAGGTGTCTGGTACTTTTGGTTACATAGTGTAGGTCAACTGAAGAATAGGATACTAGTATTGAAAGAAGGATATACTTAACATTATGTTCGAAACGTGAATGTACGTGATAGATGTCTACCATATGTTTTCTCTGTCCTTTATTCCTTTGCTTCTCAACATTCGTCTTTGCTGTTAAATCTATGCAGTACATCATCTCTGGTAACTCATGACGTCATTGGAGGTAGCCGGCGGGTTGTATCCCATTCTTTAGCAGTCACCATCTTTGCAAGGTTTAAAACATTATTTGGATTCCCCATTACTGAAAAACCCCGGAAACTGCACAGATACAGATGCTGTTAGGAACCATGTACGATGAAAACCAAAGAAAATTAATTCAGTTTTATCGCCGTTCCTAATATATAGCGATAGCGCTAAGGAAACCGCTAATTAAAATGGATATTAAATGAGTTGCAGGTTCGAGCGCATAGTAACTGTGAAGAATTGTGTCAGAGAAACTGTCAACGGAACTGAAATTCACTTTACAAATTACGATCGCCTTGTGTCGTGTCATCTGTTTATCGATGCGCCGTCAACCAAGTCTATGCACTTACCGCGTTGCGCGCATACTGTCTGCTACAGCCGCCTGTTGAGCTAAGGAATTGGCAATTTTCACCATATTTAAAAAGTAAAAGCTTGCTATGTGTCTCAGCAACTACAATTTTGACATGTTTCTTTTGGCCTATTCCTCCGGAATAAAAAATTCTGCACAGGTTTCGACGAGGATGGAGCGTTGTCAGAAGAGAGTACGTGTTCCCGGGTTCCTGCAGACACAGTTTTGCTGCGATATAATTAACAGGTGCGTCACAGTGTGCTACTGAAATGGCGCCACAACTGGAAATGTACTCCAAATTTGGGGTACGCGGTACAGTTCGATTCTTGTGGGCAAAGCGTCTAAATTGTACAGAGATTCGCCGGGAAATTCTCGCTATGTAAGGACGACATGCAATGTCACGCCCAACCGTTGTGAAATGGTGCCAGCAATTCGATCAAGGATGATACTGATCGAGAAGGAAGGCCTTCGTCATCGAACACAGACGACAGTGTCCAGGCAATCAAGGAACTGATTCGCACCAGTCGCAGATTTTCCTTCGATGGGGACTTTCTTGCAACAGGTCTGGAATCCATTCGTGACCAAGGAGCGAATTTTTGTCGTCAAGGAAATAGAACAATTGATAGACAGTTCCGACCATTGTTTACAGAGACTTGGTGACTGTGGTGGGAAATAGTGTTATGTATCTATGTGTATTTGAAGTGTGGTGGAGCATTTAATAAAAGTTACATGGCCTGCCACAATAACGTGTAATTAACTTTTTGAAGCTCCTTGTACCTATATTTCTCGAACATTGTTACATACTAAGATCCGAACGCACGTAGAGCGGTTGTGAAAATGAATTTCACACTGAAAGGATGCACTGTTAATGTTTCCTTCTCGATAGGCTAACGTTTATAGTTTACTATTTGTGCCTCATACCTGAGTCTCTCATGCATCTGATAGTAAAGCGTATTTATTATGAAGCCTAGTTGACCGCAAGGCTTTCACCTGTACGGATGCAACAAGAGTACAACATTGAGCCGTAATGCTTCATTTTGCACCTGATAACTACGACTGCGTCGTTCGTATGTTCTCAGAAATGACACTTTGATTGAAACAGTTCATATGCTGATAACATGTGAACTGGCAAGATTAGAGTTTTGTATTCTTGCAGAGCATATGGTTTTTCATGAGAGCGCTATCAGAACATATCACATCGACCGACGTAAAGCTTCAACGACTTCCTCCGATTCTTTCCAGACTGCAAACTGGTGTTCACAGCTATATGTACAACAAAACTAAATATATACAAAAGTGGTATTACCTACTGAAAGGAACAAGCCAGATGGATTTAAATCTATTTGGAACGTAATACTTTTACGACTTCCTACCATTCTTTTCAAACTACTAGCTGGTGCTCACATCTGAGGGACGTTGCGAATAAATTATTGATATTATTTCTCGAAAATACTGTACGTACAAAGCTTAAGTATTATCTGGAACAGTTACATTACAAAGTTACACAGCTGCAGACTTGTCCTCCTCGCTTTTCGTAGCCGCAGCTTCATAAATGTCTTTGTCATTGATGCGAAGTGACAATCTTTGCAGCGGAGTTCCAGATGGAAAAAAGACACCCGCACTTTCAGAAAGAGAATGTTGGTCGGTTGGCAATGCAACTACTGGAATTACATTTCACTGAAATGGTCGGTGTCGTACTGTCATAGTGTCAGCATTGTAGACTCTGGGTGTGCTCGATCTTTGGCGAACACTCTTTTTTAAGGTTTTCGAGAGTTTCATAACACAAAAATATGCTTCTCTACGACATAAGAATCCTATCGCTAGAAACAGCAAAATGTACTTAAACTGTTTTTGTCGTGATAATTGAGTTTCTGAAGAAGCCTTTGCCCAAAACATTGTTGTTGTAGATCTCACGTTAGTGATGAACATAATCAAGAACTTCATCTGTAAATGAATCAAAACTGCCTCTGTTTCTGAAGTTAGTTTTTACTTAAAAAAAGACGGGTTTATCGAAAGAAATTCCTTACCCACAAGAGCATATTTTGAACTACTGCATGTCAGAAATTTGATTAAATTGAAGGAAAAGAAGCTGAAGACAATAAGATAAGCACCATATATATTGCAGACAGTATTTTCCAACTGTGTTCGGGGAACTTCTTGTTATTCGAAAGTGATGCATTCAGAAACAATACAAATTGTGTGATCAGACTAATCGTTACTAAACAGAGGATTAGCAATTTTACCCGCCAACGCCTTGCAACAAGAAAACTGCTTTTTTGAGATTATCATGTTTTCTTTGCTATGCAGTCTTTCTTGCGATTTTAGGAAACAGTTCATAGGGAAATTGTATGGTGTTATGTGATTCCAAATATATATTTGATCCAATATTTTTTTAAATAAAACGTTCAGTTCAGGGTTCATTGTTCTAGAACAAGTGAACGACGTTACCTGAATTCGTGTAAAAGAAATCAACTGAAAACAAACGGAGATCCATGGACATTTGCTCTAACAACCAACAATTCTTTTCGTTCTGGTCTCGAGTGCTGCTGATCAAGCCGATTTGTAACCTGAAACTTGAGCTTTTGTTCTCGGATATGGTATTCGGATACTCTCCGACGGTTCTCGAGACACCGAAAACACGATGGAATCGAGAAGTGAGAAGTTCTGACGCTAACTCAGTATCACATACGTACACTGTGTGATCAAAAGTATCTGGACACTTGGATGAAAATGACTTACCAGTTTATGGAGCTCTCCATCGGTCATGCTAGAATTCAATATGGTGTTGGCCTACCCTTAGGATTGATCAAAGCTTCCATTCTCGCAGGCATACGTTCAATCAGGTTCTGAAAGGTTTCTTGGGGAATGGCAGCCTATTCTTCACCGAGTGCTGTACTCAAGTCAGGAGAGGTATCGATCTCGGTCGGTGAGGCCTGGCACGAAGTCGGCGTTCCAAAACATCCCAAAGGAGTTCTGTAGAATTCAGGTCAGGACTTTGTGCAGGCCAGTCCATTACAGGGATGTTATTATTGTGTAACCAATCGTGTTGAAAGATGCAGTAGCTATCCCTGAATTGCTCTCAAACAGCGGGAAGCAAGAAGGTGCTTAAAACATCAATGTAAGGCTGTGCGGTGATAGTACCACGCAAAACAACAAGGGGTGCTGGCCCTCTCCATGAAAAGCACGACCACACCATCTCACTACTGCCTCCGAATTTTATTGTTGGCACTACACACTGGCAGATGACGTTTACCGGACATTCGCCACACCCACACTCTGCCATCGGATCACCATATTCTATACCGTTGATTCGTCGCTCCACACAACGTTTTTCCACTGTTCAATCGTCCAATGCTTACACTCCTTACACCAAGCGAGGCGCCGCTTGGCATTTACTGGCGTGATGTGCGTCTTACAAGCAGCGGCTCGACCACGAAATCCAAGTTTTCTCACCTCCTGCCTAGCTGTCTTAGTACCTGCAGTGGATCCTGATGCACTGCGGAATTCCTGTGTGATGGTCTGTATAGATGTCTGCCTATCACACATTACGATCCTCTTCAACTGTCGGCGATCTCTGTCAGTCAACAGACGAGGTCGGCCTCTACGCTTTTGTGCTGTACGTGTTCCTTCATGTTTCTACTTCACTATCACATCGGAAACAGTGGACCTAGGGATGTTTAGGAGTGTGGAAATCTCGCGTACAGACGTATGACACAAGTGACTCCCAATCACCTGACCACGTTCGAAGTCAGGGAGTTCCGCGGAGCACCCCATTCTGCTCTCTCACGATGTCTAATGACTACTGAGGTGGCTGATATAGAGTACCTGGCAGTATGTGGCAGCACAATGCACCTAATACGAAACACGTATGTTTTTGGGAGTGTCCGAATACTTTTGATCACTTAGTGTAGTTTAGAGTAAATTAGCCGTCACTCTGAATGTGTTACCGGAAGGTTAAATGAAACGTTTTATTTCTGGCAGAATGACGTAGTCAGTAAGGTGCGATGTATAAGTTTAAATGACATTTCTGTACAAAGTTCCTGGCTAAGATATGCGCTTTTTGTGAGCGAAACTCTTATCACGTGAACCATTGGAGAACGCCTCACGACCCGAGTCAAGTCTTTGCGAATACCTCCGCTGCAGTGATACTTGCGTTCTGGGAGCTATACCGAGGCTGTATCTAAGCCTCTCTCTACCACGTTCTTCCTTGTTAGATACCTAGTCCGGTGAAGTACTCTGTGTAGGAGAATATAAATTTCGTGGAATGTGGAAGACTGAAACCTTGAATCAGGCTGTAGGATGATTTCGGATGCTTCAGTCGGAAGAACATTAACCACTAAAAGGTAACAACCAGGCCGAGTTTAAATCTGTGTGTAGCATATTTTCTGTCTGATAATGTTTGAGGAGACGTGGTGCATCTCCTGACGTTGTATTCGTGTTTTTTTCTGCTTCGCGTGGGCCTTGCGGCGTGGTGTGGTAATTAACCAACCCCTCCATCCTTATCGTGGAGGAGCGCTTTTATAATCCTCTTAAAGTCACCGTGATTTACAATTCCTATAATCATTAAAGCTCCGGCCGAGGCAGTTGCTCAGACACAGCCGATTTCCTATCCTTCCTATCCGCGCTTGTGCTCCATCTCCCTATAGTTCCAGGACTTTTAACCTACCTCACCTTAATTTCCTCACCGTCCATTGGGACTTGAACCTAACCTACCTTCTTTCCTTACAAGAAAAAAATGGATTAAAACCTTTGAGATCGTGCTTTTTATCTACCCTGCCTGCGGTCAAACACCCAGAAGAATTTTACTGACGATAAATAATGTTCTTCACTTAAAACTCAATCTGCATGTAACTAAACAGCAAATAAGCACAAGAACATGAAGTCCATAACCACAAACAAATAATTTTGTTAATACTAAGTGATACGATGCTAAGTTTAATCCTTCGTTTTCTGGTGCGTTTGGTGTTCGTTTGGTTTATAGCATCTGGAATTATGCCAATGTGATCGATGTTATTGTCGTATTCCGTGGGGCACATAAAATTTATGAAATGTAAGTTTGAATATCACTGTACATATATTAGATTTCAGTCGAAATTTGTCATGAAGACCTACGGTTGTTTATTTATTTATTGCTAGGAAGCAAATCTGACGTACCGTAATCTCACTGCAGAGACACTTACAATAATAAGGAAAAATTGCATTTTAGTGAGTTCCGCCTTAACATCCAGATGCTGTAAGCAAAATATAGACCATAGTAACTAAATTCGATGGATTATACTCTGAAATTTCTCCTTCGATATTAATATCATTTGAGACTGCTGAAGGATTTCAGTTTGTTCTTATATTCACCATTATTGCTCCATGTACTGCGAGCCTCGACACAACGGTGTTACTGACAAGGGTTACGCTACGACGTTGGGATTACAGATTTACCCTAAACTCTCTACACCTTTAATAGCGCATTAAAACAACGTGATGTGGAAGTAGTTAGGTGCACTGTTCTGGCAATTCCGAGAAAATCGCAAGAGAAGTATTACGCATCTATTATATAACTGATGTATCTATGCGATTATGTAACCTTTTGATAGAGTTCGTGATGGTGAAGTGATTAGCGTTCGAACTTCAAAAGACGAACTTGTATGAGGCGACTGTTCGACTCCCGCTCTAAGTTAATTATTATTCTATTTTTTATTTCAACACTGGTCAGTATTTAATTTATATGACATTTGAGACGTAATATAATGAAAGAAAACTACTTATATGTGCATGAAGTATTTGCACGAAGTTTCAATTTACGTTTTTTATGTCCGTGAGGTAAATACCATCCTGCAACGTGTGATGTCGAGAGTACATCCGACGAGAAGTTGAGTATCACTCTTATCGTCTGGCACATTGTGACATACTATGTTACTGATTGTGAAAAACGGCATTTACACCAGTGTTTATGGGAGTCAGACTTGGGCTTTCCAAGCCCGTCTCTCGTCTGCGAAAATTAAATTACAAGTAGTAAATAGGCAAATAACATATGAAAACTACTATAACTTCATGAAAATGCACGTGGTTTTTTTTTTATTGTATCGCCTCGCAAAGTAATATAGATTAAATAATGTGACCAGTGGTGAGAGTAGCAGGATTCGAACTGTCGCTTCGTCCACGCCCCTCTAGCAGCTTCGCAAAGATACGATGTGTTACATAATAGATGTTTGAAACTTCTCTTGCGACTTTATCGGAATTGTCATAGGAGTGCACATTACATTGTTTTTGTGACCTACTAACGGTGTACAAAGTTTGAAGTAAATTCGTGATCGCAACGTCGTGGCCTCCCCTTTGTGAGCAAGATGGATGCAGTGTTTCCGATATCGGTTGCCTCCGATGCAGAAGAGTTGCGAAAGGGGCCTTGCGTTTCCATTTGGTAGAGTCGACCCTCCTGTGCATTCACAGCGCCTTGGCAAACTGTCGCGTCTACCCTCCCCTCCCGCTACACACTTCTGTTGCCGCGTGGGCTGGAAACCCTGCACACTACACACCCGAAGGGCGGTCCACAACCGTTTGCATCCGTCTCTCACGTACCACTGGAAGTGCGCCAGATTTTGTGCACCTTCTTTTTCCGTACTTCTTACGCCTCTATAGCTTCCTGGTGTTTTTAGGGTTTTCTATACTTCTCTTCCCCTACCTGCGATAAAGTAAGAGTGCTCGGGAAAGGTCTCGGATAGACTGTGTAGATTCCCCACTGATACCATTTATTTAAATTAACATATAGCATTTCAATCGTTTTTATTGTTGGTTTACTTTCCTGCCTTTCTTTTCCTTCAACAATGCGGCAACAGTTCATTCATATTTCGTCGAATTTTCTTTAGTCAGCTACGTCCTGTAAAGAATAAGCTCAGCTCAATGATTAGTAAAGTATTTTGCTGCCTTAGCAGTCCTTGCTCGTATCTAGAACTAGGCGTAATTTACAGGTGACACTCGAAGTGCTCTGCACAGTTTGCACTCAGATACTCGCTCACTTAAAGTTGGTTGGTAATTCCACATAGAAGTACTTTCAGTATTTGTTGTCATGGGTAACATAGATCGCTTCGCCCGCCCATATTAATAACACCACCAATATTTTGTTAAATCACTCTGAAACTTCAGATCTGACTGAAATTTCTCCTCGCCTCTCCTTTCTGCCACTCCCACACTCTTCCCTCGGAGCCCAACACTAAGCTGCCTTTATTTTCTGATGGTGACGTGTACCATTGCACATTTTAAGTGGTTCTTTTGTTATCTAATAAAATTGACAGGCATTACCGTTTCCACCACTTGAGCCATTAATACTCTCTAGCCTAGGAGACTATCAGAATGGCTGCTAAACAATAAGTTGCTATGGACATTGCGGGATAAGTGGTACTCTGACCTCTACGGGAGCTGGGAGCAGATGTCTGACGAAATTCCGCACCCGACATATTTCATCCCGTTGGCATGCTTTGTTACGGTTAGCTCCCTTTGTTTGCTTAAATGCTTTCGCACCTGTTATATCTAAGAGGATATTTCCGCTTAGCAACGGAGCCTGTCGTCCCCTGTTTCAACCTCAAAGGCAGCTCCACGACTGAGGAATTTCACATGCCTTGCAGCCCACGGCTTACTTTCAGAGGCAAACTCGCTTTACTCGGCTCTTGCAGTTTTCCAGATGTCCCATGTGTCGTTGCTTCAAAACTGATACAACTAAATTTCTACCTTCATCTGAACCTGTAAACGTACTGTCACACTGTCAGATGGTTACTGACGAATTCCCTTGCATATATTTGTGAGAGGTTACTTTAATGGGCAGTCAAATGAAAATAAGGCACATGGGAAAAAGTAAGTAAGCTGTTTATTATTTCAAAAGTAATCACCGTAAATGTTATTACATTTCAGGCGCTGAGAACCATAAGGGCCTAAAGCATATCATTGCGCTTTTGAGGATGTAACATTTATGCATGCTTCTGTCGTTTGTTGATCTTATAGTGAATGAGGTTTATTTGTGCTGTAGGCCAACATCGTATATATGAACATTCATGAAAAGCTTTCTCCCCTATTTTTCTGATGGTCACTTCAATGCGGGCTTGAATGGCGGTTTGCTTTGTCCTCTACGGATCTCAGCGTCACATTTATCAAACTGCGAAACATAACGGCCAATAAAAAAAAAAGCCCGAACAGGCCTTGAAGGCCGAACGGTTCCGACCGGTCACCGTGTCATTCTCAGCCATTAGGCATCACTGGATGCGGACACGGAGGGACATGTGGTCAGCAGACCACTCTCCCGACACTTGTCAATTTTCGTATCCGGTGCAGCTACTTCTCAGTCAAGTTGCTCCCCAATTGGCCTCACAAGGGCTGAGTGCATCCCGCTTGTCAACAGCGCTCGCCAGACGCAGACGGTTATTCGGGAGGACGACGGTTCAATCCCGTCTCCGGCCATCCTGATTTAGGTTTTCCGTGATTTCCCTAAATCCTTTCAGGCAAATGCCGGGATGGTTCCTTTCAAAGGGCACGGCCGATTTCCTTCCCCGTCCTTCCCTAACCCGAGCTTTCGCTCCTTCTCTAATGACCTCGTTGTCGACGGGACGTTAAACACTAATCTCCTCCTCCGCAGACGGTGACCCATCCAAGTGCTAGCCAAGCCTGACAGCGCCTAACTTCGGTGATCTGCCGGGAAACGATTTTGCCATTGCGGCAAGGCCGTTGGTTACATGGCGACCATCGTTTTCGCGGAAAAGTGTTTGCGATTGCCTAGGAACCGTCATTGTCTCCCAGCGAACATCTCTTCGTCCGAAGCAAATCGACGACCACGAACGTCTTTCTGCAGGGTCCACATGTTGCTAAGGCTGTTTCCAGTACGTTGCGGAAGTTTCAGTGGGAAGCCCTTACGCATCCTCGACATAGTTCCAATATCTTCCCATGCGATTTTCATAATTTTGGAGCCTTGGCCGTCGATTTGTTTCGGACGAAGAGGTGCTAGCTGAGTACAATCGTGGTTCCATAGGCAACCGCAAACATTTCTCGATGTAAGCTTTGACATTCTTGTTTCACATTGGGATAAACGTATTAAACGTTATGACGATTACTATAGAAATAATAAACAGTTTACTTACTTTTTTCCATCTGTCTCGTTTTCATTTTACCGCCCCCTTATACTTGTGTAACTAGGTACACATCACATTGTACCTTTTTTGGTCACTGCAGAAGCAAGCGTATTGACAGGAAAATGATTATTTATTATATGAAGATAAACTCAGTGCGCTTTCTATGTTGTTTTTTTTGGAATTTCAGTAAGATTCGTCCATTATTTTATGTACGATCCCTCCAGATTCAAGGGAATCGTACATTTCTTACAGTCCATTTTCTTCCTCTCTCTTTAGATGTAATTCTGTGCGTGGTATTGCCATATCATTGATTAATAAACAAGAGCTGTGAGATTTCTTGACTAGCTCTTGGGTTCTGCAGACTTTATTGGAATGTGTACTATTTTGTTTCCTAATAGTTAAATAGTCTTCGAATCTGCCTTATCTATGCAGTTATACAATATCTGATCAGAAGTGTTCGGACATCTATCAGTGGACATTAAAATGAGGACTGTACACTCTTCGCCTTTAGCCGCATTGGACATTGCTAGGGACGCTGTCAGTGGGGTGTGTGAATGTCCGTGGCAGCCCAGTCTTCCTCAAGAGCCGAAACTAGAGAAGGTAGCGGTGGTGAACGCGAGGTCTGAAGCGAACTTGACGTTCTAAACCACCTCAAAGTGTTTCGTTGGTTTCAGGTCGGGACTGTGCGTCGGTCAGTCCATTTCAGGTATGTTATTGCCCACAAACCATTACCTCGCAGATGTTGCTTTACGACAGGGTGCATTCTCACGCTGATACAACCAGTCGTCGCCTCCGAACTGCTCCCCTACAGTAAGCAGTACATAATGCTGTAAAATGTGTTCAGATCCATCGGCATTCAGTGTTTTTTAAGCATAATAAGGAGACCACACGCTAATTACGATAAACACCATCATTCCACACCAACTTCTCCGTACCTAACAGTTGGCTCTGCACATGACGGCAGGTACCGTTCTCCAGGTATTCGCCAAACCAAAACTCTTCCATCGGATTGCCTCAGTGTGTAGCGCGATTCATCACTCCAGATCATTCCTTTCCAGTCATCCACTGTTCACTGGCTTCGCTCTTTACACCACCTCAGGCACTACTTCGCGATGACTACTGTAATGTGTGGCTGATGATGAGCCTCCTCGACCATTGCACCCCAGTCTTTTTAACTCCCTACTTAGTCATTGTGCTATCTGGATTGCTTGTGGCACTTTGGAACTCACGAATGATTTCATGCGATTTCTTACAACCACTCTCTGCAACACTTAGTGATCCCTGCCCGTCAGTACATGGGCTCTGTCTGGAGTTGGTTTAGCTATGGTTGCTCTTCCGCTTTTCCACTCCATTATTATTCCACCATCAGTCAACTTGGGCAGCTTTAGAGGGATTGAAATGTCCCTGATGGATTTGTCATTTAGGTGACTTCCAGTGAATAGTCCACGTTCGAAGTCACTGACCTCTCTTGACCGACTGACCAACCAGTTCTGCTGTTACTGATTCTCTACCGTCAACACGACATTCCCCACCTCCTTTTGTGCTGACGGGTGCACCTCTCGTTACATCTAATGGTCAATTGGGCAATACATAGGAGTCTGTAGGTACTTTTGTCAAATAGTGTAGGTTTCCCATGGTTTCCTCAAATCGTTGAAAGCGAACGCAGGGATTGTTACTTCGATAAGGACACCGCCGATTTCCTTTCCCGTTCTTATCCGGTTCTAAGGCTCTAATGACCTCGTCATCTGCTGGGCCTTAAAGCCCTGTCCGCTTAATATGAACCCTTCTTTGTACTTATTGGATGGAATTAATGTTTGATTCTCATTAAATTCAGTTACTCGCACAAGGAATACAGCATGCATTTGGATCTATTGTCACATGTCAGTGCACCTGCTGTAGACAATGGCTCAAACTGCTACTATGCAGTTTTACCGTAGTCGTTCCTTCATTACTAACCAGAGACGACATATATTTAAAAAAAAGCGCTGTAGGAGTGGCAGCGCTGAAATATCTGATGAGCTCGGAGAGAATACAATATTCAGGTAGTACACAGTGTGGGATTATTTGATAATCAAGGATATTGTTATCTGCATGAGGCCTCGATGGGGTTATACACCACAGAGATAATAATTTGCTGAGTGTTGTGTGCTTCAAAACTTATTTTTGAAAAGGAAAAACAAATAGCGTTAGACTGAATGAAATTTCTTTAGAATGTCAGCGGTATCAAGTTTTTACTAAAGGAATGGAACGACGATTTGGTGAGTTATATTGCTTAACTTGTGAGATTGGATTAATGATTTCCTATCACAATGATCACAGTACGTATTGATCGACAGAGTCCTCGGATAAAACGGACGTGAATCTAGCGTTCCCCAGTGAATTATTGTAGCACTTCTGCTATTCCTAACTTACATAAACCATTTAGCAGACAATATGAACAGCCCTTTTAGATTGTTTGTAGATTGAGCTGTCTAGTAAAGACATCAGAAGACCAAAACGAGTGTAAAAATGACGTAGACCTGGTATCTATATGGTGTGAACAGTGGCAGTTGTCTCTGAATAAGGAAAAATATGAATATATTCACACCGAGTACGAAAGGAAACCCATTAAATTTCGGTTCACGATCAACCACACAAACTTAAAGGCTGTCAATTCAGCTAAATAGCAAGTAATTACAATTACGAACAACTTACATCGGAACGATCACATAGATAAGTTGCGGGGAGGAAAGTCTAAGACCAACAGCTCTACTAAAGAGACTACATAAACTACGTTGTTCATCCTCTGCTAGACTATTGCTGTGCGGTATTTGAATTTCACCATATAGGATTGACGGAGGACATCGAAAAAGTCCAAAGAAGGGAAGCTCGATTTGTATTATCACGAAAAAGGGGAGAGAGTTGCATGGGTATGGTAAGCTAGTTGAGGTGGCAATGCGTTTCTCGTAGGGACGAGATCTTCTCAAGAAATTTCAATCATCAACTTTCTCCTCTAAATGTGGAAATATTTTATTGTCGCCAACCTAAGCAGGCAGAAATGATCTTTCTAACAAAATAAGAGAAATCAGAGCTCGTTCAGAAAGATCAAAGTGTTCGTTTTCCCAATAAGAGAGAATGGAAAGGCAGACAAATAGTCTGAAGGTGGTTCCAAGAACCCCCTGCTACACTTAAGTGTGAATTGCAGAGTAGTCCTGTAGATGCTGTACGTGAAGTGGAAAATTTATGCAGGGCTTTACTCGCGTTTTACGCATGTGCAGGTTGAGCGTAGTGTTTCCCGGCGGTAAGGAAATAGGAGACGCAAGTTTGTTCGCGAACTACATACATTGTGCTTACAGCAAAAGACGCCACCGGTGGAAACCAGGCAATATCAGAATTTAACTTGGTAGAGTCCAGTGTGGTCCGTATTTCAGTATCAATGTTTGTACACTACAACCACTGGCGCTGAAGTAATCTCTGCCCTCTACAGGAAATTAATGCTGTTGCTGCTTGTTTTTCCAACATTTTGATTTAGCGGGGTGCGATTTATGCTTCCGACACACAGATTTATGGGACTGTGATGCCTCCTGCGGTATGTTATATACAACTTCACGAGACAGCGCAGGATTCTCGTATGCGCGTACCTGTGCTATGTATTCTTTTTCACCAACTGAGGTGGCGCGGGGTTAAGACAAGGAGTGCAGATCCTGTGTGGCAGTCCTGATTTCGTTGGTTTTGTTAAATCATTTCCTAGATCCTTTACTTCCCCATTCTGTATAAGCCAAGATAGTGCTCAATCCCTTAAATTCCTCGTACCTCAATATATCCAACTGTCAACGCCCTTCTGTCTGATTTACTTTAAATTTTTTGAGTTGTGGGAGGGGGCTGGGAATACACAATATGTCAAACTTGTTTTAGGGCTATCCGAATCTCTGGCTCGATAATTTATTTTCGCTGATCATTCATTGCATTGGCTCAAAGTCTGCTGTGTGCCTATGCGATTCTCACTCTTCTTTTTCGAATTACTAACCGCACTTTTACTGGTGTTCTTTGTGGTTTGGTTAAATCCACCGAAACAACATGATTATTGAGTGCTGTATGGTCTTGAAAGTTCATTTATTGACCGTATCCTGTATCGCTAGATACTTGTAGGAGTATCGGACTGATGTGATGGGAAGGGTAAAATATTAATTCTGTTCGTCATAACGCATACTGCTTTTTACTCTCTCCAGTTTCACTGTCGTCGTCACCGCAGTATTTATCTAGGCATAGCGATGTGTGGCAAGGGGTTTCAAGAGTGTATTCAGTAGGTAATAAAAAATTCGAATATGAGGAAGGTCTTTGTAGGCAGCTGACAAGCTTCACCAAGCCTGTAATTTGGATAAGTAGATATCACATATGAACAATGTTTTAGAGGAGTCAGAATTCATACATCACCTAAGGCAGACCTGAAGGGAAAGTGTATAGAAAAATACTAGAGATTCAGATGTATAAACCAACTGTTTTTGACATTACAGCAATATAAGAAATACCGTGAATACATATTCAGTTAGTAACACACAAATGTGAAAGTTTCGAAGGATTACTTTCTACACATTTGCGCTAAATCTCAAGCGCCATTTAAAAGTCACGCTCTTGATACCTTCGTTCAAAAGCACTTCGCATCAAATAACAGTAACATCGTGATTCACTGTTAATGTCTCTACGAGCAGTCACCACATAAAATAATATTTGTAGCATTTTAATAAGTATTCTGTATGTTTGAAGCTGTTGTGACTACATCTACTTTTTAGATACTCATCAGCCACCGGAGTTGGATGAAGTGTAATGCTGCATGGTAAACTGGGATCTCGAATGAGGGAATTCTTGAACTTTCTGTGTTCTCTTAAGTTCTTTGTCATTCTTTTTTAGCGCTATAAGTTTCGCAAACGTTTCAAGCAAGAATTTGTAACAATATTCCGAGCAAAAATACGGATGAGCAATAGATATTTCTGCGTGTCTACCAGTGCCTCGATATTATAGATTGTAGATATTGAGATGCTCGTACCGTCGGTGGATTTTGTAGTTTCACCATGTGCGTCACATCGTGCTCACCTGTATGAAAGCCGAAAGCAGCTGCGAAACTGCAGTAAATCATAAAGTGAATCACTTTTTTGATCCTATACTGGACGGGAGAGAATACATAGATGTGGTGAACATACACGCAGATGATCAGTTAAGTGCGTATGTGTTCCCAGTTTTCTTTCGAGTTCTGTGGTGTTGCGGGAATGGCATGCGCGACATTCTTCAGAGTTCCATACAGATAATAAACAAGAGCTGTGAGATTGTGGACTGGGGAAAGAAGCAGCGTAGCACTAATTTCAGTTATTGTGCACTGATACTGTACTGCTGTCAGCCGTGAAACACAATAAGAATTAACCAGTTACGAAGGGAACTGTGGCTTGTATGTACGATTTGGCGTTAGCTGAGTGAGTGACTGCCGCACCAGAAGCCCAAAGGTACGGGTTTTCAATCCTCAGTCAGTCCAAGGACTGTCACTTATCGTTTCTTTCATCTCTATCAATGATTTGTATTAAGAAAAAGTCACCTTTTGCCAATGTCCGGAGTCCACGTAAAACTGTAGTTGCCTCTGTAATTCGCTGGGTAACTTGTCTCGAAGCTCGGAGGAAAGCTAGGGAACCACGCGTATTACAACAACGTGATGCTGGAATCAACCTTAAGATTTCTAGCGCATTTGTAGGAATTATCTTAGGCTCAGTTCGCTCGTATCTCACACTCTTGTGACTAATAAGTTGTTTAATTAATTAGAACACAACAGAAACTGAATTACAACCGAGGAACTTGACGCCAATTAATTTGACGTCCTAGTGTGGTGAAATTACGAATTTCCGGACTAGGCCTCCGTGTTAAAAAATAAATTTGCCTTTTCACACAGCGAACTGAGTATTGTTGGCATTGGTGTGATTCCTCCCATGGATTCCAGTTCCCGGCACAAGCGGAGTGTGGTCTTCATTGTCTCTAAGTGATGAAATTTCACCTACAAGTGTGTCCGCCTCCGTAGCGCAGCGGTAGCGTTATCGCCTACCACGCAAGGGGGCCCGGGACTGGGTGTTGTGTGTCCTTCATCATCATTGACACGCAAAGTGGCGTCAGCTAAAAAGACTTGCAATACGGCAGCCGAACTCCGAAGGGGATATCCCCGTCGATAAATGCCATACGATCATTTCAATTGACCTACAAGTGTACCTGATTCGTAGTAGGAATAGTCTCAAAATAATGTATTCCACCAAAGCATGAAGCTTTATGAGCGATTTTCGTTGCAATACTGGATTTCACATTGTTACCACTGGTTGCTGTATCACAGCGCCATGGATTGAAAAAAGTTATATGAATCATTGTCTCCATCAAACTGAACTTTGTCTCTTTTCTGTTGTGCGAAGATGGGACGGGGTACACTTTCATTGGTGGGTGAAGCTCGTTCATCGAATTTTCTTGAACCTCATCTGTTCTTGAGGAAAGATATCTTTTATTTCCATTTGTCATTGTGCGACAAGAATATTATCTGAGAGGATCAAAGTGGCTTGTAGAAATCCACAAATTTCATTTTCACCTTATGACCATGAATCAACATGTTACCTGGAAGCCAGTGAAATTATTTTTGACGTCGTAATCGCAAACTTGTTCCCTTCGTTAAAATGTTTTAAAGATAAAATTGAGCACCATTTGCATTAGTAAAAAATTTCCTGATTTCTTATATTTTACCTCTTGCGCATAGTCACTAGGTACACGAGAAACGGGTTGAACCGTGACACGGTGAATCGTAAGTTTTTCAGATACATTGCCTAACAATATCTCTCATTTGATGCCCGTGTTGTCAGCTGCTTCTCAGACAGTCTAGACTGAACGTTGATATAGTGGTGGGTGTTCGTCAAATGGTTCAAATGGCTCTGAGCATTAAGGAACTTAACATCTGAGGCCATCAGTCCCCTAGAACTTAGAACTACTTAAACCTAACTAACCTAAGGACATCACACACATCCATGCCCGAGGCAGTATTCGGATCTGCGACCTAGAATCGCTCGGCCACAGCGGCCGGCGGGTGTTCGTCGTTTTGCCTAAAGGCGACATGTTATTACGCAGACGAAGGACATGCAGAGTAAAACCCAGAGCCATGCAAACGGCGAGAGTCGAAGCATAGGCCTTCTTGTTACTAGCATTTCGTCTCAGAATGTGCAGCTAATAGAACTGACACTTGGCGCTTTCTTGGGCGCAAAAATCTATCAAACGCAATGAAAATTAGTTAATTACATGCGAGTGAGTTGTTCAGCGTCTGCACTGTACGCCTGACAAAATTCATTTTTACTTTCGACATCGGGTACCTCGAGATTCATATTAGCTCGAGCTGGGGACGAAGGTAGTAACCAAATACGCATGCTGATGGCAGAAGTGTCGCCAATGCACGACGTTCTGTATCCAACAGCCATTAGCCATACTGTTATTATTATTTATTTATTGTAATTCTGTTGATGTTGAACTAGTTATTGCTGGGACCCTTCTAAACGGGGCACACGACAGGCCCTACTCTAGGGAAAGATTTTTTGACAAAATGCATCTTGTCTTCATGTAACACTTCATTATTTTGTCATTATGTTTTAAACTGTTCAAAATATCTAAGCATTGTGGAGAAATTTTTATTCACACCTTTTCTCAAGCTATAATTTATGAAACTATCTCTCAGTTATCAGACTGAAACTTTATCACTCTGCACTGCAGTAAAAACTTTAATAACTTCTTGAAAGATGATAGCTCTCTGTCGGACTGGGTTTCCCTATATCAGTCTGCCAATATCTTTCTCTAACTCATACGCGAGAACATCTGAAGCGTTACCAAGAAGAGGGTACAGTGCCAGGTAATTATGAACTTACATCTGCACTTACTGTAACTAACATCATCATCGACTTACTAATTGCTGTAAGCAACATACGACTATCTTTTCCTTCCTTTTTGTTTTTTGTCTTTCATAGTTCATCGATGTTTCCTGTAGCAACCGTATTCTGTTTTCAAAGAATTAAGTTTACGAAGCAGCGTGTTCATATCATTTCAGAGCTCGGACCATGACCAACAGCTTGTGTGTGACATCTTTTGATTTCTTGTAGGCTGTTACGTTCCAGTTGAATTATTTAGTTATGGTTCATAAGAGCTCTTATGTGGTATGAGAGACCGGGTGTGCATTTACTCTGCAGGACTGCGAGCAACAACAACAATCATATGACTTGTGGGGTAAAGAGATCTTGTCTAATAGCAACTTTCAAGTAAAAATTTTCAATACCTTAGCCTAACAGCCCTGTTATTATGTAACATTACGTGTTAGGTGTGTCAAGCATTAACGATTCGCAATCCTGTTGAGAGAAGAGGGGTAAGGAATAATTTGGAAAATCATGAGCTATTTATGACGGCTGATACAGATAGGCAGTTACGTAAGCGGATTGTATTTCTAGCCCATGACACTTGATAGACCTATACTGCTTTTGACTTGAAACTATAATGAACGAGGCTGAAAAGACCTCGATGTTGATCGTAGACATGTAATTGTAAAGAAGAATTGATTACTGGTGTACTTATTGAGGAGGCGATGTTATGTGAGGCAGGTGATTTGTTGCACTTAGAACTATTAATATGTATATCCACGATTTAACTCCACTAGCAGTCGTAGGGTGTGTGACGGTAGGTACTACTATCATCTCTACATCTCTCCCCCACTCGCATACCCCTCCCCACCCTCATGTTTTACGCGAGAAAAACGTTCGTCGATAAATCTGTCCGTAAGCTCGAATTTATGTGAGTTTACTCTCATGGTCATTTGCGAGATATAGGAGTGAAGAAGTAATATAAAGTTTGAGTCGTCTTGGATGTTGCTCCCTGCGAAACTTGATAAAAATCCTGACCATGCTACAAAACACTTCTCCTGTAGCGTCTGTCACTGGTGTTGAATGTGAGAATATTTGATGCCCTCACGCGTACTAAACGAACCTGAGACAAATGGCGTCGCTCTTCATTGATTTTATTCCAACTTCCTGCATCACAGTGCAATTTTCTGGCGATGCTAATTCTCTGTAAGTAACTGGCTTGTCCGCTAAAGCACTAATCGTGCTTCCGATGTTCTCTCTCTCTCTCTCTCTCTCTCTCTCTCTCTCTCTCTCTCTCTGTGTGTGTGTGTGTGTGTGTGTGTGTGTGTGTGTGTGTATTTATTTTTTATTTTCGAATTTCCTTTACATTGGTAGAGGAATGGTGTTAGTCAGTCAGTTTAAAATTATGAAGGTTGTACTCGGCATATGTTAATGTTTGTAAGAAAGTGAACTTCCTGACGAAAGATTGTACTGGCTGGCGAGTTTACGGTCAAAACCCACTATTGTGTTGCAACTGTACGAGACAGTGTCAGTAATAGTTGACTGAAATCATCTGAATTTACATCTGAAATTTTTTAAGCACCACATGTTCCAACAGTTTTACTCTTTCGCACGTTTTAGTAAGGAAATTTTTATTGCAAACACAGGGCAGCCTGAAAGTACTGTACTTGCAATAGTAATCCAGTTTCCGTTGATGGCCAAACGTGTTAGTTTTCTAGTGAGTGGTCTGGTATAATTAACTTACACAAATTTGTGTGTGTGTTTAATTTCTGTCCTTTATAGGTTCGTGTTAGCAAAGAAATCGATTTTCACGAAAGTTTTCATAAAAGTTCATAGCATCTACTTCAAAGTGAAAATCAGTTTCATACTCGGCCACTGATTGTTTTGAACGATGCAGAAATCCTACATTACTGTTCTGATCAAAGTCGTACTGGAGACGGTTTGCTGTTCCCTTAGGCTCGTACATGTCGACAGTGCGATTTGTGTATTTTCGTTGTTTGTTTGGAATAGAGACTGGGGAAAGGAAGGGAAGGGATGGGTGGGAATTCGTGGTTTCCAGCCAAGCAGGGCACCGTGGAAATGCAATGGCGAAAGTTGAAAATTTGTACCGGACCGGGACTCGTACCTGTATTTACCGCTTCCCATGACCGTTTCGGCCATCCGGACACGGTCACTTATCGACTAAAATTTCCAACTTATCGCACGCATCAATGGAGCGTCCTTCGTTCGTTAATCTCCAATTCTCAAATTATTGATTCCATTAGAAACGGAGGACGGAAGGAGATTGTATTTAACGTCCCATCGACATCGAGGTCATTAGAGACGAAACACGAGCTCGGATATTGCTAAGGATGTGGAAGGAAATCGGCCGTGCCCTTCAAAGGAACCGTCCCGGAATTTGCTTGGAGCGCGTTAGGGAAATCACGGAAAACCTAATTCTGGATGGCCGGACGCGGGTTTGAACCGTCGTCCTCCCAATTGCGAGTCCGTTGTGCAAACCATTGCGCCTCCTCGCTCGGTGACTCTCTTAGGAATTCGGACGCTATTAGTGCTCCGCACTGAAACAAACGTCAAAGAGCAGTCGCGCTCTTACAGAAAAGTGTGTATATTTGAGTGGTGTCGGTTGTGTCGGACATGTCTGTCATAACACACACTACTCAGAATATATTTAGCTGCGTCAGTGACCATGATCAGTGTTTGTGTTGTACTGTGTTTTGTTTGTGGTTTTATGACCGAGAAAGAAATGGAATAAGCGAAAAAAATGCCGGAACGTAGCCGACTCCTTTCAAATAACACTAAAAGTCGCTGCCAAGCTTATGTCCATATTCGACGAAAGATTCACCGACAAGAACTCCATATTACCTCATTACGTGGTACCTTACGGGAAGATACGAGATACTGGTGATCAGGAACCTTACACTGATACCTCAGTTCCTTCCTTTCCTGGTACTGAAGAAGTTTTCCGCCAAAAGAATTAGCTCCATATACCTGCGGATTAAGTGCCATCACACCATTGTGCCGTATTGACTTCACTTTGTGTATTTCAAATAAAGAAAATTAAAGTTCAAAATGTCGCTGACATCGGAAAACTTTAAAAGCTATGTCCTTCGGGAAGGCTTATGATGGATGGCATTGTGGTTGAGGATAACACATCCGTTCCCGCTTTGGTAACTTTGTGAGAGACCTACTTCATACATTTGCACGTATAGCTGACTGACACACATCAAAGATCATTCACTGCTACCTTCATTTCTATGAATTAACGCGACCGATGCTGCAGTTCTTATCTCCGTAGCAGACTTCCCATGCATGTTTATGGCATTGTCAATGATAATCCGCATACAGTTATTTTCTAATCATGCTTTGTGTATATTGCAATAACGGGAAAAATGGGATTCTTATGGCTGTCACACTACAGAGGCCCAGATTTTATTCTCACACTTGTTCCGCTAATGTTTCTGGACACAACTTGTCTTTTCACCGCGAATAACATGTAACTTTACAGGGGTGGGGCGTTATGTAACGGGCGCTGAATTTGCATTTAGTGATAGCTTCTTGCCCGTGGCTACGCCCGCGTATGCGTATGTCACATATATCTCACGCTGGCAGTCGTCTGATTCTCTGCAATTGTAGGCCATTCGGCTAGGGAGGGGATGTTAAATGTATCTGAGGTATTCAGCCGCATGACATGATCTTTGCCCCGAAACTCGCAGACAAAATTATTGACTTGCTGCAATGATAATTCCTGCGACCTGGTTGACTCATCGACCAACGTATACGACACAGATTGCGCTTCATACTTCTAGTTTATCCCAAATAAACGAATTACAGGAAATAAATACCAACAAGTCGTATTCCGACTGTTTTATATAGATGTCATACCTTATCATCGTCGCCCCTACCCCTAGCGGTAGTAAGGGTATCTTATTCCCACAGTATTTTTATACGACCCATGCACATACCAAATGCGGGAGAAATTGCTCTGGCCGTTCCTGAGTTATGTTTCTATGGCTTCCCACTCGCCCCACTGTCATACTTTTGTGACGTGGGTGGTTCTTAACGCTACAGTGTTTCTTTCCAGATAGTAAATGATGTGTGTACCACATTTGGTTGAAATCGACCCAGTGATTTAGGAGGAGATGTGGAACATACATTCATTGACACACACACACACACACACACACACACACACACACACACACACACACACACACACTTGTATGTACATTTTCGGAATATATAAGGTGGTTTAAAATATTTAAAGAGGGGAGACAGTTAATTTCAAAGGAAGGTGGACCCGGTGTCTCAGTTACTGCTCTTACGGAAGAAAACATCAACATTGCTGTTGTCGTTGTGAGAGAGGATCGACGAATTAAGATCACTTTCTGAAATACTGAACATTTCATTGGGTGCCATCCACACGTTAGTGACAGAAAAATTACACGTGACACCTGTTTGTGCGCGATGGGTTACAAGACTGTTGATTCCCAAACAAAAGGACATCCGCGTGCAGGTCTGCATGCAGTTAAACGTCGATGTTAGAGGAAGATCCGGAGTTACTTTCAAATATAATCACTGCTAATGAAACTTGGCTACATCATTTTGATCCTGAGAGCAAACAGCAAAGCTCAGTGTGGAAATCTCCTTCATCAGCAATCCCCAGAAGAGCAAAAGTGGTGGCTTCTGCTGGGAAAGGTATGGTCATCATATTCTTTGATATTCATGGAATGGTTTATCAGCATGTTGTCCTGCACACACATCAGTAACTGCACAATACTACAGGGATGCCCTGAAAACATTGCAAGTCCATATCAGGCGCAAAAGACCACATTTCCATGAAGCAGGTTTGATGCTGCACCACGATACTGTGCGGCCGCATAGTGCCAATGTTATTGCTGAATATCTTGCAAAAATCAACATGAAGTGCATCCTTCACCCTCCTTATAGTCCGCATGTAGCCCCATGTGACGTTTTTCTAGTCCCTAACATAAATAAGCGCCTTGATAGGAGACATTATCAGTGATCAGAAGTAGTGGGGAAGGCTGCAGAGGGGATTTCGAAAAAAATTGTTTCCAGCATGTATTTGAAGACTGGCAGAAATACTGGGACAAGTGCATCACATTCACTACTTTGAGAAAGACCATCAAAATTATGAGAATGAGTAAAGGTATATTATAAAAAAATTAGGATCATTCTTTATTGAAAAGCCCTCGTACATTACAACGACCAGGTTGATCTGGCACTATCGTGTGTAGTGGGCTAGGTGAGTCGTGATCAGAATGTCGGAGGACCAACATCCAAGCCTACTAGACGCCCGGTGATACGTCAGAGAAACAGCATAGGAAAACCATTCATTTGCTCCGCAATGTACATTCGTCGTGTCGTTGCCGCGAGATGTCAAAGCCCAGGGGAGGTGTAGAGCGCACGACCAGATGAGGAAGGCGCCACAGGCAGTATGCGGCGGCGTGCAGCCGCCACGGAACTGCAAGGCCTCTGATCCAGCAGGACAGGAATTCTGCGGTGAGGCCGTTAGCAGCCCCGAGCGGGAGCAGCCAAGACGGGCGGGTCACCCCAGTGGCACCATGCAGAACTGATAGCTCTCAACAGCAGAGTCTGCCCAGAGCAGAGGCTTGCGGCAAGAAGTTTACCCACCCACGCGACGGCGGACGAGCGGCTGCGCGAACCCAGACGGGAGCCAGGGACCTCCATTGTGGAAGGTGGCAGCAGCTGAAGTGGGCCCCTCAGGCGTCCCGCCAGTTGGACAGCACCGAGCCCATAGCATTGGCTCGGAACCAGCAGAAGTTCCCCAGCTAACAGCATTAGAGTCCATAGAGGGTGGCTGGTTGAGCCATGTAGACTCGTGGGCCGAAGCAGTTCCGACCTGGAGACTAGTGGCAGGCAGGCTGAGATGAGATGCCTGTGACTGAAAGTGAGGGTCGTTTCCAGTGGTTTGGTGCGTACTTATTTTGCTACTGTATCGGTTCTGGTCACCTAAGTCATATGTCTGTGATTCGAACGAATGTGAGTCAACCGGGACAT